>NC_082655.1:58748210-59064574 GCF_028023285.1 Balaenoptera ricei
GGAGAGAAGTTTTAGATAATACCATCTCTTTTACCTAGAATTGGGTAGAAAGCAGAGGTTATCACTTGGGCATCCAGACATGCTTAGAAATATCCAGGAGACTGACTATAATTTTCAGTTTTGAACCAAAAGTTTTGGCCTAGTAGAACTGAGAGGGTGATTATTGCTTGGGAGGTAAATTGAAGGAGAATGGTAGAGAAAAATTCTTAGCTAATTGACTAGTTGAAACTTGAAATAAAGATGGAGGACAATGTTAATACTGGTACTCTTAAGTCTAATTGAAGGAGCCTCATTTTGTGGAATTTGCTAATTTGGAAATCATTAGTGTATTTCTTTATGGTCTGAGGGAAAATCAGGGATGGAAGGACTGGGATAGAGGAGGAAAGGCCTGAGGTGGTGACTTTTTAGCAGCCTGTTAGTTAAGAAGGTGCCAACCTTGAGGAGCGCTGGGGAGGAGGAGAGATGGGGTTGGAGGTGCGGGGCAGCTTGTGCAAAGGCCCTGTGAAGCTGACAGTTTCGATTTTGCTGGGATTCACCATTTCCTCTGCTGCCTAAGAACCAAACTTCCAGACCAAGGACATGTTTTATCTTTACTGATCTTCCCCATTAGCCTAAACTAGACAGGAATGTTCTCGCCCCTTTTTATATGATGCCTTAACAATGTTTACCCAGGGAGTTTACTGTAGGGATTCAGGGCCATAAGCATATTTCATGGCGCCCAAGGGCAGGTGCACCCTGGCCCAGAAAGGAGTTGGTCCCAAACCCGAAAGTCATCAGAAGTGAGACAGAATGCCTTCCCCATTTCTGCCTTTTGTCTCTATTTCTTTTCATGAGCCCTTACCTTTTCACCTCTGCAGACCAGTTTTGCTGCTCCTCTGGACATATGATCAGTGAGGTCAGAGAAAAGCTTAATTTTTTTTGGAGTCATCAGTCCTTTATTATTTTTAAAAGTGTCATAAAGCAATGTAGCTTTTAGGCGTTAACTTGAGACATTCAATTTTCCTACACTTCTAAAAAACTATGAGATCAACTTGTAACATCTGGCTCTCAGGGAGTTATATCACCATGCAGAGGAATAAAAGACTTGTACTACTTATTTACACCTTCAATACTTAACCAAGATTGAGCAGTTACTTTGAGAAAAGCTTAATTTATATCACCTTAGTTCCAGAAATGCTACTCACTGAATCTCATTTCCAAATACGAGGTCAAAAATGAGACTGATCCAACTCAGTCAAGTGTTCACCTTTGAGGCAGTCATCTGGAGTTGAGGATGTTGATTTTAAATAGGAAGAAAGATCCCTCTCTGAGAAAGGGGTTTGAGATGAGCTAGAAAGGCGGTCTCCTACAGAACCCCTGTGGCTTTCCACATCATGTTTTAACTCCTCATATCTTGACTTCCAGATTCTCAAAAATATGTTTTTTTCCTTGTGCCATGTTAACTGCTATTCATTCCCATTATTTTAAAAATGATGATAAATGTGTTCTCTGCTTTCCGCAGCCCCAACTTCACAATTCTTTCATCCGGCCCTGGGATAGAACACGTTCTTCCATAAATCCTGCCCCCACCCATTCTTTTTGCTTCCGGCTTAAGGGGCAGGAAGGAAGGCTGAATTATTGCAATGCAATCAAGTACAGTATCTTCTTTTAAAAACAAAAGTGAAAACAAAAATTAGTCTTTTTTAGGATTAAATTAAGCATCTGTTGTTTTTCTCTCATTTATCTTAGAGATCATCTAATCCAGTCCATTAAGAACTAAAGATGTTAAGTGCCTTGCCTGGGCTCACACGCCTCATCTGTGGCAGAACTCTCTGTACAGGGGTTTTTCAGCTGTAACATGCTGCCTTCTACCCAAGTGTATCAGGGACCAAGACACAGAGTAAAATAAGGAAGAGCAGGAATCTCACCACCACGCTACATCTCGGCTCAGAGTGGGCAACCTTTAGTGATGGGCTCACTCTGGCGCGTGCATGCCATCATACAGATGTTTCGAAGGGCAGGACTTTGGATGACCAGGTCCCAGCGGGTGGTGTCCGTCTAAGTCTTTCTGCATTCTGGAGAGGGGGTGCTAGCAAAAATGCCCCGTGATGGTGTCTGGATTGCTGCTCACCTCTAAGGCACAATGTACCCTTGCTAAAATAGCTGCTGCATCATAGAAATGGGATCTTTTGGAGAAATCACATGCAAAAATGACTCTCTCTGGGTCACCATTACCAAATGAACTGGTTGGATAAGAGCTAAGTGACTGGGACTTCCCTGGTGGCGCAGTGGTTAAGAATCTGCCTGCCAATGCAGGGGACACAGGTTCGAGCCCTGGTCCGGGAAGGTCCCAAATGCTGCAGAGCAACTAAGCCCGTGTGCCACAACTACTAAGCCTGCGCTCTAGAGCCTGTGAGCCACAACTACTGAGCTCACGTGCTGCAACTACTGAAGCCTGGGCTCCTAGAGCCCATGCTCCCCAACAAGAGAAGCCAGTGCAACGAGAAGCCTGCGCACCACAACAGAGAGTAGCCCCTGCTCACCACAACTAGAGAAAGCCCGCACACAGCAATGAAGATGCAACACAGCCAATAAATAAAAATAAATATAAATAGATAAATAAATAAATTTAAGAAAAAAAAAAAAACTAAGTGACTGCCATGACTGCTCACAGCTCTAAAATCCCACAATTCCATGATAAATATCTAAAAAGAACAGGAGAAATTCATCACATAATAAAACACAAAAGGGTTAGATAGTATTCAGACTAAATGCAATTTTTAAAAATCCAGGTATTTTTTTAAAAAACAGCCCAAATAATGAACTACTAAGAATTGTAAGAAAATGCTCTTGTAATCCACTGTGTAAGGGAAGAAACAGTCTCAACAATACATCATTTTTTAAATTATGAAATGAAACTCTGTATGTTAAATCTTTAAGACACAGCCAAGTTATTCTCCTCTGCAGCTTATGAAGCTCTTAAACATGGATTATCTCATGGCAAGGATCCTGTTCTGAAGCAGGTAAATATCCATTTTATAAACGAAGACATTGTGACTCAAAGAAATAGGTCTCAGGCAAAATAACATGCTCACATGTCCATAATCCAAGGCTTCAAGAGATGGGCAAACTGGATGAAATCAAGAAAAGCTTTATTTTATCCAATGAGCCTACTTTCATTTCGATTTTTTAAAAAAGGCTAGCTGGGACTTCCCTGGTGGCGCAGTGGTTAAGAATCCGCCTGCCAATGCAGGGGACACGGGTTCAATCCCCGTGTCTGGGAAGATCCCACATGCCTTGGAGCAGCTAAGCCCGTGTGCCACAACTTCTGAGCCTGCTCTCTAGAGCCCGCGAGCCACAACTACTGAGCCCGTGTGCCACAACTACTGAAGTTCGCGCGCCTAGAGCCCGTGCTCCGCAACAAGAGAAGCCACCGCAGTGAGAAGCCCGCGCACTGTAATGAAGAGTAGCCCCTGCTCGCCCCAACTAGAGAAAGCCCACACGCAGCCAAAAATAAATTTTTTAAATAAAATAAAAATTAAAAAGACTAGTCATGAAATCTCTTAATAGTTAAATGCTAAGGCAGTTATGCAAATCAAAGATGATATATGTTTTTCAAAATTATACAGTTTTATGCTTACATATTTGAAAATATGAATAAACTTATTTCCCTCAAAGATGCCAAAGTTGATATCAAATTGACTCCTCTAATTTTAGGAATTTTGTTAAGTATAAAAGTTGAAAAATTTTCTTCACGTTTGCCAATTTAAAAAACATCCTATTTAAGAATATGTGTCTGGGAATGTGAGTGCGTGTGTGTGTGTGTGTGCGTGTTATGCTTCTCATTGCGTGAATGTGTCTGTGTAATTGTGTCGATAGGGCTGAATGTGACTGTCACATGGAACAATGAAGAAAGATCTGGGTTTCATTATGTAAGAAAACATATCTCAGTTTTTTAAAAAATGAGAAAATCCCTATGTATTTACTTTCTCATGAAGAAATTCTTCAGAAGGAGCCATGAGGTATAAAAAGGGTGTTATTTCTAGGCAGCATTTCCAAAAGTGTAGAGGGGTAGATAATTTTATGTAGCATATGAATAAACTTTTTTATTGAAGTATAGTTAATTTACAATGTTGTGTTAGTTTCAAGTGTGCAGCAAAGTGATTCAGTTATATACATACATTCTTTTTCAGATTCTTTTCCATTATAGGTTATTACAAGATATTGAATATAGTTCCCTGTGCTATACAGTAGGTCCTTGCTGTTTACCTATTTTATATATAGTAGTGTGAATATGTTAATCCCAAACTCCTAACTAAGTTATCTCTCCCCTGCCCCGAATAAACTTTTTATGTAAATAATCATGCATTGATTTTTATCATTCAGCCCCATCCCCCCCCCACCTCTTACACTCTGCCTTGGTCATTGGTTTTATTTACAGCATTTATTTGGTTCCTCATGTCTGCCACCAGAATCCCAGGCCCAGAAGGTCATCCCTTGCCCCCTACTCCCCACTCTGCACCATCTTTTCTGACCCCGTCTCCACATCCTCCCTAACTACGGGAACTGTTGTTGCCTGAGCCCTCTGCAACTCACAACAAATCATCAGCCAGAACTCCATCTAGAGAGCAAGTCTAGCTGTCTTTCCTATAAGGCAAAGCCATGCCCTATTAACCAAGAGTTATAGGTGACAGTGAATGGCTTCCTTTCTATTTTGGTTATTTCTTGCTATGGAACAAATTACCCCAAACTTAGTGACTTAAAATGGCAACCACTTTGTTTGCTTTCTAGATACTGTGGGTTGACAACTCAACTGGCAGTTCTGCTGGTCTCCTTGGGAGTCTTCCAAAGGATGGCTGGAACTGGAGGCATGTGGAGGCCCGCCCTCACCGCAGGAGGCCAGCAGGCTGACTCTCTTCCCTCTCCATGCAAGGGATGTGGTCTCTCTGTGTGGTAGTTTGGGGCTCCCAAAAGAAACAGAAAATGGAAACCTCCAGGTCTTCTTAAGACCTAGGCCTAGGCCTGGCACACCATCCCTGTGCCACCTTCTATTAATTAAGTAGTCCCAGAGTCAGCCCATAATCAAAAGGAGGGGAAATAAATTCTACCTTTGAGGGAGGGGAGGTGGTGACAACGAATTTGCAGTCATCTTTAATCCACCACAATTTCTCAAACAAAAGAGTTCCTTTTAGTTTCTATGCAGAACAAGTACTTTGAGGGTTTCAAAACCTATCTACTATTTTTTGGAATAAACTTAAGTTTCTTGGGTATAAAAAGTGTGATGTTTCCCCAAAGCAGTGTAATATTGAGGTTAAGAGCTGGTCTAGAGAGATGGTGATTATTATAAAGTGATGTACACACGAGTACGTATAAATAGTACTTGCCTTTCAAACAACACTCTGAAATCCAAGTTTTACAACCATGAACTTCACTTTGTAGGTACTCTCAAATCCTCCACTTTCTTAGAAATTAAAATTAATTTTTAATTTTCTAATCAGTAAAAACGTGTTTCTGCCCACACTTCTAAAAGTTAGAAAACAGATAAAAGAAGTGTCCATAAATTGATTATATATAAATAGGGGAACTTTTTCCCATCCCAAATGTATCTTAGCAAATAAAGGACATAGTATAAATTAACCTAAGCACGGGAACCCTTCCTGGTTTAATTTATTTTATTTTATTTTTCTTCCTGGTTTAATTTAATCTCATCTTCCTCTGAAAAACTTTCTCAGAGTATTAGGATACTTTCAGGATAGGTGCCTCTATTTCTGTTCATTTCACAACCTACCTCTTCCCTCCTCCTTTTTATTTAATCAGAATGCATAAATGCATTTAAGGTAACTAACAAGAATCTACAAGAGGGAACAGCAGTGAGAACAATTCGAAAATCACTCACATTCAATTTGGTAAATATATTGTACTTATGTTTTGAATGGCTGGCTGTATGAGGGTGTTTTCTGAGTCCAATCTTTTAGCTGTGTGGGGAAAACTGCCAATTTTGCTTAACTGCTCCTGCGTGGTTACTCCCTGCAATTCTACTCACGCTAGAAATAGATGCTGAGAGAGTTGCCTTCCCTCTGG
Source organism: Balaenoptera ricei (assembly GCF_028023285.1). Lineage (NCBI taxonomy): Eukaryota > Metazoa > Chordata > Mammalia > Artiodactyla > Balaenopteridae > Balaenoptera > Balaenoptera ricei. The sequence continues at coordinate 58,754,271 of NC_082655.1, forward strand.
CCTCTTCTGTGACTTGTCTGGTTCTGGGGTCAATAAATGTTTGGGTTCAAAGGGCTTTTCTCTTCGCAAAGTAAATAGAAGGAATGGAGATGTGAAAAGTGCAAGTAACTAAATGGGAATATATTGTCAGTTTACTGGAATTTACTTTACCCATTTGCTGGTCATTTTCTACCCATGTCATCATTCATTGACTGTATTTGTTATTGCAGGTGTTAGTTGTAGCACTGAGGTAAACAGAATGAAAAACAGCCTACTAGTTACTCACAGTGATGTGGGAGTTTTGCCAGCCCCAGCACATATCTATAACGACATGGTAGGAGTTCTTTACATCAGAGCTTTATAAAGATAACAAGAGTAACTGACGTGGTAATGATTGAACCGACCCTGCCGAATAAGAACCACAAGCATTTTACAATTATCTGGTTGATATATGACTACAAATATATTAATTTCCAATCCCTCTTCACTCTCGTAAAAATCTTGGCCAGGTGTGCAACAGAATATCCCCATCATTGCGTGGGTTCTTCTGCCCAAATTATCCAAATTCTCCTGGCCCCTCCACGGGAGCCGGCTCCAGGGTTCTCCCTGGGAGGTACGTTTCTTAGTTCAATTTAGGGCAGCTTACTTTGGGGAGGATACTCTTGGGAAAGACGGGAGAATTCCTTCCCTTGTTTCCAGGGCCGGCGGAATGGCTTCCTGTTCACACCAGGCTCTCATCAGCCTGCTGCCCCCTCTCTTTCTGAAGCTGTCCAGCTGCGCAGATGGGAGGGAATTTTATTTCCTCCTTGAGCAGAACTGGGGGCCGGGCTGAAAAGAGATTTTCCCCATGGGCCGAAACGTGGATCCCCGATGCTGGTGTGACATCCAAACTCTCTCCATCCGCGCCCCACCCACACGTACCCGCGAGGCCCGGGGGAGGTAACTGATTAACCATCTCCCTGGCCGGAGCATCTGGGCCGCGACGTCATCAACACCCGCCCACCGCGCGCCAGAGGTTGACAAGGTCACGGAGGGCAAAGCTGTAACTGTTCAACTTGGTACAGTCCTCGCTGAACGCCTCTGCCTCGACCACAGGGCCTCTAGGTCAGCCTAGCGTACGCTAGAAGGAGAAAAAAAAAAAAGAGAACACACGAGGCCAAAGAGAAAACAGCTAAACACCAAAATCTGTGAACTGCCTCTTTAGGGGGAAGGAGCCTGGAAGTTTCCAATTATCCTCGGAGGAAAAAAAGTCATAAATGCTGAGCAAGCATTTGGGCATGGTTTCAGGTAACGAATGAAAGAATAAAATGCAAGTAGACTGGCGCAATTGTTAATCAGGTGTACTTCAATAAAAAATAAAATTATAGAAATAAAAAAAAATACAAGTAAATTGTCCTACATTAGCTAATTACTAAAATCCATTCTGAAAAAGTTTTGAGATTTAAACTAAAATGAACGCTTAAGTTACTTTAAAAGTATAGTGAGACTAGAAATGGACAAGGGCTATTAAGCCTCAAAACTGGATGGAATTCAAACCCTGACAAAGACGGGGAGGCAGTGCTTTACATTCTGAATCCTGTCCTGAATATGGCTACGGTTTTACCAGAAAATATATTTTTCTACTATCAGTTTTGTTTGGCGTAATAGAATATCCAAAAGAAAAATATTATTGTTATGTATTTGGAAACTTAGGTATGCAATCATTTTTTATATATAAGAGAACAAAATTATGCTTTTAAAAAGAACGCTAAATCACTAACAGAAAGAGGCTTGGTTAGAAAAATCAACAAGTCGGTTAGGGTACTGAATGCACGTCAGCATATGTTGGTAGAACACCTACATGCTTGGCTTACACTGTCATTTGCTGCGGGTTTCTAGAACCTCAGGCGTTCACTGGAGTCGTCTGCCTATCAGTCCGTCAGCGACATTCACCAGGTTCTGCGCCTAGAGCACTGACAAAGCGCTTTGGGTCTGCTTTTCTAGATTTATGATGATGCATTCTCCCCATGAAAGTGTTTTGTTCATTTTTTTCTCCCCTCATCATTGACTTTTATCTATGTTTTTCTTGTTCTGCAGATAAATACAAGATGATAAGGAGACACTAATTTTAATTTCACTTTTTATTTTTGTACTGGTTTTTGTGTGTGTGTGTGTTGCAATAATATAATGCTAAAGTGATAGTTTTGTCCTTCTAACGAGGTCATTTATGCAATTTTCCAACGTTTTGCCTTATAGTTGGTTAAATAAGAGCTTTGACAAAATAGCTTTAAAAAGGAAAAAATACATCTCCAACATATGTGTGTATATATGTTGATATAAGGGTGAGTGTATATAAGTGTGTATGTATATATATGGTAAAGTGTATGCAAAATAGATCTTCTTTACTATAACACCTTACTATTGATGTTTACTCCTGTCAGATGTCATGATCAAGCAAGATGCATTGCCCTAAAAATGTAAAACACAATTGCAAAATTCTCCATACTTCCAAAGTTTCATCCATTATGCCTATAAGAAAACTCACCTTATTTCTATCTATGTGTAAAATATGGATCTAATTCGATACCAAATATTTTCAACAGCCTTTACATACATTTCTGAAGAGTGAGACGTCATACTGTACTTACTGTAAGCATATTGCTAGAAATTGTGTTTTTGGTTTTGCAGCCTCAAATACGACACTCAGGCTCTCAGCCTCTAAAAACAAGCAATAAAGTTAGTTGCAAGTAAAAGTTAGAGCCCTGAGCGCCTTAGAGAAGCATTCCCTAAAGTTTGTTGTGTGGACTGCAGTGAGAACCTGTGTGAAAGCCTGTGTTTAAAAAAGGGGGGAAGGGAGGAGGTAGAATTCCTTGTTAAAAACATTTTGGGAAACAGTCTATATCCTCCCTGTTGGAGATTCACAACACACATTAACATATTAAAGACTCTTACATTTATGCTCAATTGCTTTTCAACAAAGGTGCCAAGGCAACTCAATAGGGAAAGGATAGTCTTTTCAACAAATGGTGCTGGGACTATTGGATATCCATATGCAAAAAGATATATTCAAACCTTTACTTCCCATGATACTCAAAATTTAACTCCAAATGAATTACCCATCTAAATGTTAGAGCTAAATTATAAAACTTTTAGAAGAAAACATAGGCGTAATTCTTCATGACTTTCTTAGAAATAACAAGAAAAACACAAGCAATAAAAGAAAAAATTTGAGAAGCTGAACTCCATCAAAATTTAAAATATTTGTACTTAAAAAGACACCAAAAGAAAGTGAAAAGAAAAGAGGGGGAAAATATTTTCAGATCATATTTGGTTAAGATCTTGTATCCAGAATACAAGGAACTCTTGCAGTGCAATAGTAAGAGAATGACCCAATTTTAAAATAGGCAAAAAATTTGAATAGAGCAAAGAAGATATATGAATAACCAATAAACACATAAAAAGATGCTCAACATTATTAGCCATCGGGGAATGCATATCAAAACCACGGTCGAATAGCACTACACAACCACTAGGATGACCAGCTGGTGAGGATGTGGAGAAATAGGAGCTCTCATACACTGCTGGTGGGAGTGCAAAATAGTGCAGCCATTTTGGAGAAACAGTTTGGAAGTTTCTTCAAAAGTTAAACATAAATTTATCATATGATTCGCAACTTCAATCCTAAATATATATCCAAGAGAGATAAAAAAGTATGTTCAAAGAAAGACTTGTACATGAATGTTCCATAGCATTATTCACAGTACCCCAAAAGTGGAAACAATCCAAATTCCCATAAACTCATGAACGGATCAAAATAATATATGGTATATCTAGGGAATTCCCTGGCGGTCCAGTGATTACAACTCGGGCTTTCACTGCCATGGACCTGAGTTTGATCCCTGTCCAAGGAAACTAAGATCCAACAAGCTGCGTGGTGTGGCCAAAAAAAAAAAAAAAAAAAAGGTATATCTGTATGGAATACTGTTTGTCAATAAAAAGAAATGAAGTACTGAAGTACTAATACATGCTACAAAATGGATCAACATCAAAGCCATGCTTAGTGAAAAAAGCTAGACACAAAAACCAAATATCGTATGATTCCAATTATATAAAATTTCCAGAAGAGGCAAATCTATAAAGACAGAAAGTAGATTAGTGGCTGCCTAGGGCTGGAGGTAGGAATTCAGAGTAATAGCAGATGGGAACAGGAGATGTTTTTGAGGTGATGAAAATGTTTGAAACTTGGATTTTAGTGATGGTACAACTCTGTAAATTCACTGAAAATCATTTAGTTGTACCCTTAAAGCAAGTGAATTTCATGGCATGTAAATTATACTGTAATGAAGTTGTTGTTTAAAGGAGAGGGTGTTCTCTGTTCAAAACAGTTTGAGAAACATTTTATGTCTCACATCTTGGAGATTAACATATTAAAGACCAAGGAACGCTATAGTAAAGAAACCTATTTAATTTTTTAATCCAATATAAACCAAATTTATGTGACCACAGAAACTTTAAAATTACATCAATTAAACCCTTTCAAAATGAGTGTTAAGGGAAACATAATTAGGTATTGCTGAAAGTAGTTCCCTTCACTATCCCTTAACTTCTCCAAGCCCTCAGGTCCAAATAAATAGCATACACTTGACTAATCCCTGAGATTTTTTTTAACAAAAATAAATACAATTTATATAATTAGTGAGTCCATATGATCCTGCAAGCTGGAAAGGCCTCCCCATTCACCATGATTGCCATTGTGTCTGGCTTTCTGCTGGGGTATCAGGCTGAGAGGCTGAGATTAAACAGTAATTATAATTGAAGCTGAATGTAATTAATTACAAAATTTTGAGTTGTTCCAGGTTAATTCCACTACTAAAATTATATCATAAAATTAGAGCATTAAGAAAGATTACTGTCAAAAGAAAAGGTGTGAATCAAGCACCTGACTCATGTATGAATCATCTTCAAAGCACTTGGCTCATATTTGAATCACGTATAACAGTTGAATGACAAACATGTACTCCTGAGATTCTCCATAGTCATTAGTTAAATAATTGATGTAGACTGTACATATAGAGTCCTGAGCATGGGAACTACTGTTGGAAAAAAACCTGGAAGCCCCCAATGAGCATATCTTTTTTTTTTTAAAGAAATTTTAAAAATAAATTTATTTATTTTTGGCTGCATTGGGTCTTCATTGCTGCACGCGGGCTTTCTCTAGTTGTGATGAGAGGGGGCTACTCTTCGTTGCGGTGCGCGGGCTTCTCATTGCGGTGGCTTCTCTCGTTGAGAAGCATGGGCTCTAGGCGTGTGGGCTTCAGTAGTTGTGGCACGAGGGCTCAGTAGTTGTGGATCGCAGGCTCTAGAGTGCAGGCTCAGTAGTTGTGGCACACAGGATTAGTTGCTCCGTGGCATGTGGGATCTTCCCAGACCAGGGCTCGAACCCGTGTCGCCTACATTGGCAGGAGGATTCTTAACCACTGCGCCACCAGCGAAGTCCATGTCTGTCGTTTTTCATCGGGGAAGGATGATTGTTGCACAGAAGGTGTGAGGAAAATTTGATTAGAATTGTTTACTTCGGGAAGGAGAAGAGGAATTTTTTAAAAAGCATTAACAAGATGTATTCTGCAAACAACTACCCCATACTTTTTTGTCAAAGAGAGGAATGATTGTGGGATGAGAAATGGATAAACGATTTGTTATACCCAATTGGTTACTTTGCGAAGAGTTTCTTATAACCATATTAACAAAGAACTATTACAGCCGCATATCAGGACTATGAAATGGATTTGCTAAGAGAACAATATTTTTTAATGATACTCTTCAGAAAAAATTGGTTTCAAGCAAGGCACAGATAATGTGATTTGCCCTTTGTCTTTATTCCAAATGCATGCAAATAATGATATTGATGATCCTAAAAGATAACAGCCAGAATTTCAGGAATATTGGTTTTCATATTTGGAAATGAATCTAATTTTGATGAGATTATTTTGGATGTATGCAGGGCAGAAGGCAAAATGAACATTTTAAAACACCACTACATGTAAATTTTGCATTTACCTACTATAAGTTACTTGTAACTAGAATAATCTTTTTAAACAAGTGTATACTGAACAGGAAAATGAAAATCATCCAAGATCAAACTTGTTTAAGCAAGGGGAGAAAGCAAGAACTTCTTTTTGATAATCTCTAAAATCTGAATTTGTATTCCAAGTACACATATAAATTACAGTTTAATAACATGCTTATGAGAGAAGAGCAAGCCAAAAAGGCTGCAGATATATAGCCCCAGACCACTTTGGAAACCCAAAATACCCACTTTCTCCCAACCACCTCAGGTTAATTTGATTTTTGTTCATAGTCTAACTTTTGTTTGTATCAACACTTGTTTATAAAGTTTGTGGTTCAACTACATCTATTTTGCATATTGCACTTCTACCACTTACTGGCTTTCCTACACTAGTTTTAAGTTTTTTCTCTCAAAACCAAGCTGACCTCTGACGGTATTATATCTTCATATATTCTTCATATTTCTTCATGTAGACTGAATCTCATTTTCTCAAAAACAGCTTTGCAATTCCTAAAATTATTTTCTAGATAAAAAAGTAAAACATTATTCACTTCTCCTTATAAACAGAATGCCTTTTTTAAACTCCAGTTTGTGTGAAGTGTTGAGAAGGTGAAGGAATTAGATGAAGTCAGGCAAAGACTCTTTTGAGGAAAATCAGGAATGGGAGTACAGTTTATTTGTAAGGGGACTGTGTCTGCTGATGGAAGTCACCTCTGTGTGCCTCTTGAATCTGAGTGATATAACATAGGAAGGACCCCTGTCAAGACTTTCTCCATATTTATGTGTCACTTCATTTTAGCCTGTAACTCAAAATGATCTCTATTCTCTCCTACTGGACTTAAGCATTATTAAGTACTTAATTGGGGTTTTTTTTTCTTTCCTTTTCTTCCAGTTTTATTAACTGGAACAGTTACCTTAGCAATTGTATTATATATATATAAATATTTTTAATCACCTTTACAGAATGTAAAGAAAAATAAGAAAAAATTATTCTAGCATTTTAATGTGTTTCCTTCCTTTTTCTATCAACTTTTTTGTGTGGTTGTAATCACAATCTACTTATGGTTTGGGGTACTGTTCTATATACTAAGATCTCCCTTGTTGCTAAATGTTCTTCTAATCATATGTAAGCTCTGCATAATACAATATTCTTGACAGTCTTTAATTTTTTGACATTTTAAAAATCACAATACCGTGATGGACATCTTCCTGTATAGACTCTAACAATATTTTGGGTTTCATAATTATCTTTAATGAATCTTAGCCCTGCAAGACTCAAGCAATAGTGCAGAGAGTCATTCCAGGAGGAAGACCACAATGACAATGGATGTTAACCTTCTCCTTTTAGAAATTTGCACTGATTTTAAAACTTTTTTTAAAATGTGACTAGGAATCAGATTTGTAGTTTGTTTAAATTAGCTTGCACTCAGAATTGAAGACAGAAGAGAAGAGAGGAAGAAAACATTAAAGGGAGGAGCAGAGGGTATCAATGTCCATTTCTTCCAACTTTATCAGGGAGGGTATCCCACTTCCAGAGAGCAAGTAGAAAGGCTCACGTTTGTTCAGTTGGATGTCTAAAGAAGTGCACCCCTGTTAGCCAGAGTCAGACTCCTGTGAACTTGACAGCTGTCATTTTCAAAGTCAAAAATAGGTAGTTTGACTTAAATGGGAATAAAAGGAAAATAGAAATTTAAAATTTAAATTTTTAATTAAATTCTAAAATAAATAGAGGGGCTTCCCTGGTGGCACAGTGGTTGAGAATCTGCCTGCCAATGCAGGGGACAAGGGTTCGAGTCCTGGTTCTGGGAGGATCCCACATGCCGTGGAGCAACTAAGCCAGTGAGCCACAACTACTGAGCCTGCGCATCTGGAGCCTGTGCTCCGCAACAAGAAAGGCCACGACAGTGAGAGGCCCACGCATCACGACGAAGAGTGGCCCCCGCTTGTCGCAACTAGAGAAAGCCCTCGCACAGAAACGAAGACCCAACACAGCCAAAAATTAATTAATTAATTAATTAAAAAATAATAAAATAAAATAAAATAAAATAAATAGAATCTAATTTTAGCCTTTTGTTTTTAATAAAAAATAGTTTACATTTTATCTTCACTAAAGAGCCAAGGCAGTGCTACTCAAGGTTAAATGCTGTGGTATTTTCATCGATTGAAATGGATGGTAAGCCCCAAGTTGGTTTCTTCAATCTCATTCTTCAGTGCTTCTTCCCAAATAATGTATTTCATTGTTAATATAAAGTGCACTGTTGTACTCTCGAAAGAACTTGGCAGTTCATAAATAAAGAATAGGCAAAAAAAAATGGAAATCTTTGCCAGCCTCCGAGTCCCTTAAGGTTAATTTAACTGTCACACGTAATTTCCCAGGAAAGAAAGCAGCCTATGTCCGTGAACCAGCCAGTTAACTCATCTACGCTTGCATCGCACATGTCACTCCTGTGTAATTTTTTCAGCACAATGTGATTTACTGTGTCAAAGGCATTGATAAGGTCGGTAACCACATTCTGTTCACACTGATTATTCAGTTACTTTAGGCAGATCTTGAAGCATCCACAGCAATTTAACAGGTCCTTCATTACAAGTTTGCAAAACACCGGCATTAGATAATTAAACTTCCGATACCTATAACATGATTCTTAACACATCAATAAGACATTAGAAGAGTTCGTCACAATCATTCTGTAATCACTTAAAAATTTTTTTCCTGCCTCCTCCCTGAAAAAAAAAAAAAATCCAGGCATCACAAATGCATTTTTAGTGTTTCTGTTTGAAATTTAATGGGCTCTAATTAATTTTCCAGGGACTGTTTGTCCTAGTTTGGGTTCATCCTGCTGATTCTAATCCTACTTCCATTTCCATGTTGCTTTTCATTGCACCTGGATTAAGAACAGGAAATAGAAGAGAAAGCTCTGGGGCCCCAGTCCTTGCCTCCATTTCCACTGGTGTGTAAACTAGTGGTAGCTGTTCTGGTTATCTATTGCTGCATAACAAGCTACCTATAAGTATAGGTAAATATAAGTGGCTTAAAACAACCATCATTTATTTTGCCCCTGAATGTACAATTTGGACAGGGCTCAGAGGGGACAGGCTTTTCCTTCTCCCGCAGCATCAGCTGGTGACCACAGCCAGGGGCCGGAACCATCATCCAAAGACTCACTCACACGTCTAGCAGTTGCTGCTGGCTGAAACTGGGACTTCAGCTGGGGCTGTTGTCTGGAACACCTGCATGTGGCCTCTCTGTGAGCCAGATTGGCTTCCTTGCATAGTGGCTGGGTTCCAAGATCGAGTGTCCCAAGAGGACAAGGCAGAAGTACATGGCATTTTTAAAAAATTATTTATTTATTTAATTTATTTATTTGGCTGTGTTGGGTCTTCATTGCCTCGAATGGGCTTTCTCTAGTTGTGGTGAGCAGGAGCTACTCTTCGTTGCGGTGCACAGGCTTCTCATTGCGGTGGCTTCTCTTGTTGTGGAGCACAGGCTCTAGGCGCATGGGCTTCAGTTGTGGCACATAGGCTCAGTAGTTGTGGCTCGCGGGGTTAGTTGCTCCACAGCATGTGGGATCTTCCCAGACCAGGGCTCGAACCCGTGTCCCCTGCAATGGCAGGCGGATTCTTTTTTTTTTTTCCAAATTTATTTATTTATTTATTTATTTATGGCTGCATTGAGTCTTTGTTGCTGTGCGTGGGCTTTTCTCTAGTTGCGGCGAGTGGGGGCTGCTCTTCATCGTGGTGCGCGGGCTTCTCATTGCGGTGGCCTCTCCCGTTGCGAAGCACGGGCTCTAGGCGCACGGGCCTCAGCAGTTGTGGCTCACCGGCTCTAGAGCACAGGCTCAGTAGTTGTGGCGCACGGGCTTAGCTGCTCCGCGGCATGTGGGATCTTCCCGGACCAGGGCTCGAACCCGCGTCTCCTGCATTGGCAGACGGGTTCTTAACCGCTGCGCCACCAGGGAAGCCCTACATGGCATTTTTATGATCTACCTTTGGAAGTTATAGAACACCACTTACAACTGTACTGTATTAATTGAGGATATCACAGAGGTCAGCCCCGGTTCAAGAGGAGGGGACATTGGCCATACTACTTGATGGGACGAGTGTCACTTTCTCACGGTACAAGGAGCATGGGGGATGGGGAATATATTGTGGTGGTCATCTTTGGAAAATAAAATCTTCCACAGTTGCTAAATAAATCATTCAGATGGAAATATTCATTTAAAAAAAGGACCCGCTTTTGAAAATATTTAGGTACTACCATTGATATCTAGGTACCATTATCTAAACATTGGCTCAGGTATAGTGCTGAGCAGTATGCTAGGGGCTAGGGTTTTAAAGCGGAACATGGCATTTTCCTTACCTTTAAGGACTGTTTAATCTATTGGGAGAGACCTGAAGTGAATAATTACAATTATATGTGACATATGCAATAATGCAGGTAAATGTTGATATACATGTGAAAAGAAAACTTCATCTCATTCTACCTGAATGAAACATAGATGCATTCACAGAGGAGGACCCTTTATGGTGGCTCTTAAGAACTGTGGTAATAAAAAAGGGGAGAGGGAATCATTTATAGTGGTAGGTATGGGATACCTCATCAGCTATATTTCTAATAAGGATACAAACTTCAAGGCGATTGGAAATAATCTTGTACTTGGATTATTCTAGTTGCATCTTTTTTTTAGTTGAGGTCTAGTTGATGTACAATGTTAAATCGGTTTCAGATGTAAAACAGTGATTCACAGCTTTTAAAGGTTGTACTTCATTTACAATTATTATAAAATATTGGCTATATTCCCTGTGCTGTACAGTATATTCTTATAGCTCATTTTATACATAGTAGTTTGTACCTCTTAATCCCCTACCCCTAGCTTGCCCCTCCCGCCTCCCCTCTCACCTCTCACTGGTAACCACTTTAGTTGCATCTAAAGTTTAACTTCTCATACAGTATATCTGAATAAGTCATACTTGGCTTAGTGACACTTTAATTACGAAAGAGAATGACGTGCTAAAAATCATGAATTAGTACATAATACAAAATGTTATAAATGTAATATCTAAATACCTGACATTTCCATGAGACACTTGAGTATTGGCTTCCAAACCATTATTTACCAATAAATATGCATTGAATAAGTGAATAAATAAATAACCATTTGTCATTGTTCTCAAATAGCATAGTCTCTCAAAGTATTAAAGTGTTCCTTAATTGCTCCTAAAACAAATTTAAGTCATGTCTATGTGAGACCAAAGAAAATGGTTTTGGATAAGAAATAAACATCCAAATTCTTTTTCATCTATGCATTTTTAACATAAATGAGATGGTTTTATGCAAATAGTTCTGAGACTTTTTCACTTACAAATTGATGGACATTAAAATGTTATTACTTACGGACATTAAGATGCTTCCAGTATTTCACTATTACAAACAATGGTATCTCTGGGTAATAACTGTGGATTGTTCTGACTTTTCTGTATTTTTCAGAATTTCATTTTGGAAGTAATATGAAAATATGTCTTGGGTTTTAGAAAGATACCAATGCACCAGAGGCATATGATAGCCAGAGACAGGTTACTTATTATATAAATAGGTGGTTCACATTTGGTTTTAATTCTGCCTCCCATTTCATTTCAAAATGTTTGTTTCTAAGGGGAGTCTTCCAGCAAAAAGCTTTCTGATTGGTCTACTCTTCATTTTTACTCCAACTAGGCAAACAATATAGGAGTTAGGGAAACATTTTGGGTAAACAGCTAAGAACAGGTTGGAAATACTGTCCCTATTTGGACAACTTTTAAAGAAATACCTTCTTTTTTAATTATTTATTTATTTATTTATTTATTTATTTTTGGCTGTGTCGGGTCTTCATTGCTGTGCATGGGCTTTCTCTAGTTGCGGTGAGCGGGGGCTACTCTTTGTTGAGGTGCACGGGCTCTAGGCGCGCAGGCTTCAGTAGTTGTGGCACATGGGCTCAGTAGTTGTGGCTCGCGGGCTCTAGAGCTCAGGGTCAGTAGTTGTGGCGCACGGGCTTTGTTGCTCCGCGGCATGTGGGATCTTCCCGGGCCAGGGCATGAACCCATGTGCCTTGCATTGGCAGGCGGATTCTTAACCACTGCACCACCAGGGAAGCCCCAGAAATACCTTCTTGCATGTGGATTTATTTATCTGTTGGAGAGCTTAGATTATTTTCTTGTTTAAAAGTGTGCCCTTTGTTAGAAGTCAGGATAGTGGTTACCCTTGGATGGAGAGAGAATAACTGGTAGAGGCTGGGGATGGCAGACTGCTGGAGTGCTGGAAACTTTGTTTCTTAAAAGGGCTACAAGCTGCACACAGATGTACTCATTTTGTGAAAAGTCATCAAGCTGTACACTTTTGTTTCCTGTACTTTTCTATATATATGTTACTCTTCAAGTACAAGTTAAAAAAATACAGGACCATGAATGAAAGATGATGTCATTTTGGCAGGCCCAAAGGAAAAAAAAAATCAATGAAATAAAGGGATGAGGCAAGAGGACTTGTAACTTAAGGAGTAATTTCAGGACAAAATGCTATCTCTATGTCATTCAAGAAAATGAGAAAAGGTAGCTAATGAAAAAATGCCCATCATATGAAATAATATTTTTTTACTCTTTGCAATAAATTTAATAATATTGCAGACTTTGACTATTATTCCTTTGTTTTATCCATAAAGTGGTCACCATGCTAGTTACTCTTTCCCAGGTGAATCCCTTCACCTCTGTACTTGATCCTCACCCCTACCCCCAAATCCACCAACACCTTACTGCATCAATTAATCATGCCCTATCTTGGCCTCTCCACTGGTTCCTTTCCCTCAACCTGTAAAAAATATGCAAATCTCTTCCTATTCTGGAAAATATCTGCCCACAACCAGGCTCCTTCGCCAGTGCTTACCCTCATCTTCTGTCATTTCCTCTGTTTTTAACTATCCCTTAACTCTCTGCAACTCAAAATGGTTATATGAGTCTGTTGCACTATTGTATTGTAATGATTTATGTGTTACCCACCCAACACTATCAGACTAGCAGCAGTGAAGAGACCATGTTTATTCATCATCTATCAGCAGAACCAAGTACAGAGTCTTCCTTTCTGAAAGCTGCATGCATCGTTACCACCAGGAAACTGTTGAGTAAGTGATTCCCCCCGTGCCATGACAGAAGAGCACATTTCACCTCCTTCATCACACCACCACTGCCCCTCCCTTGGAGTTTAGATCTCCTCTGACTCAAGTTTCCTTAGAATTGGTTAGTCCTGTGATCACTGGAATCTAGCCTGCCTACCACTGTTTTCCTAATAACTGACCATGTACCCAACTCGTGATAGGGGCTTCATAGCTATTTCTCTAATAAATGAAACGAGGGAATAAATGAATGAATGTAAAAGAAGTATGGAAATAATCTGAAGTAGACTGGCAAAGTTCTTGGGACTGGTCCGGAGAGAAGACGTTTCTAGTTTTCATCCTTTGCTGTACCTAGACTAGAGCAATGTTTTTCAAACTGCTCATTAAGATCAACTAGTAAGTTGTGAAATCAACTTTATGAGTCACAAATGACATTCTAAAATGAAATAGAATAGAACAAATAGAGGGAATAGAATAGAATAGGATGGAATGGAATAGAATGGAATGGAATGGAAGAGAAAATATTAGTGAATTGCAAGTAGTAGAGGAAAGCAATATTTCATAACACTTTTTCTCAGTTGTATATATTCATGTACATGCCTATTCTAAACTTCCATTTAAAATATTTCTTATGTGTGTCAGGGTCAAAAAATTGGAAAACTACTTCCCTAGTAGCCTGTGCAGGATATCATTAATGGAACTTCGAAAGGTAGATAATCGTGAGAGAAATTAGGTTATGGTAAAGATCAGCAAAGTTTGAGCTGCTTATTTCTTTATTATTTTTGGTTATCATTTGGCATTTTTGGCAGCATAAAGTCTTCTAAACAAGTTAATCTTCAACTCAGAGCCACAGTTCACTTTGAAATGTCCACAAATACTTTTTGAAATAGGGGATGGATAAATCAACTATCCATATAGAATGTATTACTGTACCAATGTCGCAAAAACACACTACACAGGGCTCAATGTGGAAATAACATGCATTACTTTTTTGAGTGAAAAAATAAAGTTTCAATACATATCAGATATACATATATCTGACACTTACTTGATTCTCAATTCTCTAAAAATGTTCTCAGGGTTGGGTCTGCCTTTACATTTTCTTCATCCATTAGCAGTTTCTTATATAAAATCTCATTTTATTTTTATATTATTTAATATAATCTAATTTCCAACTATACGTCCAATCAGATTGAGCCAGTGGCCTTCACTGCAACCTGTTCACTTTGATTCTCTTTGACCATGACCCCGTAGTTAGAAGTTACGTTAGGGACTTTACTGGAGGCGCAGTGGTTAAGAATCTGCCTGCCAATGCAGGAGACACGGGTTCGAGCCCTGGTCTGGGAAGATCCCACATGACGCAGAGCAACTAAGCCCGTGTGCCACAACTACTGAGCCTGTGCTCTAGAGCCCGCGAGCCACAACTACTGAGCCTGTGTGCTGCAACTACTGAAGCCTGCATGCCTAGAGCCCGTGCTCTGCAACAAGAAAAGCCAATGCAACGAGAGACCCACGCTCCGCAACGAAGAGTAGCCCCCGCTCTCCGCAACTAGAGAAAGCCCGTGCGCAGCAACAAAGACCCAACACAGCCAATAAATAAATTTATTTAAAAAACAAACAAACAAAGAAACCAAACCAAACAAACAAAGATATCCTGCTAGTAGGTCTCCCAGCTTCCAGGCTCCATCCCACATCAAGCTGTTCTCTGTACTGCTATCTGTTGAATGCATGAATGAACTATACTGATAGGGAAAGTCCAGTTGTCACACATTAATATTCTGCTTATGGAAAATATGTTCTTTTAATATTCCCTAAATCCAGATTGCATCTAGGAGAAAAGATAGCAAGTGTGAAGCAGTCAAGACAGAGAATCAGACCAGACAGCTAACTCGAAATACTTTCAGACATGTAGGAGAGTAGTTTTGTGAGGTTTTCTCAAAACCTATAGTAATTGTAAAGGGAAAACGAGGAATGAACACTGACCTCAGGTGTGGTGAGATGTCTGTCTTTGGAACTATTTAAGTGCAAGCCACATGATTATTGTTTGAGACGTGAGGGAGAGAACGCCAGCACTGGGAGGTGAAGGGTGAACCCACAGCTCTGAGGCCCTTTTATTTCCTAGAATCTGTTTCTAGACCTTCTCCAAAAACACACAAACAGGCAAAAGGCTTTTCAACTCCCTGGCACTACTAAGGGCAGAGTTATCTGTTAAAGACATGAAGGCATTCAGGGAGCCCTCTGACAGCCATTGATTTTTACAGATGGTTAAAATGACTCTCAGGGAAACACAGACAGCAGGTTTTCTGCCTTTACTATCTTCTTCTTGTGCTTTTAGAGACCTGTACAAGAAAAAAGGATTGAACTCTATAAGCTTTGTATATGAAAGCCTCATAAAAATATTCCAGGGAGGGGGGAAAATGGGGAGTTGTTTGATGGGTACAGAGTTTCAGATTTGCAAGGTGATAAAGTTCTGGAGATCTGTTTCACAATGTTTTCTCACTAACACAACTGAGTGAGTAACAGTACTTTAAAATGGCTAAGACGGTAAATTTTATGTTGTCTTTTTTTTTTTTATGTTTTTTTTTTTTTATGTTGTCTTTTTTACCACAGTAAAACAATATCTTACTGTGTGTGTTTTGTTTTGTTTTTTAATTAGTTTATTTATTTATTTATGGCTGTGTTGGGTCTTGGTGGCTGTGCACGGGCTTTCCTTAGTTGCGGTGAGCGGGGGCTACTCTTTGTTGCGGTGCGTGGGTTTCTCATTGCGGTCGCTTCTCTTGTTGAGGAGCATGGGCTCTAGGTGCGCGGGCTTCAGTAGTTGTGGCATGTGGGCTCAGTAGTTGTGGCTCGCGGGCTCTAGAGCACAGGCTCAGTAGTTGTGGCACGCGGGCTTAGTTGCTCCGCGGCATGTGGGATCTTCCCAGACCAGGGCTCGAACCTGTGGCCCCTGCATTCGCAGGCAGATTCTTAACCACTGTGCCACCAGGGAAGTCCAGTGTGTGTGTTTTTAAAAATACTATTTAAGTAGGAAAATTAGATTAAAAATTTCTTCATTACTCTTCAACAGTCCCTAGAATCAACAAGGGATTACAAATCAAATCAAAGGGTTTCGAAGTTCTGTGCCATATGGTTGACATCCTAACAGTAATAATAGTTATGAGAACCCAGGCACCCAGGACCTTTAACGGTCTTATCCAAGCTGGTGCCTGGGTGCAAAATACTATTAGTCACCTCACTCAATAAACAGACAGAGCTGGATGTAGCCCAGGGGCTAGGGTGCAATTTTCATGAGTGCTTAGTGCTAAATAACGAAGAGCTGTGAGCCAGAAAAGGAACTTGGTAAAATTTATAATATATAAAGGGATATGGCATAGTTAGTGATAATATGATGACCCCTTTTGCCACTCAAAATAGAGTTAAAAGAGATTAATGTAAATTAGAAATTTTACCCCGTTAAATTGAAGTGCACCATGACACTTGGAAAGTTAATTTTCACAGCGTGTGATTTAACGAGATGATATATGTAGAAAACATCCTGCCCAGAGCCAGACACAGAGCACAGATTTTTGTCTCTTCTATTTTATAATGTACCTAGAACAGTGCTTGGCATATAGTAGACATTCAACGTGTATTTGTTGAATAAATGAATAGTAAGGACTTAATAAATGTTAGCTAACAATGTCTTAGATTTCCAACATGAAAGAAAAAAAAACACTCTCTGTGGAAGATGTGAACAACCTGACAAAACTGGAACAAATTGCAGCTCAAGATATTGTGCAGAAGGAAACTTTCTAAAAATTCAGATGCAGTAAGAAAGACAGTGAAACCTATGAAAGATGATACAGAAGAAGCAGCTTTTGGAAACCTGAGAACATGACAATAGGTGGTCATACACTATGTTGATGGATAATATTCTCACACCTAAGCCTGCAGGTTTCAGACTTTCCCTTTTCTCTTAGTGCCTCAATTTATTCAATATTCATTTGACACACGTTTCATAAGTGCCAGGTGCTGTGCTTGCCCTAGAGATATGAACACGTATAAAACCTAGATCCTGTCATTTAAGGAGCTCACACTGAGGGGGGAATGCAGACACACAACTAAATGTCATAATGTGGTAACATAACACAACGTAATGGAGCCACATAGAAGGGTGTGATTCACGTTGTCAGCTGGTGTGAGGAATGGAAGGCGTAGAAGCTTAGGCAACGGTCCTGACCTGGGGGCATCAGAATCCCCTGGAGGGCCTGTTACAGCCTACGTTACAGGGCCACCCTCCTGCGCCCCGCCCCCCCCCCAGAGGACCCAGTGGATTCTCAGTGGGGCCCAAGAGTTTGCATTATCTAACAAGTTTCAGGTGATGATGCCTTCTCTGAAAATCACTGGCTTAGGGTAATTAAATTTAGTTGGCATTTAAACCAGGGCAGGGAAAACAAGATGTTTGGCTTTTTTAGTTACAACAGCTGATTCAGGAATCAAGGAACCCAGACATCCAGCTTAAAGATCACAGTTCTGCCTGTGCTTTCTTGACTGTGAGAAGCACCTCAACCATTATCCTAACTTGTCACAGTGTTTCAAAGAGGAGCTACAGTAGAGGCTTTTACAAGTACCACTTCTGCAGTGAGAAAATACTATTTGTTGTTAATAAAACAGAAAAGAGGGGCAGGGCAGGCTGGTGGGGCCTCTTGGTTCCTGGAGGAGAGGGTGATAATCTGAATCTAAGAGAAGATAGTGTCCTGAGATATGCCATCTGATGACACAGTACTGGGTTATGGTGTTTTCCTGCCAGTCTGCCAGCGCCGGGACTCGGCCACTGAGTGGTCTGAGGAGACGAAAGCTCCCTGTCCACCTCATACTGGCGCAGAGTGGGACTCAATCCATGTGATGGAGGGTGTCAAAGGTCATGTTTTGTTGTTTAGCAGCATCACTCCACTCCGTATCCCCCCGCAGCCACCCCGAGAACTCTTACCTGGACCGGAGAGCGATGAGGCTGGGCCACAGGAGGGGTTGGAAACCACTATCTAATATTGAGCTCAGAAAAAACCAGAAATGCCAGAATCTGCAAGACACCTCAAGAAAGTTCCAGGAAAGATACCAGGAAAACCACAAGCTTGAAGGACTTAAGGGAGAAGAGCTGGAGGCAGACAAACCTGGGTTTGAATTCAGCCCTGCTCTTTATTTCCTGGGAGTTTGGAAAATTTGCTTAAATACTCAGCCTGAGTTTTCTTTATTTGTGATTGTTGGACATTGAGGTTGTTTTTAGTTTTCACAATTGTGTAAAATACTGCAGTCAATATCTGTACATCCTTGAATTAATCTATGATAATTTAGAAGAGATTCCTAGAAGCTGCATCACATCAAAACATCAAAAGTATGAATTTTTTTTTTTATTGTTCTTTTTTTTTTTTTAAATATCTTTATTGGAGTATAATTGCTTTACAATGGTGTGTTGCTTTCTGCTTTATAACAAAGTGAATCAGTTATACATATACATATGTTCCCATATCTCTTCCCTCTTGCATCTCCCTCCCTCCCACCCTCCCTATCCCACCCCTCTAGGTGGCCACAAAGCACCGAGCTGATCTCCCTGTGCTATGAGGCTGCTTCCCACTAGCTATCTATTTTACATTTGGTAGTGTATATATGTCCATGACACTCTCTCACCCTGTCACATCTCACTCCTCCCCCTCCCCATATCCTCAAGTCCATTCTCTAGTAGGTCTCTGTCTCTATTCCCGTCTTGCCACTAGGTTCTTCATGACCTTTTTTTTTCTTTTTCTTTTTTCCATAGATTCCATATATATGTGTTAGCATACTGTATTTGTTTTTCTCTTTCTGACTTACTTCACTCTGTATGACAGACTCTAACTCCATCCACCTCATTACAAATACCTCCATTTCATTTCTTTTTATGGCTGAGTAATATTCCATTGTATATATGTGCCACATCTTCTTTATCCATTCATCTGATGATGGATACTTAGGTTGCTTCCATGTCCTGGCTATTGTAAATAGAGCTGCAATGAACATTTTGGTACATGACTCTTTTTGAATTATGGTTTTCTCAGGGTATATGCCCAGTAGTGGGATTGCTGGGTCATATGGTAGTTCTATTTTTAGTTTTTTAAGGAACCTCCATACTGTTCTCCATAGTGGCTGTATCAATTTACATTCCCACCAACAGTGCAAGAGTGTTCCCTTTTCTCCACACCCTCTCCAGCATTTATTGTTTCTAGATTTTTTGATGATGGCCATTCTGACCGGTCTGAGATGATACCTCATTGTAGTTTTGATTTGCATTTCTCTAATGATTAATGATGTTGAGCATTCTTTCATGTGTCTGTTGGTCATCTGTATATCTTCTTTGGAGAAATGTCTATTTAGATCTTCTGCCCATTTTTGGATTGGGTTGTTTGTTTTTTTGTTATTGAGCTGCATGAGCTGCTTGTAAATCTTGGAGATTAATCCTTTGTCAGTTGCTTCATTTGCAAATATTTTCTCCCATTCTGATGCTGTCTTTTGGTCTTGTTTATGGTTTCCTTTGCTGTGCAAAAGCTTTTAAGTTTCATTAGGTCCCATTTGTTTATTTGTGTTTTTATTTCCATTTCTCTAGGGGCTGGGTCAAAAAGGATCTTGCTGTGATTTATGTCATAGAGTGTTCTGCCTATGTTTTCCTCTAAGAGTTTGATAGTGTCTGGCCTTACACTTAGGTCTTTAATCCATTTTGAGTTTATTTTTGTGTATGGTGTCAGGGAGTGTTCTAATTTCATACTTTTACATGTACCTGTCCAATTTTCCCAGCACCAGTTATTGAAGAGGCTGTCTTTTCTCCACTGTATATGCTTGCCTCCTTTATCAAAGATAAGGTGACCATATGTGCGTGGGTTTATCTCTGGGCTTTCTATCCTGTTCCATTGATCTATATTTCTGTTTTTGTGCCAGTACCAAACTGTCTTGATTACTGTAGCTTTGTAATATAGTCTGAAGTCAGGGAGCCTGATTCCTCCAGCTCCATTTTTCGTTCTCAAGATTGCTTTGGCTATTCGGGGTCTTTTGTGTCTCCATACAAATTGTGAAATTTTTTGTTCTAGTTCTGTGAAAAATGCCAGTGGTAGTTTGATAGGGATTGCATTGAATCTGTAGATTGCTTTGGGTAGTAGGGTCATTTTCACAATGTTGATTCTTCCAATCCAAGAACATGGTATATCTCTCCATCTATTTGTATTATCTTTCATTTCTTTCATCAGTGTCTTATAATTTTCTGCATACAGGTCTTTTGTCTCCTTAGGTAAGTTTATTCGTAGATATTTTATTCTTTTTGTTGCAATGGTAAACGGGAGTGTTTTCTTAATTTCACTTTCAGATTTTTCATCATTAGTGTATAGGAATGCAAGAGATTTCTGTGCATTAATTTTGTATCCTGCTACTTTACCAAATTCATTGATTAGCTCTAGGAGTTTTCTGGTAGCATCTTTAGGATTCTCTATGTATAGTATCATGTCATCTGCAAACAGTGACAGCTTTACTTCTTCTTTTCCGATTTGGATTCCTTTTATTTCTTTGTCTTCTCTGATTGCTGTGGCTAACACTTCCAAAACTATGTTGAATAATAGTGTTGAGACTGGGCAACCTTGTCTTGTTCCTGATCTTAGTGGAAATGGTTTCAGTTTTTCACCATTGAGGACAATGTTGGCTGTGGGTTTGTCATATATGGCCTTTATTATGTTGAGGAAAGTTCCCTGTATGCCTACTTTCTGCAGGGCTTTTATCATAAACGGGTGTTGAATTTTGTCGAAAGCTTTCTCTGCATCTATTGAGATGATCATATGGTTTTTCTCCTTCAATTTGTTAATATGATGTATCACGTTGATTGATTTGCGTATATTGAAGAATCCTTGCATTCCTGGAATAAACCCCACTTGATCATGGTGTATAATCCTTTTAATGTGCTGTTGGATTCTGTTTGCTAGTATTTTGTTGAGGATTTTTGCATCTATGTTCATCAGTGATATTGGCCTGTAGTTTTCTTTCTTTGTGACATCTTTGTCTGGTTTTGGTATCAGGGTGATGGTGGCCTCATAGAATGAGTTGGGGAGTGTTCCTCCCTCTGCAATATTTTGGAAGAGTTTGAGAAGGATAGGTGTTAGCTCTTCTCTAAATGTTTGATAGAATTCGCCTGTGAAGCCATCTGGTCCTGGGCTTTTGTTTGTTGGAAGATTTTTAATCACAGTTTCAATTTCAGTGCTTGTGATTGGTCTGTTCATATTTTCTATTTCTTCCTGGTTCAGTCTCGGCAGGTTGTGCATTTCTAAGAATCTGTCCATTTCTTCCAGGTTGTCCATTTTATTGGCATAGAGTTGCTTGTAGTAATCTCTCATGATTGTTTGTATTTCTGCAGTGTCAGTGGTTACTTCTCCTTTTTCATTTCTAATTCTATTGATTTGAGTCTTCTCCCTTTTTCTCTTGATGAGTCTGGCTAATGGTTTATCAATTTTGTTTATCTTTTTGAAGAACCACCTTTTAGTTTCATTGATTTTTGCTATTGTTTCCTTCAGTTCTTTTTCATTTATTTCTGATCTGATCTTTATGATTTCTTTCCTTCTGCTAGCTTTGGGGTTTTTTTGCTCTTCTTTCTCTAATTGCTTTAGGTGCAAGGTTAGGTTGTTTATTCGAGATGTTTCCTGTTTCTTGATGTAGGCTTGTATTGCTATAAACTTCCCTCTTAGCACTGCTTTTGCTGCATCCCATAGGTTTTGGGTCATCGTGTCTCCATTGTCATTTGTTTCTAGGTATTTTTTGATTTCCCCTTTGATTTCTTCAGTGATCACTTCGTTATTAAGTAGTGTATTGTGTAGCCTCCATGTGTTTGTATTTTTTACAGATCTTTTCCTGTAATTGATACCTAGTCTCATAGCGTTGTGGTCGGAAAAGATACTTGATACGATTTCAATTTTCTTAAATTTACCAAGGCTTGATTTGTGACCCAAGATATGATCTATCCTGGAGAACGTTCCATAAGCACTTGAGAAAAATGTGTATTCTGTTGTTTTTGGGTGGAATGTCCTATAAATATCAATTAAGTCCATCTTGTTTAATGTATCGTTTAAAGCTTGTGTTTCCTTATTTATTTTCATTTTGGATGATCTGTCCATTGGTGAAAGTGGGGTGTTAAAGTCCCCTACTATGATTGTGTTGCTGTCAATTTCCCCTTTTATGGCTGTTAGTATTTGCCTTATGTATTGAGGTGCTCCTATGTTGGGTGCATAAATATTTACAATTGTTATACCTTCCTCTCGGATTGATCCCTTGATCATTATATAGTGTCCTTCTTTGTCTCTTGTAATAGTCTTTATTTTAAAGTCTATTTTGTCTGATATGAGAATTGCTACTCCAGCTTTCTTTTGATTTCCATTTGCATGGAATATCTTTTTCCATCCCCTCACTTTCAGTCTGTATGTGTCTCTAGGTCTGAAGTGGGTCTCTTGTAGACAGCATATATATGGGTCTTGTTTTTGTATCCATTCAGCCAGTCTGTGTCTTTTGGTGGGAGCATTTAATCCATTTACATTTAAGGTAATTATCGATATGTATGTTCCTATTCCCATTTTCTTAAATATTTTGGGTTTATTATTGTAGGTGTTTTCCTTCTCTTGTGTTTCTTGCCTAGAGAAGTTCCTTTAGCATTTGTTGTAAAGCTGGTTTGGTGGGGCTGAACTCTCTCAGCTTTTGCTTGTCTGTAAAGGTTTTAATTTCTCCATCAAATCTGAATGAGATCCTTGCTGGGTAGAGTAACCTTGGTTGTAGGTTTTTCTCCTTCATCACTTTAAGTATATCCTGCCACTCCTTTCTGGCTTGCAGAGTTTCTGCTGAAAGATCAGCTATTAACCTTATGGGGATTCCCTTGTGTGTTATTTGTTGTTTTTCCCTTGCTGCTTTTAATATGTTTTCTTTATATTTAATTTTTGATAGTTTGATTAATATGTGACTTGGCGTGTTTCTCCTTGGATTTATCCTGTATGGGACTCTCTGTGCTTCCAGGACCTGATTAACTATTTCCTTTCCCATATTAGGGAAGTTTTCAACTATAATCTCTTCAAATATTTTCTCAGTCCCTTTCTTTTTCTCTTCTTCTTCTGGGACCCCTATAATTCGAATGTTGGTGCGTTTAACGTTGTCCCAGAGGTCTCTGAGACTGTCCTCAGTTCTTTTCATTCTTTTTTCTTTATTCTGCTCTGCAGTAGTTATTTCCACTATTTTATCTTCCAGGTCACTTATCCGTTCTTCTGCCTCAGTTATTCTGCTATTGATCCCGTCTAGAGTATTTTTAATTTCATTTATTGTGTTTT
The DNA here is from genome assembly GCF_028023285.1 of Balaenoptera ricei. NCBI lineage: Eukaryota > Metazoa > Chordata > Mammalia > Artiodactyla > Balaenopteridae > Balaenoptera > Balaenoptera ricei. Next base: position 58,777,781 of record NC_082655.1, read on the forward strand.
TCTTCGTTGCTTGGTTCCTCTTTAGTTCTTCTACGTCCTTGTTAAATGTTTCTTGCATTTTGTCTATTCTATTTCCAAGATTTTGGATCATCTTTACTATCATTATTCTGAATTCTTTTTCAGGTAGACTGCCTATTTCCTCTTCATTTGTTAGGTCTGGTGTGTTTTGACCCTGCTCCTTCACCTGCTGTGTGTTTGTCTTCTCATTTTGCTTATCTGACTGTGTTTGGGGTCTCCTTTTCACAGGCTGCAGATTCATAGTTCCCGTTGTTTTTGGTATCTGTCCCCGGTGGCTAAGGTTCGTTCAGTGGGTTGTGTAGGCTTCCTGGGGGAGGGAACTAGTGCCTGTGTTCTGGTGGATGAGGTTGGATCTTGTCTTTCTGGTGGGCACGTCCACGTCTGGTGGTGTGTTTTGGGGTGTCTGTGGCCTTATTATGATTTTAGGCAGCCTCTCTGCTAATGGATGGGGCTGTGTTCCTGTCTTGCTAGTTGTTTGGCATAGGGTGTCCAGCACTGTAGCTTGCTGGTCGTTGAATGAAGCTGGGTCTTGATGTTGAGATGGAGCTGTCTGAGAGATTTTCGCCGTTTAGTATTACGTGGAGCTGGAAGGTCTCTTGTGGACCAGTGTTCTGAAGTTGGCTCTCCCACCTCAGAGGCACAGCCCTGATGCCTGGCTGGAGCACCAAGAGCCCTTCATCCACATGGCTCAGAATAAAAGGGAGAAAAAAATAGAAAGAAAGAAAAAAAGAGGATAAAATAAAATAAAATAAAACTATTATAATAAAAAATAAGAAAAAAATTAAGAATAAATTTATTAAGAAAAATTTTTTTTAATTTTAAAAAATAGATTTATTAATTTTTATAATAAAAAATAAGAAAAAAATTAAGAAATAATTTATTAAGAAAAAATTTTTTTAATTTTTAAAAATAAAAAATATGAAAAAACTTATTAAAAAAATTTTTTTAATTTCTAAAAATAGGAAATAAGGAAAAAGTTATTAAGAAAACATTTATTAGGAAAAAAATTTTTTTTAAGTAAAAAAAAAAAAGAAAAAAAAAAACGGACGGACCTAACCCTAGGACTAATGGTGAAAGCAAAGCTATACAGACAAAATCTCACCCAGAAGCATACACATATACACTCACAAAAAAAGGAAAAGGGGAAAAATTAATATATCCTGCTCCCAGCGTCCACCTCCTGAATTTGGGATGACTCGTTGTCTATTCAGGTATTCAACAGTTGTAGGCACATCAAGTTGTTTGTGGCGCTTTAATCCACTGCTTCTGAGGCTGCTGGGAGAGATTTCCCTTTCTCTTCTTTGTTCGTACAGCTCCCAGGGTTCAGCTTTGGATTTGGACCCGCCTCTGCATGTAGGTCGCCTGAGGGCGTCTGTTCTTCGCTCACACAGAACGGGGTTAAAGGAGCAGCTGCTTCGGGGGCTCTGGCTCACTCAGGACGGTGGGAGGGAGGGGTACGGATGTGGGGTGAGCCTGCGGCGGCAGAGGCCGGCGTGACGTTGCAGCAGCCTGAGGCGCGCCGTGTGTTCTCCCGGGGAAGTTGTCCCTGGATCACGGGACCCTGGCAGTGGCGGGCTGCACCGGCTCCAGGGAGGGGCGGTGTGGAGAGTGACCTGTGCTCACACACAGGCTTCTTGGTGGCGGCGGCAGCAGCAGCCTTAGCGTCTCCTGCCCGTCTCTGTGGTCCGCGCTGATAGCCGCGGCTCGCGCCCGTCTCTGGAGTTCGTTTAGGCGGCGCTCTGAATCCCCTCTCCTTGCGCGCTGCAAAACAAAGAGGCAAGAAAAAGTCTCTTGCCTCTTCGGCAGCTGCAGACTTTTTCCCGGACTCCCTCCCGGCTAGCACCGAAGCCGGAGCCTCAGCTCCCAGCCCCCGCCCGCCCCGGCAGCTGAGCAGACAAGCCTCTCGGGCTGGTGAGTGCTGCTCGGCGCCGATCCTCCATGCAGGAATCTCTCCGCTTTGCCCTCCGCACCCCTGTGGCTGCGCTCTCCTCCGCGGCTCCGAAGCTTCCCCCCTCTGCCACCCGCAGTCTCTGCCCACGAAGGGGCTTCCTAGTGTGTGGAAACCTTTCCTCCTTCACAGCTCCCTCCCACTGGTGCAGGTCCCTTCCCTATTCTTTTGTCTCTGTTATTTCTTTTTTCTTTTGCCCTACCCAAGTACATGGGGAGTTTCTTGCCTTTTGGGAGGTCTGACGTCTTCTGCCAACGTTCAGTGGGTGTTCTGTAGGAGCAGTTCCACGTGCAGATGTATTTCTACTGTATCTGTGGGAAGGAAGGTGATCTCCACGTCTTACTCTTCCGCCATCTTGCCTCGTCCCAAACTGATGTTTTTCAAAAGTATGAATTTGATGCATGGTCAAAAGTATGAATTTGATGCATGTGGTTAAATTGCTTTCCTGACAGTTTTCAGCATTTTATGTATATTGACAGTATATGGGAGCGCTGGTTTCCCAGCATCCTAGATATCATGGGGTAGTTAATAAAAAAAAAATAATCTTGATTTCGTTGATTTTACATAAAAATATGCATCCTATTGTGTTATGTGGCAATGCTGTAATCACTAATGAAGCTGGGTATTTTTCACACGTTTATTGGCCATTTATATTTTTCTTCTTTTGTGAATTGCCAGTTTATGGCCCATACCCATTTTTCTATTAGTCTGTTTGTATTTTCCTTACCGTTTTATAAGAATTCTTTATACACAAAGAAGAGTTCATTTTTATCTGTCATAAGTTTGCAATCTTTGCCTTTTTATTTTTTATGATGGCCTTTTATATTTAGAAGCTTTAAGGTTTATGTGAATGGAATAATTTCTGATGCTCTTTGAAATTATTTATGGCATGTATTCCTAATGATTTGGGGGAAAAAATGCATTTATATGTACACATAATTACTTTGGACCCTTATCCATGGAGGGTTAGATGTACAGATATTAGGTATACGGAGTATAGAAAAGCCAGAAATGAAGTCACTCATATATTGAGTTATAGGATTTAATGTTTAATGTAGAGACATATATACAAATCAACGCAATTCTTAATTTTTTTAGTGATTTCAGATTTTGAATATGCTTTTATATGTATGTATCAGGTATTTTGGTGTTTAAATATTTAAATAAAACATTTCTTCACAGAGATGATGTAATGTACTTTTGCCTGGAACTAGCAAATGCACAATATATCGACAAATATTACATGCTTATATTTATTCAAGCTACCACAACAAGGGAAATATGAATGAAGACTAAGAAATTTATGAAAATTTTTTCCAATGCCAGATAGGATGTTTATGTGTAGAGGGAATGATATTAAATACAAATGAGATAACTAAAATTAGACACATGTAGCACTGTGTCTACTATTTTCTTTTCCTTATTCTCTTTTTTCTTCCCTCTGGCTCAAGCAATCAGAACTGAGTAAATAATGTGTTGTTTGATATATTTTTTTAATGTGGTATGAATCCTATGAAGAGGATCCAGAAAAGCACAAAAGAACAGCATAGACGAATTAGTCCATTTCCAGGCCTAAAGGCAGTGCCACAGCTCAACAGTCCTGACCAGTGGGCTCCTTGCATAAATCCTTCCCAGGTTGACCGTCAACACATTGAGAAGAGGATTAAAAGGTTAGAAAGGAAAGCTTCAGAAAAGGTGAAGGCTGGGTTGAAGGGACTAAGGCTTCAGAATTGGCTCAGACCTGTTATTTAATTTCATTCCGCCTAAGGCAAATGATTCTACAAACACAGATGACATATAGCTAATAGTATGTGTTATTTGAGTACTTGATAATGGAGCAGTAGAAAATAACTTTTTTTTTTTAAGTCTTGCTCTTTTTTCATTGTATAGATCCAAGACTCATCTGTCACATGGATCCCATAAAGGAAAAGGGGTCATGGAGAATATTTTTCCTTGTTCTCAGGTTAAAGAACCTGACGTTTTAACCAAGAAAAGAAGCATGATAACTTGAGGATATGAAAGGCTATCAGTTTTCCTTCCCACCCCACAGAGGGCTGAGAAAAGGAGGGACTGAGAAAGTGAGGAATAATGTCCTGGTTCTCTGGACTGTTAAATTTGTACATAGACCGATACTAAAATAACTAAATAAATGAAAAGGAAAATCTAGGGAAATATTAAAATATACCAGCCCTAGCTCCATATTTCAAAAACGATTTCAAAAACTTGCAGAGAGTGGCCCAAGGAAGGACACCAATGGCTCTGCTTGAAATGTATACCCACCAATCACTGAGCCCAGGAGATGGGCTGCTATGATTGGCCAGGTGCAGAGCTGGGGGGTATGGAGGAAATGTTCTGGGGAACCAAGCACAGGGGTTACTGTAATGCACCGCAGAAAGACAGAAGCAGAGCTGTGACGAGGTGGTTTTTTTTTTTTTCACTCTTTTTAAAATTAATTAATTTATTATTTATTTATTTATTTATTTATTTTTGGCTGTGTTGGGTCTTCATTTCTGTGCGAGGGCTTTCTCTAGTTGCGGCGAGCAGGGGCCACTCTTCATCGCGGTGCGCGGGCCTCTCACTATCACGGCCTCTCTTGTTGTGGAGCACAGGCTCCAGACGCGCAGGCTCAGTAATTGTGGCTCACGGGCCCAGTTGCTCCGCGGCATGTGGGATCTTCCCAGACCAGGGCTCGAACCCGTGTTCCCTGCATTAGCAGGCAGATTCTCAACCACCGCGCCACCAGGGGAGCCCCGGTTTTTTTTGTTTTTTTTTTTTTAAGTAAAAAATTTTTAATTGAAGTGTAACACATACAGAAAAGCACACAAATTTTAACACCGGTATAGAGTTTGATGAATGTTTACAAAGTGGAAACACCCATATAGCTATCACCAAGATCAAGAAATGAAACATAAGGTTTGAATTTTGTGTAAGTTCACTTAGGTCTTGATTGGCTTCTTTTGAGTCCCTTTCAGGGCCGATTTCTGTATATGCTAACTCAATAAATGTTTCCTCAAAATGGATAAATCATAATCACCAGTGCTTGTAATCAAAGAATTAATTCAATCCTCTAAATAATAAATACAGAAATCTTTTGATTTTCATGATTTTTCTCTCATTCTAAGAAATATTCCTTAGAAAAAAGAAAGAAAGAAAAGAGAAAGGATATGAAATGACCCTCAGAACCTTTTTGTCTTCCCACCATTTGTCAATCACCTGCCTGCTTTCAGTTCCCGTGTTTTGGGGTTTTCTTCATCTCCTTACTTTCTGCAGTGCTATTGAATAAAGCCAATGGCTTAATAATTATTTTTCTATATTTTGCTGTATTTTTACTTTTATGTTTTTACACAGAAATAAAGTTTTTAGAATTATATCGAATAATATCTATTCCGGTATGTTTTAGTAAAAGGTAATAGGTCTATGTTTTTTTTTTTCCAAATACAGGCATACCTCGGAAATATTGCAGGTTCTGTTCCAGACCGCCACAATAAACAAGTACAAATATCGTAATAAAGTGGGTGGCATTAATTTTGTGGTTTCCCAGTTCGTATAAAAGTTATATTTACACTATTCTGTAGTCTATTAAGTGTGTAATGGCATTATGTCTTAAAAAACAGTGTACATACCTTAATTTAAAGCTACTTTATTGCTAAAAAATGCTAACCATCATCTGAGCCTTCAGCAAGTAAATAGTAGTAACATCAAAGATCACCATCACAGATCACTGTAACAAACATAGTAATAATGAAAGTGTTTGAATTATTTCAAGAATTATCAAAATGTGACACGGAAACTTGAAGTGAGCAAATTCTGTTGGAAGAATAACGCTGATAGACTTGCTTGACGCAGGGTTGCTACGAACCTTCAATCTGTAAAATATGTAGTATCTGTGAAGTGCAATAAGACGAAGTATGCCTGTAATTATTTTCTGTGTAATATATGTTCATGTTAAAATTTTGAAAATAACAAAGGAAAGTATAAAGAAACTGAAAATCATTAATCCCACCACACAGGAAGAACCACTTCAAACTTTATGATTTTCCAGATTTTTTTTCTATGAATATATACGTCTCTTCTCCTTCACAAAATTCATAACTTCTGTCAGTTATGTATACTGCTTTTTTCTCACTTCAAAATCTTATGGCTTTGCACTTCTAATTAGAAAACACATAATGAAAAATGTAAGTGAAATTAAATGTTCACGCTACTCAGTAGTATTTCACCTTGAGCAGTCGGCAAAGGGTATAGAATCAGAGGAACTCTGCAGAATCAAAAAAAAAAATTTAAAAAAAAAAGGCACTGTGAAGTTCTAACGGCCAACTCCTAGATGCAAACCAATAGAGCTCATCTGGTGACTGTAAATCTCAATTAGGAGAATAGCTAAAGAACTTAGTGGATCTTTCAGAGATTGAAATTTTAGCCAGTTCCTCCACAAGCAACATATGATCATCCATTGTGTGTCACAGTTCTACAGAGAAGCTATACAATTTCTGAATTAAGTTTAATCTCTTATGGGAAGTTAATGAGACCATTTAAGAAATCATTTAAGATATGAGCTAATAATTTAGATAGCAATCTGAGATTAATCTCTAGGCAAAGGAGCTCTCTTCTGCAGTTTATGGGTTTCTCTGCAATTGATAAACATGAAGCATGGTTTCAAAGGTAACTGAATCTGTTCAAAAGTGAAGTTAATTTTGAACATGATAAATTCAGGTATCAAGACTTGTAACAGGGAAGAGAATGTGGTTGTAAAATTGTTATCTAAATTGTTGGGACTGAAATGAAGGCAAAAGCATACTAAACTTAAACCCTCTGACATAGATTTCTTGTAAATAAATCTCCAGGCAATCTTACAAACAGCTTGGAGATGGGTTTACTTTAAGAGAAATATTGAAAGGAAAATAGGAGATTACTTTAATAAATTTGAATTGGAGAAGGTAGAAACCATAAAGAAAATAAAAATGAAATGATTTATTTGACTATGTTAAAAAATGGTCTATACATTTACATTTAAAAATCTACAAAGCAAAAAGGTAAGATAACAGATAAATGAAACAATGTTTAAAAGTTTTTGTATGTTTATTGTATCACAAATAAACACACTTTTCACTGACGGATTTTTTGAATGTAATTAAGTTTGTTGGGCTTAATTTATTCTGAGCCTCTGACCGACCGTACTGGCCAACCAACTTGTTTCTGGGTGGGAGATATGGATCTTGTAGAGGTAGGCCTTTGCAACTACATCAAATAACTCTAACAAGGTCTTTATTGAATACCAAAAATTATACTTCATCAGGGTGGCAAATAAATTACAAGGATGCAGGCTAGCACTGCTCAAGGGCATTCATGGCTTTAAAGACTCACAAATCCAGGTTTAAATTCTGATCCTGCACTTGCTGGCTGGCAGGTTATTTACCTTTCTGACCCATAGTTTTTTTTTGTTTTTTTGTTTTTTTGTTTTTTTAATAAATTTTATTTATTAATTTATTATTATTATTATTATTTTTGGTTGTGTTGGATTTTCGTTTCTGTGCGTGGGCTTCCTCTAGTTGTGGCGAGCGGGGGCCACTCTTCATCGCGGTGCGCAGGCCTCTCACTATCGCGGCCTCTCTTGTTGTGGAGCACAGGCTCCAGACGCGCAGGCTCAGTAGTTGTGGCTCACGGGCCCAGTTGCTCCGCGGCATGTGGGATCTTCCCAGACCAGGGCTCGAACCCGTGTCCCCTGAATTGGCAGGCAGATTCTCAACCACTGCGCCACGAGGGAAGCCCCTGACCCATAGTTTTTAATCTGTGAAATGGACATAAATACCTACCACATAAAGGTTTATATGATGATAAAATAAGATAAGGTATATTAAGCCCTTGAGAGAGTACGTGGCATACAAAACATTTCTAAATACACGGTCACTACTAAAATGCAATATTTCTTTGTGGTAGTCAATTAAGGAACAAACTATAAAAAAGAAGCATATATAATGAAGCTTAGGAGTATGGCTTCCACAGGACAACACTAAGGTAAAGTCTTCAATATCTAGTCGATTTTGTCTCAGTAAAAGTATAAAAGCAATGGGAAATTTTTACAAGAAAAGAAAGAAATAGAATTTATAAAATATACTAGTGCATTCAGTGAACGTGTTCAGTTTCTGGAAAAAGTGAAATTGTTGTTATTCTAAAATAGAAATGAAGGCCTCTGAACTTTATGATTTTAGGTTTTGGACAGAAACAGCAAGCTAAGTCAGGGGTATGATCTTTTGCTTTATTCCTTAGGGATTCTCTGTCAAGAGAACATTTTCCAAGAAGGTTAGCATCTAACTGAAAGAAATTTAGGTGTGACACTGATAGACTTCATAGCAGGAGATGAAAGCTGTGAAGGGAAGCATTCAGCTAGAGAAGGAGACAGAAGACTGCAGCCCACATCTGACCGGCCACCTGTTTCTGTAGGACTGGCAAGCTAAGAGGAGGGAGAAAGCTCTTACATTTTTAAATGGCTGAAAAAATATTTTTTCACGACATATTAAAATTATATGAAGTCAAATTTCAGTGTGCATAAATAAAATTTTAGTGGAACGTAGCTACACTCATTAGTTTAAGTATTGTCTATGGCTGCTTTCCCACTACAGTGGTAGAGTTGAGCAGTTGTGATAGAGACCTTCTATCACCACCTTTGTGTGGCCCACAAAACCAAAAATATTTACTATCTGACCCTTTGCAGAAAAAGTTTGCTGACCACCGAGCTTGAGATAAGCTTAACCGGAAAGCAATGTAGATGGATATTTTAATGATTTTGAAGTGCAGAAGGTCTTTCTAAGCACACAATCAAATACAATGCAGTTGTTAAAATGATGTAGACCCATATGTTTATTAACATAAAAAGATGTTACTATATTTTTAAATGAAAAAGGGGCAGATTATAAACAAAGCACATAATATGACCACATTTTTAAAAATATAGAAATAGATCAACCAATTGATTGATGGATTGGAGATTGGAAAAGGTTGATAGTCTACAGATTTTGCCACCTGTAGGTATGAACATGGAACCACCAGATCGTTGCCATTTGTAAATAACTGATATAGTTATTTATCAGCATATGTCCTTGAAAACCAGTCCAGGATATAAACATATCTGCATAAACATTATTTGGAAGAATATACAATAAATGTTAACATTTATTTGGTAAGATTGTGGGTAATTTTTCATGGCTTTTTTTATTTACTCACACTTTTCTATATTTTTATATTTCTTAAACCAACAACATTATTACTCTTATAATCAGGAAAAAATACTGTATGTTTATTTGGAAAGAGAAATAAAGCAAAGGAGAAGAAATCAACCAACTAATCAAGTAAATAGCACCATTTCCATAAATTGTGAAATAGAAATGATGTTTGTTTCCTAAAATAATAAGAAATGCTTTGATTCTTAATTTTTATCATATAATTTTCTGACTAAAATACATGTTTATCAAAGAAAATTTGGAAAATATACTAAAAAATTTAAAAAACTTCCTAAAAATTAAAATATTGGTATATTTATTTTTTACACAAAATTGGACACATTGTCCATTGTTTGTAGTTTGTGTCTTTATTTCTTAATATTTAGATAAGGTGATATACTATTATATTACCAAATGTTCTTTGAAAATGTTATTAATGGGTCATAATAGTTAATAATAATAGTGAGCATCTACCATAATTTATTTATGCCTACATTCTTGGAAATATAGGGCTTTTTAAAATTCTTCTCTCCTATAAATAACACTTTGAAAAAGGAACTTGTATAAAAATCATCTCTGCTGTGGCTTAGTTTTCTGGGAGTGCATTTTGGGGGCATGAACGTTTTTAAACGACTCTTGAAACACGTTACTTAATTGCTTTCCAGAGAGCCTTTTCCAATAGTCCCAATCATCTCAACTTACATCATACCTGCCAATTTAAGGTATTATAATTTTTAAAAATAAATCATCCATTTTCTAGAATGTTTTAATTTCTGTTTGAAAACTAGTTACACTGATTTATTTTTGTATGTTTGCCATATAAATGACATTTTGATGGCAAGTGCTATTATCATAGAACTATACTGATGACAGTGATCTAATAAATGAATTATGGGCCAGAAATTTTATTGAAAGTTTAAAAAAAAGGTTTTTTTAACAATAGCTTTTTAAAGAAGAACTTTATCTATGACTCTTTTTTTCTGTATAATTTTTTTTCCCAAAAAAGTGGTGGCGTTCTATTTGTCTATGAGATGAAAGTATTCTGGTCTTACAGTATTTTAATATCAGTTGGTAAAGTGGTATAGAGTTTTTAGTATTCATATTAAGCCTAGATCATAACCATTCTTCTACTAAATCATTAAGGATAAAAAGAACTATATTCAGTTTATAGCTCATGGTATTTGACATTGATTCATATGTCTTTAAATTAACATTCAAAAGGATTTTTTATTTCTGTGGAATATTGTTCATGCAGTTAGTATGTGGTAGCATCAGGTAACTGCAGTGGCACATTTGTTTACTTTTTTTTAAAAGTTTAACTTTTAATGTTTAGGCTTAGATGCTTTCATACACAGTGAGTTAGAAATATCAAGGGGAAAAAGCTTTGCAAAGAAACACACATATCTAACCTTTCTCACCAAACCTTAACGGCTACCAATCACCATTTTTTTTTTTTTTTTTTTTTTAAGAAATTCACGTTCTTTTAGTTATTTATTTATTTATGGCTGTGTTGAGTCTTCGTTTCTGTGCGAGGGCTTTCTCTAGTTGCGGCAAGTGGGGACCACTCTTCATCGCGGTGCGCGGGCCTCTCACCATCGCGGCCTCTCTTGTTGCGGAGCACAGGCTCCAGACGCGCAGGCTCAGTAATTGTGGCTCACGGGCCCAGTTGCTCCGCGGCATGTGGGATCCTCCCAGACCAGGGCTCGAACCCATGTCCCCTGCATTGGCAGGCAGACTCTCAACCACTGCGCCACCAGGGAAGCCCCCAATCACCATTTAACATAACCCTGGTATCATTTCCAGTCAATTATAATGTTCCTTTCTACATTTCTGTACATCTTAGTATCACACAGTTCTTAGGTCAGCTTTTCTATCTCTACTTCATGCGGGCTACTAATACTAACTGAAACTCTTTCATGTAATTGAATCAATGGCTTTGGTTGTCTTTTTTTTTAGGAAGCCCTGATCACCTAAGAATAGGACAACTTACAACTGGCTATTCTCTCATTTGACAAAAGTAAAAATCAGGAGAAAAAAGGCGTGTGGAGCTCATCGTACACTGCAACCATAGAATAACTTCCTAGTTAGTAGCACTATCCAAGTGTCATTGAACCACTCACTGTGATTCACTCGCCAGCAATTTCTAATTTTACAAATAATTGGAAAGAGAATGTATCAGAAATAGCTTTTAGGAAAAAAATTTTATTTATGTAGAGAACATTTTAAGACATATTCAAATATTTTTACGAACAAGGATTTAATGGGTTCCACGATAATGGTCACATGAAGATCATTCCAATACACTAATGTGTATTAATTCACAAAAGGGATGTCTATCCATTTAAGGAAATCTAGATTTCAATAACAGTTAACAACAAAAAATGACAAGTTTTTTGTGTATTGAAAATTATAAATTACTTGCTACTAACTCTCCATATATATACTGTATTGGAAAAATTGGTTGGAACTGACAGGTAATTTCATAGCAAGTTCCTAAATATAGTCTTGGACCACTTCGATGTGTCTTGAGCAGGAACTACTATGAGTCATTTTAAAAGTCTTGGACGTAAAAGGAAAAAGTTTAATTGCACATAGCTTCCCCTGGTAAGAATGGGCACAGCACAGGAACTACTGGTTACCTCCTGGCAAGAACAACTGAAAAATCAGCTGGGGGTTGGGCACGTGTGTTTCTTTTTTAAATGTTTGGGCATTCACCCAGTCCTGTAAGCTATGACATTCCTGGGCAGGGTATACTGGTAGTGGAAATATTGATGGTTATTCAAACGACTGAATTCTCCACTCTACAATATGGAAACTGGCGGACTTTACCTCAAACATAAGTCCTCCCCCCTCTCCCTCACCACCTCCACCCCACATCTAAAATATTAGGTTAAGAATATAAATTACTTTAGGTCTTTCTTCCAGCAGGCACTCAAAGAGAAGCTTAAAAAACCTTAACTATCCTGATTTTGGGGGCTGTATATAATGTTTATAGTTATCAACTTATAAATTTATACAAATTACAAACATATAAATAGAAAAACAAATAGCCTCTGTTAGAAGTTGGCAAGAATGAAGATGGTACAGTTAGGGATTGATTGATTGATTGATTGATTGATATTTGGCTGTGTTGGGTCTTCGTTTCTGTGCGGGCTACCTCTAGTTGCAGCAAGCGGGGGCCACTCTTCATCGCGGTGCGCGGGCCTCTTACTATCGTGGCCTCTCTTGTTGCGGAGCACAGGCTCCAGACGCGCAGGCTCAGTAGTTGTGGCTCACGGGCTTAGTTGCTCCGCGGCATGTGGGATCTTCCCAGACCAGGGCTCGAACCCGTGTCCCCTGCATTGGCAGGCAGATTCTCAACCACTGCGCCACCAGGGAAGCCCCAGTTAGGGATTTTTGTTTATCAATTAGCTTCACCGTGAAAAATTACATCTAGGATCAAAGATAATTTGGTGTTTTTCTACTACCAATATCCAAACAAGCAATTGGCAACACTTTTAGACTTGGGGGAGAGTTCCTAATCAGAAGCGTGAGGTCACAGATATCTCATCTTAAAGTAGGGTAAGAAGATGGGTCTCGTCTTGAATGCCAACACTAATGGATTAAGAGTGACTGCCCATAGCACCTTGTGGAGACGGATTCTAAGGCTGTGCTGGTGACCAGTGAGAAACACTGGTTTTAGCCATTAGCTCTGTCTGCCTCAAGCGTGGGAGCACAAGGTGGTGGCACACTTACCTCGTGTTTGCCATTCCTGACTTAAGACATTAATTGGCACACCCAGATTTGAATCAGAGTCTGTCGCTTAGTAGCTGTGATCACTTGGGCAAGTTATTTGATCTCCTTAAGTCTCAGTTTCCTCATTTGTAAATAGGAATAATAAAAATGCTTAATCTTACAGGGTTGTTTTAAGGATTAATAGATTAACATTAGAAAATACTTAGAGTCTGGCACATGATAAGCACTCTATAAACAAAAGCTACTAGTGTTATTATTAATATTATCATCCATGAATGTTTTGAAATCAAGTCCGTGGTTTAAAAACTTTTTTTAAAGTACTGGGCCCTGAAAGCATAAACAAATAGATAAAAGTGAAGCTGCTGTAGAGCTTTGGCTGAATGCCCAAGGGCCCTACCTACTCTGCATCAGCTAACCCCACTCAGAGGCATCTTCAAAGAACTCCTAGGATCCCAGAGCATAGTTTGAAAATCCCTGAAGAAGGTTATTTAGAAGTGAAAACAATGCTCCTCTTTTGAGGTTTGCTCTGCATTTGTTAGCCAGTTAGGCTTTAATGAGAAAGGCCATAGTCAGGGCAAAATGGCCAAATTTAAGGCAGAGAGAAATTCACTAGAAAGAAACTGTTCCTGGTGGTGAGGTATTAAGAATCAGGCAATAAATTTACATGGTTACCATTAGAATAAAAAATATTTGAGATTATTTTCGGCAAATAAAATAGGATTAAAATTCACTTTCAGTGATTTCAAGGATAAATTGGATCCCTGGTTTCATATTTATATCTTAAAACATGGCTAGATTTAGTTAAAAGAATTTAGCTACAAAAAAGTAACTTCCAAGAGTCAGCCAAAGATCAGATGAAGGTATGCAAAGGGGCTAAAGTAGGAACTCAAAAGAGTGAGCGCAGAATGTGTGGAATACCTGTCAAGCACCAATGCAAACAGGGAAAAGAAATGTGCAAACAAAATGCTCACTTTAAAAATTCACGTTGTAAATAAGTTAATTAGATTTATAAAAAATGAATACAGTAACTAGCAATTATCCTATAAAGTATACTTTCTCTTCAAGGATGAATTTTAAAATAGAAATGTCTTGGTGTGTTTGAATAGCTTATGCTAATTAGTCACTGTGGAATACAACAGCATATATGGTAATTTAAATCACTGTTTACTAAAGAAAGAACAAAGGGTCTCTAATAGAGCTAAAGAAATAGACATGATCTGAATGATAATAATTCTCTAATATACCAAATGGACTGGATTCATTAAAGGAAAACATTCTTTAATTATTTACCAAATTTACTTGCTCAAACAAGTGAAGTTCATGTGAAATTCTATAGTTTATTCTGAAACCTTTCTATATCACATCTACAGATCATGAAGACTTTTGCTTGAGGAATACTCTTTTCAATATATTTTGCCTCATAAGACTTATGTAAGTTCCTTCTCTAATGACCATAAATGAGAGAGCCACATAAATGTGTTACAACTTTACTTTTGAGAAGCTTTGGAAAGCTTTCAACTCTGAAACTAAAATATAAAAGGTCTCAAATATATGTCATACTCTAATTATTAATCCCACAATGAAAATACTTTGAACATACTTAAATTATTATGATGGGACTCAATTACATAGTACAGTTTCAATTGCTAACAATTTTTCTTTAATGGCATGATTAAGTTTTGCTTTCTGTGTGTACATATGGCTAAAAAATAAAATTGACAGTCTTTCTTAGAATATACAAAATGTCAGATTTTGCCTTTGCAGTTGCCTCATTAATCATCTCCAATGACAAATTATGTTAATAAAGGTGGGAATATAAGAAAAAAGATTCTATTAAAATGCAGGATATTAATAACAGGATGATATATTAAAAACATTCTCAAAGCTGATTTTTCAAGTCACTTCATTTCCATTATATATGCAGAAAAAGGACTTTTACAGTGGCAAACCAGCTAATGCAAATTTATTCATTTTTTGCTTGCAAATAATATTACATCTGCATCATTTAAGCTTAGTTTCCCAAAAAATAGCCATTCTGAGGTCTAGTAGATTAGAGTCACAATGATACTATAAAGAAATTGCTCACATTAAACATAAAAGTTATAACAAACTGGCACGATGTCAGTGAGTTATAAATGCTTAAAGAGTAAAAACATCCCCCTTTTTCCCTCTCATATCCGTAAATGGCTAAAATTGCAATGAAATTCTTCACCTACACAGGCAAAATGTCCACAGATTCTCAGCTCACGTTCTTGGATTTTGTGCTGAAACAAAGATGAAGGATATGGTGGTAACTTTCAAACAGCACGCAGTAAAGCAAACCTTACAAAAATGCATTTTGGGTAACTATTTTTATGGAATTTCCTGACTCATATTTTTAGAGTTCAAACATTGAGAAGAAATATTATGCCAATGAATACTCAATAATGTTAAACTGGCTACCTAATGAAGACAATATTCTCATTCTTCCATCTTGGCGACATAATGCACCAGGACTGTACTCATAATCTTTTTCAAACTAAGTATAAAAATAACAAAGTAGTCATAATTATAAGCCTATCCTGCTGCTTAAGGAGAGGGATGGCTTGGGCCTGAAGGACCTGAAGTTTTATAAGAATTTAATAAAAATGAAATATTTCTCACTTCTTTTAGAATATGATCTGAAATGCAAATAAAGGAAAAAATAACTCACATCTTCCTCGTAATACATTTTCTAAAGGGAGTTGAATCATTTATTTTATACATGTTAAAATTGTACCGCATTAAGAAATCAATTAATTATGAAATTCTTGAAAGCCTAGGATTAAGCAACGTTTAAATTTTTATATCAAGCTGCAAACTTAATCTTATCTTGGAGAAGCAAGTTTAATCTTATGTTAAGTGTTATATACCAGTGCCAACAAATTAATATTCTACTTTACAAGAAATATTTCTGGGTGCTTTTCTTTAAAATCTTTTTTTGAGCATTGGTTTTTCATATTAAATATTTGATTCTTAGCTTTAAAATGAAGAAACATTAAACTGGAAAAGAGTGAACAGTATGGATTTCTGACATTATATAAATACTTACAGAAATGAAAACATACGGTTTTCTAGCAATGGAAAAAATTTAAGGCCCTAAGTACTCCTCAAATACAGTGTACACCCCTTTCAAGTTCCCACAGTTGCACAGACCATTATGTGAAAGGATGTGAATCCATGTGGCATTGGGAGATGGAATAAGGAGACTTCAACTCAACTCAGTCTAGAGAAGAACTAATAAGATGGATCTCAACCTAATATGGCTGCTATGTGAGCTGGAAATGAACTGATGAACTGATGGGATGAGGTCAAGCAGAGGCTGGATAAACAGGTGTGGTTTTTCTCAGGTTCCTTCAATTCGAAGATTTTATTAGTCTGTATAGTTAACAGAGATACATACATGTTGATATGACATGATAAAGTCAGCTAGACATCACCTCATCAAATAGTGTTTACATGGCTGGCATGCATTAAATAGCTTCAGAAAAATCAAGGTTATAATTTTTCTAAAGGTAACTTTGCTATGCTCATGATGAGACTCCATACACCAGAAACGTAAATCTAAAGACCCCCGAGGTCATCCACGAGAAATTAAAGAACAGTGACCCAAATTAGGATGTGATCGAAAATCCTCTGTGCGTCAAACGACAATGCATGGTGTCATTTCAACAAATCTTTGTCAACTCTGAAGAGAGGTCAACCAAGTCATTGTGATCATTTGGGACTAAGAACACCAAGGGAAAGAACACTGGGAGAGTGCCCTGCAAAGAATTAAAGGAACACCAACGTGTACAGGGTCAAGAGGAGGGCTGTGTGAAGGAAATCAGTCATTCAGTCACAGTAGCAAATGCTGCAGAGGTGAGGATCGTGGCCTTTAAGAGGGTAGTTTCAAATATTGAAGTTGCAATCTAGGTTGCAGTGGGTTGAGGAGTGAATGGGATGCCCAGATAGGAACCCTGCTGTATTCTCAAGTGACTATGTTCTTCTCAGAGTTCCATTGTATGTCCTTTCTGGATATATTTGACACTACTGATGGGACAGTACCACATAAGATAGAAGAGATACAAAACTTTTTCTAAATTTCTTAGAATCAGACCATCTGTTCTGATTAATTTTAACCTTAATTATAAGGAAAAACTCTTGGAATTATTTTAGATCAATGTTGAAATTATGTTTTAATAGAAATTTTGACCAAGAAGGATTGTGCTCAGTATTTGGTTCATTTGCCATGTACTTGGGTCTACTATTACAAGAAACTGAGCAACACAAAGATCATCCTCAACGGGACTTACAATGGGGAATTATGTGTGCTTGAAACAATGACATAGGCTTCTGAATCAGTTTGATAGTCTTTAGTTTGGGGAATTTTCTTCTTCAGTGTGATAGAAAGTGTTTTTCAGGTCAGATACTTTGGCTCAGTTACTCACAAGCTTAGCATTTTCAAACTGTGTCCAAGAAGACTGACAAGTCCAATTTACTGACACCTTTTATAAGTGTAGATATTAATGAAAGTCTCCCAAAATAGTTTACATTGTAAAGGCTATGGAAAGTCAAAGTCATAGTACTCAACTTAGGTTGAGGTCTGATATAAAAGAATCTTTTAACAGAGGATAAAGGTAGGATTAAGTGGCAATAAAAGGGTCTAATTTAGAAAGGTACATATTTTTATCAGCAAGTTAGTCTCCTCTTTCAAGCTCTGAATGTATTTCTGAATTGGACATATCCTTTCTCTCATTTAGCAACTGGGGTATCGGGGGAGGGAACACTCTGTGTACTGAGGTATGGTATTTAACTGAATTCCTGTTAAGGTCTTATTGCTTAATCACAGGCAAGATAGTATCTAAAATGGTGCCATCGAAGTGTTAAATCTTGTTGCTACCCCAGATTTGTAATTCTGGAAAGGAAATAATTCACTGATGTTAAGAAGGCACATCATTCTTCAATGTATATATTGAAGTATTTACTGTTTGGCCCTATACAGAAAAGGTTTGCTGACTCCTATTACAGATTATTAGAATCCTGACCGAAAAGCAAACTGTAAAATACACCACACACACACGGAACATGAATGAGATGACTGGAATTTTGAACATTGACTAGGTTTTTGATATTAAGAGATTAATTTTAGTGAGGCGTAAATATGCTATGCTAAAAAAAAAGCACATCAAAATTGAGTAAACGTACTAAAAATCTTATATTTGTACTTGTATGGAAATATGTATGGAAATATGTTAATATAAATGTTTCAGACATTACATGAAATTTCTAAAAATCTTATATGTTCTGGTATAATGTTATAAGTAATAATCCTAGTTATTACTTTAAAATGTATATCTCAGAAATAACTAATTTTCTTGTCAACTGCATTATTATGAACTGTCATCAAATGTTTAACCGTGGTCATTGTTAAGTCTTTTGTCATTTACAGACAGTTCTGGGTGTACTCTGATGATTTTGCAAATATGTTCCTATAAAAGGGTTTCATCTTCAAGAAATACATGGAAAAGACTCTGACAAGTACAGGTTTCTGGTAACGGACTGTACTGCTGAACTGAATGAATAAGCATTTTCAGAACTCTAATGAAAAACTGATGAACTCATAAAAGTGCTAACAAAAGATCAAGATGAAAAAAAAAATTAATTACATGGGACTGAGTGAACTGATGAGGATGAGTATAATTTTTGTGACTTTCTGTCTGAATTAAAAAAAAAAAAAAAAAAAAATTCCACAAGGACTCAGAGGCAAAGAATATACAAATCAATTTTCACTGCAAAGTAAAGGAGCTGTTACAGTGGAGGATTACTGGACTGAATGTCAATACTATGACATAGTATGAGTGTGTTTCATGTTTGGTAATTGCAATCATTGTTGCTTTTGTTGTGGTCATCCATGTACAATGCTTGGTGTCAGTCGATTTATCTCTTGTAAAAATAAAATACAGTGTGTGTGTGAAAAAAAAATAAAAAAAAAAAAAAAAAAAAAAAAAAAAAAAAATTGAGTAAACGGGGTGGGGGGGAAGCGGGGTGGGGGGGGTGGTAGGATGAATTGGGAGATTTGGATTGACATATATACACGTATATACACTAATATGTATAAAATAGATAGTTAGAACCTGCTGTATAAAAAAAATAAAATAAAATTCAAAAAAAACTGAGTAAAGATCTTATCATAACTTTCCTTAAGAATAACTTGGGGTGGAGTTGGGGACTACGGAAGCCTGTGAATTTCATCCTTTGAGAAGAGGTGATATTCTTTCCCTACTCAGAAAATATGTGGAATGAACACTAGCCCCAAGTTCCTACAATTTTACTGAACTGCTTTGTTGGATACGAAACCTCTATGTCAAAGTCTTCATCATCTAGGTCCCCCAAACAGTAGGTAGACTCTACTAAGGTGTCCGTTTCCCTGAGTACACAGATGGGTCTTCCGAGAAAAGAGGAGCTTGTCTAATCCTACAGACTTGTCCAGTATAGCTGACAGAGAACTGGGAGGCACCTAGAAAGTAATAAGTTTTCAAGGTGAAAGTATTCTTTCTCCTCTTTCTTACATTGAAGAGGGACAAAGCAAAGTGCTGTGTATGCATTACTAACTTAATCTGCACTGTTTTATATTTTCACTCCACACCTCACAATCACTAACTTTTTTAAATTGCTGAAATGAAAGGCCTCTTTGATAAAGTTCCCTGATTGTCTAACTTTGCATCTTTTCCCATCCCAAATGTCTTGCAGAATAGAGAACAGAATATACACTGTGACCCCATTATCCATCACAGGTAACTGTTTTCTCACAAATTGGTATTCAGTACATCTGCCAAATACATGTATGACCAAAGAGGAAAAGAGTCCACTGACTGAAATGGGAGCTTACATTTTGAGTGTCGCGTAAGTCACCAGTAGTAACAAAGAAGGGCCAGCAAATAGACTAGGGTGCTAAAGAGTCAGCGACCTTCAGAAGGCACAAATAGGGCAAAAGTTTAGGATGATTAATGGCTCAAAAATAACTGCCTGAAGTCTAAGGTAGGATTCTAATAAACACCCTCAAGCCTATGAAATAATAAAATCTTTTAAGGAAGCAAATCAAAGAAAAACTATACCTACATATATAAAACTCTAGTTATTTACCTAGAACTAAAGTAATTCTTAAGATAATTTCTTCTCATTTCCCTTGCCATAGATGAGAAGTATAAGACCCTGGGTTAGTAACTCTTGGACACTGATCCAATTCCTATAATTGCCATTCTTTGGAATGAGCTAATTGTTTTAAGTGGCAATTACTTGAAAATTTAGTGTGGTAAAACTTGCTTTGGAGAATCACTCATGTCTCTTATGTAAATACCACCATCTCAGTTTAGGAATCTAGGTGCTACCAAAATCCAAGTGGATGACATAAGAACATGGTACAGATAAACACACATTTGTCTTTCATATGGTAAAATATAAATGCAACACCCAACATTCCTCTTCACAAATACCAAAAATTCGTATCAGTAAACTAAAACATCAGATCCAAATATCTTTATTGATGCATTGCTGCAGTCTACACTACATGAAGGAATACACTCCAATCGGGTTTTCTTCCTAGTTTTTTCACATCTTCCTTATATACACTGAATATTAGACATTTAGATGTTAGTGGTGGCTATGCCAGTCATTAAAATTTTGCAGCAAGTGGCTGATACTTAATCTTGTCACTTGTTATGGAGATGGTGTAGGTTAAAAAAGAATCACAGAAGACTACTTGCATTGAAATGTCTATGGTAGTATTAGCCAAAGGTTGGGTTTGGTCATTGTGCCTTTGGGTATGGACACCTATGGTGGTGTTGGGATAAAGGGCCCCGAGGGCTCAGTGTGATCCCTATGCATGGCACAACACAGACTACTTCTAAACAAAATTAGCTTGAGAGCTACATGCCACGAGATACTAGCAGGCAAAAGCCTTAAAAATGTTGAGGTCTTTAAAATAATCATTCACTTAGGAAATAATTTCGAGCTCAGACTATGTGTCAGGAATTTTATCTGAATTTTAATTTGTAGTCTCTAATGTGAAAGTTTTCCCAAATGTTAAATATTTATTGAATGAGTTTGTTGTGGGGAAGATACTGAAATGAAAGCCGAGGAGCCCTGGTCTAAAATTGACTGCAAAGTCATTATAGTTCCCTCTCTGGGAATCAATTCTATATTAGTTATCTCCTAAATCTTTATAAAGTTTCTTTACACCTAAAAAAATTCTACAATTATTGAGACCATTTTATATATTGTCCTCTCAACAGCTGTTGGGACATGTGTCAAGAAGGCTGTCTTTTGCATGTCTTTCACTAAGACTATAAAACAGACCTAATTATGCGTGGAAAATTAGTATTTTCTTATTGCCAAACTGATTCTATTGGAAAAAAGAAAAAACATTCAGAAGGTAGTATTAATAGCATGTAAGGCACCATGCAACTATGGAGCCTATTTTTTATTCACTTTAACTGAATAGATTTCCTGTAGTCCATTTTTAAATTTCCCTTAGTTCAAAATTCACTTAGGACATAGACTAAGATCTGAAGGACCTCTAATTTTCTTATCTAACTATAGATCCAATAACTGAATTTCCTACACCAGCTTCCAAACATTGGTCTGTGATGACTTGTAGTGAAAAAGAAAAAAGCTCAAGTAACAGTTTTTTCCATAAAGCTAAACATGATATTCTAAGTTTCAACTGTGTTCATTTTGGTGTCAAAATATCCTTCATGAGATATTTACACAAAATTTTATCAACATTCTAAGCAAAACAAAAAGTTGATAACTACAATGGTCCAAAAAAATTACAACAAAAAAATCCACCTTGAAATAGAAATTTTTGGTCAATACTGCCTTAGCCAAAATGCTTCTCAGGTAATCTTTCATTTTATTTAGGACATCTCCGGTGGTGAGGGGGTTTGGTTTTTTCCTGGAGTAATCCCACTTCATCTTCATTTATTAAAAACTGCTTTTTAAACCTTGAGCACTCTGAGCAGTTCCAATCCTAATCCCTTGGAACCGCAGAGAGTCTATCTATATAAACCATTAGAATATATCTAATTCTGCCACATGACAGTTCTTTTAAAAGTTTAAAGATACTAACAATTATATGCAATACAGGCATTCCACCCATTAATTTGCTGTTTTCCAAACTAAATCAAAACTCATTTCTTTAATAATTAAAAGCCTGGATATCCAGTCATTCTATGATTTCCTTTGGGCTATTACTAACACCACCACCACAAAAACCTCTAAAAAGTATGTTTTTTCTGTATTATTAAAAAGTTTCAGACTTGAAATTTATATATTTACTTATAATCCATTAATCCACTAGTATGCAGCAAATATGAGATGAAGTAGTTCACCTTGGCTTTTCAACCCATTTCCAAAAGTATGTACATTTCAGGAGGAATATTTCAATGTTTTCTACAACCTGTAGAGAATTCCAAAAAAGTAATAAAGATGAAAGACAATATGCTGATTACAAAGCACTGCTATTAATTAAAGCAGCTCTCCAAGCATTACTGGGAGGTAGTTTGGGTCTTTTATGCACTTCACATAAAAAGAGACAAACCAAAAAACCCTTAATATTCTACAATTCAAACTTGTAAACCTTAAGTACAAAGGTATCTGAATTATACATAAGTCAAATTTTACAAAGGTGTTCCCGACCCCAATTAGTCTAAATTAGTATATGTTAAAAGCAAAGAAATCTGAATTAAATGTCAGAGTCAACAAAATTCACAAAGCCAGAAGCAGTTCAGTGCTCACAAGTTTATATTTTTAGGTTTGATAAAGATTCTTGTGTATTTTCTAAATACACAGACAAAACAGTTGTGGAAGTTTACATACATGTCTTAGGACACTTATACTAGGTAGGTAAATTACATTAAAAAATTGGTCTTCGTAAAAGATCTTCCCAAAGAGCTTTTACAAACAGCAGGCAGAAGAAAGTGTTCTTTTATGTTTACAGTGTTTAAAATGCTGATTCTCCCATTTCATAATGGCCTCAACCATCCCTCTCCTAAACCCAAAATTTTGTTCTCAATAGCCAGCATATTCCAAATTTTAAGTACCCAATGTCATAAAATTCAGGGCTAGAAAACATCTTTTAAAGTGTGCTTATCCCTAATACATTTTAAACTACCTTGAACGGTTCAACTTCACTTGAAAGTAGGGATACAGCAAGAAAAAAAAACCTTTCCATTTAAAATCCTAAAGTGACTAAGAAAAAAAACACCTGTTAGTTCTAAGCATGTATATTATGTACCATAGTTAAGTTTAAGGATCTGGGTGACTGAACGGCACAAAAACTGGGGTTCACATCTAGTTCTTCAGTTAAAAATCATCCTTTTAAAAATGAAAATGCTATAGCCAATTAACAGCATGTGCTACACTGAGGTTGGGTATCTTGCTTATAATCATGTGATGTAACAATTGCTGTACTAGGAGGAAAGAGTATTAAGGATATTTGGGGGAGGAAGGATTAGACATTCAAATTCCTAACATAGCTGTTTTACAGGAAAAAGATGTCTCCATAGACAGACTCCTTTAAAGAGCTAAAATCCTACAAAAGTTGGGGCAATAGAGCCCCCTAAAAAGAGCATGGGCTTCAGAATCAGACCTGGTCAAAATCCAGCTCTACCACTTAGTAACTGTGTTACATTAGTGAAACTAAATTAAGCAAATTTCAACGGAGCCTTTCCTCTTCTATAAAATGGAGACAATAGCACCTACTTATAGGGAATTTGATAAGATAATGTAAAGCGCATGGCACGTGCAGGCACTAAAAAAAAAATGCTAGCTTTTGGAATTATTCAGAAAAATAACTTTTTCATCCTATGTTAACATCCTAAAAACATAAATAAAACTTATTGGTTTTAAATTTTATGATTTTTAAGACCCATCTTCCATCACACTTTCCCCTATTATACTACTCCAGTCATCTTCAGGCCTTTTACAGCACATTGTATTACTACAAATTTCTAAGCCCCAATCTTTTCATTTCCTATTTTCTCCCTATTCTCCACCCCTTTCCCCACTTCTTTTCGTCTTGGTATCCATGTATTATTAAACAACTAAGATGTGTCATGCCCCTATTACGCACCAGGCAGTGTTCTAAGCGCTTTACATGAATTAACTCATTCATCTCACTCTTCCTTCATCAGGATGGCTCTACCAAAACCAGCTCATGTTTTCCCCCCAGATTTCAGAGCTACTCATTACTGTTCAGTTTCCCCTTCCTATAATGTTTTTTTTAGCTCTTAATTGCTATGGTGCTAAAATTTAGCAAAATATCTAGTGAATATGAAAAATGAGGGCCAATAACAATGAAAAATCAGGGACCGTATGAAGTAACTGTCTCTGAGACTCGTAAGAAAGAATGCATGATCTTGATTTATGAGAGGGTCTGTTACTACAAAATGAATAGGAAATGAACAGTTTATACTCTTCCCCTTCATTAAATAAAAGCTCTAAAATATTTTTCATTTAAAATATAAGTTACAAGAGAAAAATTCAGCAAATGCGTAACACATAATTCCGCCAGGGCTCCACAGACAAAATTTTGAGTATTCCATTGTCACCTCTCTGAGACCAATCATAAGTTCTTAGTATCTATCAACTTCCTGAAATTGTACTGTAAGTCAGAAAAAGAATATACTTAAAAAAATAGAAACATCCAGTAGTATACCTTAGTACTAAACTATTTTTTTAAAAAAGATCTGGAAGGGAAAAGGCAGTCCCCTCGAGATCATGAAACAAAATAAGTTAGGCAGTCAGCAAGTAGAAAAATCTGTCAATTCTGTTTCTGGTAAAATGTTTACTTTAAAGATGAAATTTTTATATAGGCTGAGGCTAATATATTCAAGAGTATAAACATTTTTCCTTTGGATTACCTTTCTAAAAACAAACTCTTAAAGTATATTTCAGTTGACTAAAAATATAGCCAAATCTGTCACAACACAACATAAAAGGTAATGGACAATAATTATAGAATATTTTAAATTAACAGTAACAAGCCATCTACATCAAACCTTGTTTCCAACTAAAACCAAAACAAAAGCACAACAATCCCGTAGTGTACCAAGAGTGTATTTCAATTTACTGTATGCAATCTAACAAAAATTTGGTCATAATTTACCAGATATACATAAATGATTTAAGTAGTAAAAGAAAATTCAGTTTAAAGAGAGTAAGTTCATATCTTAAGGAAAAGTAAAAGTACATTAAGAATGTAAAGCCAAGTCCAGTTTCTATGCAATAAGTGAACTGTAGTTCACTTAAGTGAATCTAATAAAGCAGACTTAGGTGATTTTTAGATATATATCTTTTCTCTTTAATATATATTTATATATAGACAGATCTACCAATTGTAAACTATGGTTTATTTTAAAGGAGAGGGATAAATGGGATGAAAGAAATCTTTATACTATACTTACATATTCACAAAGCAGAACATTTTACGTTTAAAATACTTTTCCATTCATAGTATCTTTGCCCAACTAACGTCTACTTTGGACCCAACCAGAATTACATTTTACTCATTTGTCTAGAACATTGAGAAAAAGATGTACTCTTCAGTCTTAAAAGTCAAACCAAAACTATTCATGTCAGTTTTTCAGTTTTGTAGAAACTATGATAAAGTTTAGGTGACAAATGATGCATCTAACCATGTAACTGTACTTTATCTTTCTTTGATTTATCCAAGCAGAAGCATCAGTGTCTAACGTTAAACCATTTTTCTACTGAAATCAGAGATGATAAGAAAGCCTGTCTCTTAAAAAACCTATCATCTTTTCAACTTTGATCGGATGGAGCACCAAAAGGATTATGTCTGTCAAAGTGTACTTTGCAATTTTTTCCACACGACTAGCATAATTTAGTTACCTGATATAAAATAGGAAAATATACTCAATTTCTATTTAAAAGAAAGCTGAAAATATGATATCCCTCAATCTTATATAATATACAATATGTTCCTGATAAATGTTGTGCATGTTAATATCAATTACGTGAAATGCTGCTGTGAGTCAATCAGCTAATTCATCTGTCATCAGGCTAAATAAGTCTGGCAATTTCAACTTAACACATCACCCCCTTGTACCCTGAAGAATTTAGTTAACAGAATAAAAATTGTAAAGCCTCTCAATGCTTTATTTGTAAGATTTTTGCAGATTGTTGAATCATGGTGACTACTAGAAAGACTATATATCAAGATGTAGTGACTTCAAGGAATTGAAAAATAAATTAACTAAATTATCTATCATAATTTCAAACACTGAATACCCCAGTAAGTATGAAACAAAAGAGAATGCACTTTTTGTGTTAATTTTAATGATAAAAAGGGCACAGGAGTAAAAACCTGATATTTCACTTATATTGCATAACAAGCTAACCAAAACTGGACATGGAGGATAAATTATAAAACAAATCATTTTATCTATGACTTTTCTTTCGATTAGATTTCTGTCTTTTCAAATAGGACTGAGGTATAGTACACTGGCAAAAATAAAAAGAAGCAAACAAGAGTAGTGCCAAAGTAACAGATACCCAAAACCGAATGCCTTGTCAGAAAACGTCATATAGTAACCATTTATCAGATTAGAGCAGCAGGAAAAAGTTACTTCTAAATCATAATCATTTTAGTGGTATTTGTCAACCTCACCACGGTACTTTGCAACATCATTCTTCATTTGTAAAGTAGTAAAATTCATGTCAAAAAGGAAAAGGGGAATGGAGGAAGTCAGTTAGTTCATTCCAATAAATTACCTCTCCAGTTCTTAGAGACATGCCCATCAGCACAAAATTGAGAAATAATACCTAAGACTAGAAGAGACTTGGTTTAAGTTATGAAGCAAATTAAAATGGAAAATACAGAAAAGTAGAACCAATGGGGTTGAAAAGGCCCCTCACTGAAAATCTGTATTAAAAAAAATAAAATTAATAAAAATAAAAATAGAAACAAAACTCTACTAGTACAAACTAGCCTGAGTGGTTTGATGGACAGAGTAATTAGGTCAGCTGTCACTGTACTCTTAATAATGGATTTTCTTCATTCATGTTAAAGTGGCACATGAATGTAAGCTTTTTAAGAACAGGTACTATATTTCCATAGGACCCAAATAGTTACTGTATATCCTATAAATAAAAAATATTTTTACTTTGATAACTGACTGAAGATGTGTGGACTCCATGTAATCCAGCCACAAGGTTGTCTGCTGTACAGTCCTGTGCAAATATAAAAAAAAATTTTTTTTGCTATAAGGCTTTGACCCTACAGTTTTCACAGCAACATAACTACCATCCAGCATGTACCATATTTTGCAAGCCTTCAAGTTCAACAGTTCAAATTGTTGATTCATATTATGTCCAAATGCAGCATCCTTGAGGAGTATAGTAGGTCAGTTAGTCATCTAGAGACATACAAACATCTCCGGATTCATCCCATCGAGATGCATCATTCTGATCTTCTCCATCATCAACCAGCTCTTCGTCAGCTTCTCCTCCTCCGTTCCCCTCATATTCTTCATCCCGAGGGAAATCTGTATCCTGTCCCTGATCTACACCTTCCTGCCCTCCTGGTTGTGATTTATCTGCACAGTCTACACAAACACCATAGCGTCGAGATCCATGTCTTATTCCAACACTGGCTGCTAACATGAAGATCTTCTTACACACCATACATTTGTATTTTTTATCCTTTTTATGCACCTAATTGAAGGGGGGAAAAATCCAATGTAAGGATAGTACAGACAATATAATACATTTGAACCAATCAAATTAAACATCCCATTTAACAGTGAGTAAATACATCATTATCTTTCTGTAGCAAGTTCAGTACTGGTTCATAAATCACATTCATTGTTTAAAGCAATTTATTTAATTATCTACCTTCCTTAAATTTGCAGGTAATAGTGTTAAAATATCTTAAGCTTCACTGACACAAATATAGTTTATCTCAAAGATCAGTTACATTTAAAGTTACTTACCAGGGAATGTCTTTTTACATGTTCTCTGCGAGTAAACAGTTTCCCACAAATATCACAGCTAAATGATCTGACTCCCGTATGAATGAGCAAATGCCTTTTTAGTGTTCGTCTGTATTTGGCTACATAGCTACAATGAGGGCATTTTAACTTGTTCATGATTAGAGATGATTCACCTTTGAGAATTAAAAAACAAACAAAAAAAAGCACTTATTATATATTAAACAGAAAACTTGCTATCAAAAGCTTGTCTATTCCTGAGAACAGGGATTATTATAGGGCTACTAGTATCTGAGTTTTTTAGAACCCAGAATGTGGAAGCTTTTTAATTGATAAAAAGTATTAAGAATTCTATAGATGTTTGACTAATACTTGCCATTTTCCCAAGTTTCTTGTTTTGGCCAAGATTCAGGCAATAATCCATACTTGAAATCGTTAGAAGCACCTGGTAGCAATCCATACTTGAAATCATTTGAAGTACCTGGTAGCAACCCATACTTGAAATCGCTTGAAGGGCCAGGCATCAGGCCATACTTGAAATCATGTGAAGGACCTAAAACAATTGAAAAGTGATCCTGATGTAATGATGGTAATTAAGATCTGTCTCTTATTAGAATAAAAAAAATCTATATTTTATGATAGAACAGCTTAATATAAAATAGCTGAATTAAAAACTATATTTTAGTCTAAAGCTGAGATGGCCTCATACCTTATTATCCCAATTTATAATATCCTGGTTGGCAGGCTATTAGAATAGAAAACAAACTAAAGTTTAAAATACAATTCAACCACAGAAAAAAAAATTCAGTAAAATAAAAATACTATTTAATGGTATGTGGAGCCACCTGAAACTACCCTTTTAATAGCTGCTGTTTCTAACTATACTATCACTTAAGACCAGTATCAGCTGTGGAATGGGAAACCCAGCTGTGGAATGGCATAGTCTCGTATCAGTAGAGAAGAAATGGGCTAAGGATGAAGAATATAAATATAGGGTAATTACAAATGTAAAGTTCTTGTATTATTAGACCCTTGTTTGTTGTTTCAGACACACTGGTGCAAGGTAACGGGGAATCTGGGGGTTCATCAACACCTCTCTAATGTCATCCTTAAATAAATAAAAGTCTGCAAAGTAGACTCAATGAACCTTAGGGAATTTGTGCCTGGGGATCTTCAGACAAGCTAAAGTAGGAATCATCTCCTCTGCATTTAATTCCATCTTGAATATGTATGTAATTCCTCGGATCCAGGAATCCTTTGGCAATGTGAAGATATCCAGAATCCCCCATAACTACTGACATCCTATTCCAATTGACCATCAACTGCTGCCTCTGGATTATCTTCAATAGCCATCTGCTTGTCTCCCAGCTCACACTGTGCTGCCTTCCTAGAGTTTATTCTCAACACAGCAATCAGAGATTCTTTTAAAACTTTAAATCAGAGCAAGGACTAACCATCGTACTCATAGTACAAGCCAAAAACTTCCAATATACTACAAAGCCTTACCTGATCTAGCCCTTGTTTCCAAACCACCCCCTTGGTTACTCTCTTCCAATCATACTGGCCTCTGTGCTGTTCCACCATGATAAATTGGCTCCCACTTTAAGGCCTTTGCACTTTGCACTTACTCCTTCCCCTGCTTAGAACACTGCTTTCTAGGATACATGCACAGCACACTCGTGCACCAATTTAATAATTTTCCTCCCATATACACGATTTTATAAAAGAATGCTTGCCAAATGGGTTTTCTAAGAATTCAATTTCCTGTATCTACTTCCCAGATACATTGTTTCTTTTAAAAATTAAAAGAACTTAAGGGGCTTCCCTGGTGGCGCAGTGGTTGAGAATCTGCCTGCCAATGCAGGGGACATGGGTTCGAGCCCTGGTCTGGGAAGACCCCACATGCCGCAGAGCAACTGGGCCCGTGAGCCACAACTACTGAGCCTGCACGTCTGGAGCCTGTGCTCCGCAACAAGAGAGGCCGCGATGGTGGGAGGCCCACGCATCGCGATGAAGAGTGGCCCCCACTTGCCGCAACTAGAGAAAGCCCTCGCACAGAAACGAAGACCCAACACAGCCATAAATAAATAAATTAATTAATTTAAAAAAAAAAGAACTTAAGATTTCCCTCTTGAGGAAAAATTGAAAGTATCAATACCCAACAACACAGAAAGGTCTTAAGGTATTTAAAAATTGCAATTCATTACTACTATTGTAAATTGTTTTGTACCTGGAATACCTTCACCCACTTTTTTTTTAATGTTAGGAAAGCCCTCTGTATCCATAATTATATAATTTAACTGTAATACTGCTTGGGGTAAAGTTTCAGAATCCTAAAGTGAGACACCATATCTATATGTGTGTGACAGAGATAAGGTTGGGAGTAGTAGCCTGTGAAAGTTCATCAATTTTCAGTTTCACATTTCTACATAAAGTTTGAGTTTTATGATTCATAGCTCTTGTCCAAATCAGTACAAAACAAAGTAAGCTCTAAGAGCAAGGACTGTGCCTGTTACTCACCTCAGTATTTCTAATGTCCAAAACATACAACATTCAATTATTTGTTGAATAAATGTATCTAGCAAAGTGCTAACATGTACTATTTTTTACTTGCTCAAAAAACTTGGAAAACTAACCTCATAAATCATGTTAGATATGCTAATATCCAACAAAATATTATTCACTGCATAAGAATAAAGAGAGCAGCCCTAAAACAAGTGATGACTTGATAACTCAAGATTCAGAATTGAAGATTTTTAACACGTGAAATGTTTCTCTAGACCTATAGTAAGATACAATAAAAAGCATCCATGGTCCAGGCAAGAAAACCGTATGTGGAATACAAAATGGTAATTCAAACTAAGAAAGCCTCATCTCAAACTTCTTTCGTCTCTCCAAATTCTTATAACCAGTACAAATTACTTTTAAGAAGTATAAGAGCAACTTGAATCAAGGTATTACGCCTTTGAGTGGGATGGAGAAAAAGGATACTTTGGAGTTAGTGGATGCAGAAAATTAAAATACAATTGTTACAAATAAAGAAGGGAGACTTCAAAAACAAAAGAAAGCCACAACCCAAACAAACCAAAATTTAAATGCCCAGAATTGGCAGTACCAACTGACTAGTATCATGGCAGTACCCGCCCACCCAAGAAAATTGTGCCAACGCATTTAGAAAACAAATATACAGTAAAAGTAAACACAAAAACAGCAAATTTCAGGTAACTATTTTGGATTGCAAAGAAGGATACATTTAATGTTCAAACAATCTGATAAAACACCCATTTGAAAACTGAAAAAGGTATTTCCTTTGCAATTCATAAAACTGAAGGATCATTAAGGTCATTAAGTTCTAAAATTGTGCTTACTGTTTAATAACACCCTTCTGGGTACATTATTCCATAATGGCAAACTAAGAAGAAAGCACTTCTTTTTGATGTCAAAACTATTAACACAGGGGCTTCCCTGGTGGCGCAGTGGTTGAGAATCTGCCTGCTAATGCAGGGGACACGGGTTCGAGCCCTGGTCTGGGAAGATCCCACATGCCGCAGGGCAACTAGGCCCGTGAGCCACAACTACTGAGCCTGTGCGTCTGGAGCCTGTGCTCGGCAATGAGAGGCCTGTGATAGTGAGAGGCCCACGCACCGCGATGAAGAGTGGCCACCGCTTGCCGCAGCTAGAGGAAGCCCTCGCACAGAAATGAAGACCCAACACAGCCAAAATAAATAAATAAATAAATAAACAAACAAACAAACAATAATTAAAGGTGATAATAATTTAAAAAAAAAAACCGTAACACAAGGGATCTCAGTTGCAAAAATACTATTTCTTTTTTTTTTTTTGGCTGCACCGTGCAACTTGCAGGATCTTAGTTTCCTGACCAGGGATTGAACCCATGCCCCCTGCAGTGGAAGCACAGAATCCTAACCACTGGACCGCCAGGGAATTCCCCAAAATACTCATTAATGCATTAGAATGTCCCCTAAAGAGAAATGACTCTAAATCAAGGATTTGCTTTTTAAGAATGAAGTGAATCATATGGACCGTCCTCCACTGAATATGTTTATGTGCACAGATTTAAATTTTACATCTGAATTCACATGCCCAACTAAATAAACCCATTCTTGAGCCAGATTTCTAAAACAAGAAAGCAAAGTGCAATAAAGTACTCTTGGCACTATTAGTGATTTTCTGTACAAGAGACAAGTGTTCAAAATTCAACGCATCTAATCTGTAAACTGCTAACTTCAAAATCTTTGTAAATTCTTTTCAACAGTTAGGAGAAACCACCTTAAGGCAGTTTCTTCAGAATTATGGCTTAATTTTGGTCCGTGCACACTGTATATTCAAAAGCCCCTGAGAGTTTTCTGTAAAAGTACCCCCATAGTTGTCCTGGTCCCCATCAATTGTTTATAAAGATTTCCAAAGCTACAGAAACTGAATCACTGAATATCCCATATCCCTTTATGTATCTTCAACAATGTTAGTCTTGCCACATGTGCTTTCTATGTATACATATACATACCTTTGTGTACTATTTGAAAACAACTTGCATGCTTCATCACTTCACCCCTAAACACAGCATGCATCTTTTAGAACTTCCTCCTATATAAACCATAGTGCCTTTATCACATCCAAGAATTTTTAAAATTGTTAAGACTATCATTTAACCCAGACTACGTATTCACCTTTCCAACTATCCCCAAAATACCTCTTCATTTTTCTCTTTTTTTTTTTGGATCAATGATATAATAAAAGATTGACATAATGCAAAATGCATTTAAGTTGGTCTCCTTCGACCTAGTGGTTCCTCTGCTTGTCTTTCTTGGCATTAACATTTTAGAATCTGGACGTGCTGGATTTGGAGAGATTCGTCTTTTTTTCTCCTCATGAATAAAGTCGAGTGAAACATTCTGGCAAGTACACTATAAGACATAGGTGATGTGTGCCAGCTAGTGCATCATACCAGGAGGCATACTAAGTTTAATCACTTGGCTATGATCATGTTCATCAGATCTCTTTACTGTACAGATATCTTTTCTCCTTTGGGAATAAAAGTAACCTGTGGTATGATACTGAGACCA
Source organism: Balaenoptera ricei (assembly GCF_028023285.1). Classification (NCBI taxonomy): domain Eukaryota; kingdom Metazoa; phylum Chordata; class Mammalia; order Artiodactyla; family Balaenopteridae; genus Balaenoptera; species Balaenoptera ricei. Next base: position 58,810,791 of record NC_082655.1, read on the forward strand.
CGTGAAAATGCTATTACAACAAACTTTCGCCCAGTCATCATGGGATAAGCCCATCAATGGTGGCTTACTATCCAATGATGACCTTGAATTATTTCCCGTGGACATTGAAAAACAGGTGTTTTCCCAATTCTATCATTCTTCTATGTTTATTAGCTTGGCATTCTTCTGTTAAAAAAGCTTTCTCCCTTTCTAATTTACCTATATTATTCTTTGGAATATTCATGGATTCTTTGTATTCATGTGCACTTCCCCCAAAGTAGTTGTTATAAATATCACTATTTAGAATTAACGTTTTCTATAGTCATCAACAACCACACTATTATTTTACATCAAAGCTAATTAAAATACATTAGTCAACCATTCTGATAGTTACCATTCTTATTCCATCTATATACTAGCAGAAAGCCACAAGCTCTATTAACTTAATTGCTTTTGATATTTAAGAGTTTTAACAACTCTGAATAAATGACTCCCTCAAACAAGAAATACCTATCCATTTGTATTTACCAGGCTTCTAAATTCTACAATCAACATAGCTGCCGCAGACTGAAAGTGTTTATACCTAATACTTTCCTTTAAGGAAGAGAAACTGCAGTAGGTCCTTAATAAACACATACACAAATACCTCCCAATCTTCAAATCCTCTTAAAGGTACTCCTGCTAAAATTCTATTGTACCTACCAGCATCACCTCCATCTTGACTGGAGCCAGCTTCAGCCAATAAATTTGTATTCACATTCCTATCACAATCTGGCCCTGAGAGTAGAGCACCATCCAGATCTGAAAAGGAGATACAGAATAATCTGTTATTTACAACCACACAATAGCCATCACCCAGAACACCACTCTCTTCTTGGAATTGTTTCTTATGCAGACTAAATAGAGGATATCTGCAAGTACTGAATAGCTACTACGTGGTTAACGCTACAAGGCACAAAAGCATACATAAGACATGTTTTTCAACCACAGGAACAAGTGCACACTCACAGGAACACCAGCACACTAGATTAAGAATGAGCTTTAGAGTCTGGCTCCATTTGTACAAGCATGTGCCTCAGTTTCCTCATATGCATCTTACCTATATCATAGATTTGATAAGGAAATTTAATTAGTTAATGCAAGCCAAGTGTTACAATTATGGTGTCTGATACCCAAAAGATAGCTGCTACTGCTAGTATTAAGCACTAGATGTGTAAAACATTGTTTCTGTACTGGTTCAGAAATGGAAAAGACCAATTAATACTAGATTAGTAAAGGAAGACTTCAGAGAAGAGGTAATTCCTAAGAGTTAATCTTGAAATATGGAAAAGCAGCATAAAGGGCATACTAATGAGATAGTACTTTTGGTTCCAATCTGTTATTTCCCTTGAATCTGTTCCATCTCTTCTTTTTCTCTACCGCTGCCTTAATTCAGGCACTCATCATTATTCTCCTGGATTAGTTAGTGAATTACTTCAACAGTTTCTTGGTCCCCTTGCTGCAAAATACAGTGCTCACTCTTCATTTCCCACAACATTGCCAGAAAGATCTTTCGACAACATAAAACATGTTGCTCCTTTACTTAAAATCATCAATTCACCAGTTTTTAGGATAACCTTCAAACTCCTTAATTTAGAATACAAGGTCCTAATATTCAGGTTTCTATTTATGAATCTAGCATCATCCCACTGGTACTATCTACTCCTCAAATCAAAGTCTCAGAAGACATTTTTCAAATGCCACTTTTAATAAGCAATCTCTCCTCTACCTCCCATTCAAGACTCATCTTTGGTGTCACCATCCTATACTACCAAGAATTCAAGATGGAGACTGAAGTATGTGTTACTTTCATTTCATTCAATAAATACTGAGCACCTTGGAGGTCACCTGGTGATCTTAGAGTGGTACTGGTGGATCAGCTGGCAAGTAGAAAGAGTGAGAGTGGCCTGTGCTGTGAATGGAAGATGAATTAGAGATACATACAGACAATCTGAGAAATGTGACTGTAAAGGGCAAGAGTGAGATATAGGGTACGAGTTTTGGGTTTTTTTTAAGATGGAATAAACAAACATGTTTAAATACTAAAAGGAATAAGTCACCAAGAAAGGGAGAAGACACTGAAGAAATACTGCAAAAAGAAGGAATTATCCATCTTGTAAGATTGCTAAGGAGTCTGGGATCCAGAAGCGTTAAGACAATCAGTATATACAGAGAGAAGTTTGAAGACAGGCACTTAAAGACTAAATGTCTATTGGCTTTTATTTTCTCGTAACTTAAAACAGTAGAACGTGAGGTTACTGCCTAGAGTAATGGGTTGGAAGTCAGAAGGAACAGTAAATAGACACAGACTCCTTTCCTGTTCCTTGAGAGCAGGGATACTATCTAGATTTTATTTTCCCAGTATTTATCATAATGCATGACAAATAAAAGGCTTTTCAACAAATGTTGTTAAATGTTGGCTTCAGTAGTCTGCCCTTTGCAACCTGTGTTACTAATTTAAACTTATGAAGAATAATTTCTCCGGAGTTCCCTGGCAGTCCAGTAGTTAGGATCCAGCAATTTCACTGCCCTGGCTTGGGTTTAATCTCTGGTCAGTGAAGTAAGATCCTGAAAGCCATGTGGCGCAGCAAAAAAAAAAAAAAAAAAAAACATAATTTCTCAGTTTTCTGGTATATATTAACACTAAAACATCGATTAACTGAAAATTAATTAATTGGAATTTAGTGGCTTTGCTTTCCTATGAAAAGTTAAATATACTTCAATAATCAAAAAATAAAATTTAAATCATTATTTAAAAAATGTTACTTTTCCCAGCATCTTTTGAAATAAGTCATTATTCTAAAGTGTACAGTCTGTTCCAAGGGCACTTCTTAAAATTCTGCCAAGCAGGTTTGTAAATACAGGGTGTTTCTATTTATGTAATATTCTATAGTGATTTGTTCAAGGCTTTCAAGTATTAGGATTTAATTTGTGATCTTTAATGCTACATGGACACCAATACAGAATACCTCAACCTAAAAACTTAATAGATGGCAAATGTATTCTTTCTGCGTACAATAACAAAATCACATCCATACTACAGATGTTAAAACCCATTTGAAAGGTACCAACTACTTGGTTCTTGATACCAAAAATAAATCTTAAAATAGGTGAGCTTGTCCAGGTTGACAACAGCTTTCAAAAACCACGATTAACTTAGGCATCAATACATCATATCACTGCTGTACCTTATTTGAAATCACAACCCACCTAGCAACTTATTTTTAATCAGCTGAGTTGATGTGAGTAAGATAGAAGCCAGGCAACCAACCAATCACTTGATACAAGAATATATTCTGGGGGCTTCCCTGGTGGCTCAGTGGTTAAGAATCCACCTGCCAATGCAGGGGACGTGGGTTCAAGCCCTGGTCCAGGAAGATCCCACATGCCACGGAGCAACTAAGCCCGTGTGCCACAACTACTGAGCCTGTGCTCTAGAGCCTGTGAGCCACAACTACTGAGCCCGCATGCCACAACTACTGAAGCCTGCACGCCTAGAGCCCGTGCTCCACAACAAGAGAAGCCACCGCAATGTGAAGCCCCCACTCGCCGCAACTAGAGAAAGCCCCGCGTGCAGCAACGGAGACCCAACGCAGCCAGAAACAATAAATAAATAAAATAAAATAAAATAAAATAAAAAAAAAAAAGAATATATTCTGGGATTTCCCTGATGGCGCAGTGGTTAAGATCCCACCTGCCAATGCAGGGGACACGGGTTCGAGCCCTGGTCCGGGAAGATCCCACATGCCGCGGAGCAACTAAGCCCATGCACCACAACTACTGAACCTGTGCTCTAGAGCCCGTGAGCCACAACTACTGAAGCCCGCACGCCTAAAGCCTGTGCTCTGCAACAAGAGAAGCCACCGCAATGAGAAGCCCACGCGCTGCAACGAAGACCCAATGCAGCCAAAAAATAAATAAATAAATAAATTAAAAATATATATATATATTCTGCTTCACCAGGAACTCTTGGTCATCATCTTTTTCTCAAAAAAGTAAACTCTAATATACTTTGCTTTTGTGACATTCATGACCTTCCTATGGAAATCTTTCTCTTAATGTAAACTTAGCAAAAAGGGCTGAGACCTCTTTGCAAACAACAAAAGACCTTTTTTGAAGAGCTATTAAAACATTAGTTTTATAAGAAAATAGGAGGTATATGTACACTATGTAATACCATTCAAATAATCAGAACTAAATGCTAAGCCACGTGCAATTTCTTCTATTTTTACAAACGTATTTTCTTCAGTGAACAGATAATAGCTGACCCCCTCCATAAGAGAAAAAAAAAAGGTTTTATGCATAAAGTCTTTTTGTATATGCAATCTCATTTAAATTTCACTACATATTTATATAGTTAAGAATATTCTTATCCTCAACCTTTAAGAGGAAACTAAAGCTAGCGCAGAGTGCTGCACTGTTTGTTAACTGTATTACACTGCCTCCTGACAACATGAGCACCAAACCTGGCACTAACCAGGCAATTAAAAAAAAAAAAAAAGTACAATCTGCAATGTTGGAAATGAGAGTGCAGAATTATAAACATCTTAAACTTACTTTCCTAGTGATACTTGATATCTACTGCTAAATGAACAAAAACAAACCTACCTACACTCTGTGCCAAACCAGCCTTCACTCTATTAACTTCTTTACTTAACAAAGGCACCTCCAAAATCTTAAGTGTACCTAGTTATTAGCTGTCATTGTTCTTTAAGTAGTACATTTTTGTCTATCTTCAAAGCAACTTCCTCCTTAGAATGCACTTTTTTATACTTCTCTGATTAACCATGTATTGCATTCTTTAAAAAAATGACATCTTATTCATGGGTTTTTTAAAAACCTGATTACCAAGCAATGCAAAGAGAATGAGATGAAAAAGAATGGTATAAATCTCAGTCTCTACCTTCTCCCAAATTTATAACAATCATAACTTAACTTTCTTCACAAGGAAAGAGTAGCAATATTTACCCACTTCACAAAGTTGCTATGAAAAGTAACATTAGTAAATAAAAATACTGCATAAATTATAAAGTGCAACATAAATCATGATGTCCTTAAATGAGTTTAATCTTGGTGCATGTGGCTATAGGTTTCTCTTGGACCACATTGGGCTAGCATCACTTCCAAAGCATCTGGTGCTTAGTAAGGCACCTGCCTGTAGTGCTAAACAAAGCTATGTTGGGAAGGAGGTCTCCCTGACCGTTTGCTTTTGGTTCTCAAAATTCCAAACATAAGGCAGGTGTAGACTAATCCAGATTTTCTTAAAACACAAATATTCTTGAAAAGAATGAAATATGAGAGAGGACATCAGAAATCAAAGTTCTAGAAATAACTACAACTCCATCCTACAAAAACTCAGTAAGGTCTATTCAACTTTTGTTTTCATGTAAATATATACTAGCAACAAATTTCTCTGAAGACAGTTTCAGAGAACTAAGTCTGATTTTTTTTCATAAACAGTTATAGATTTTTTTCTATTCATTCACTGTTTTCAGAGTTTTTTTCCCTTTCAGTGGAGAGTAAATTCAGTTGCAAATGAATTATACAAAGCACCCTTGACAGTTCTATAGCAGCCTAGAAACTCAACAAATAGCAGTTTCCCTTTACCTCCAAACTCGATGATTCAAATGACAGACTAGGCTCTACTGTTTCTTCTTTGCTTCTATTCAGACAAGGCTGTTATTTCTTCCATGACTGGGCCTTAACAGGTCTCCTCGGGACACTCCTCTCTCCAATTCATAAACAACACCCTCCAAATGCCTTTGTGTTAAAGGCAAATATATACAGCTCGGATCCCTAATTTAAAACCTCTCACTGCCTCAGAGTCTATAAAATAAAATTCACAATTTATTACCATGTCAAACAGAGAATTACAATCTGGCCCTAACGTTTGACCCAACCTCATCGACCCCTACGACACTCCCCTTTCTATTCTTTCACCCACTTACTCCAATTTCTTGCCACCTTGCACCCTCTCCTGGCAAACTCCTATACAATACAAGATCCAACTCTATGAAGCTTTCTCCAACTCTTATGAGCAGTCAGGAACCCCCCCCCCCCCATTGCACCCTCTGCCGTACTTCTGATTTTAACATTTATCACACTGCACTGGTATGTTTCTACCCCACAGCCATCCTACTGTGAACAAGTTCTCAATCTTGACAGCAATATCACCTGACCTGTTGCTCAGTTTTTTGCGGATTTAAATAAAAATTTTATTACCAAATTTCCTCTTATGATGTGGAAAGCTATTTTGGAGTCCCAGAAAAGTAATAATATGTGATTATAACATAAAATTTCTGGTCACCCCAGAATATTAAAGCTATATCAGAAAAAAAAAATTTAGTCTTACAAAAATTTTCAGGGGTTGACACAGGGTTTAGACAGCTTAATCCCATCAACAGGTAGAAGTCACAAAAATGCTTTTATAACTGATCCACATAAGGCTTCCTCAACACACAGCTTTAGTCTGGCCACACAAATTCTATTTCTTTAAGGCTTATAACTTGAAGAGAAGGATCATTAGTGTAGCCATCTCTTGGATCAGATACGGCAGACAGGGAAGGGAAAGGAACACTAGGCAGAGGAAAGTAAAGAAGGAAAAGAAAGATGGCAGAATATTCCTATTACCATATAGTTACCTATTATCATCCTTTTAAGATTAAATATTGAGGAGTCTTATATATTAGTATAGTTTGCAGTCCATTAGCTAGTGGTGGACATTCATTTTTTAAAATGAGCATCAGGCCTTCAAACTACCATTTAATACCCAAATGTAAGTTTCTAGAGAAAAATGACTTTAAGTCACTTGTAGTTCATCCTTTGTAACATACTCAACCAAAAGGATGCCTGCAACGTAAAGCAGTACATCTGGAATCCCTTAAGAAGAAAGAACTAATCCAGGTCCATAAACCTGTTATGTAAAACACTTGGGCTAAGATGTAGAATGCATAAATTTTCAGATTTTAGGCCAGTAATAACTACAACACCCCCAGTGGGTGTAGGGTAGTAACCTGTAATCAAAATGGTATTTCTGCAATGAAACATATGGATATTCACATTTTAGGAAATAAGTAAAAAATATAAATAGGTGGTTTTGCTGCCAATTGATTATCAGGTTTTGTTGCCAAAATGATTTTTAAAAGCTTTGATTTATAGCCTCCAAGATTTCATAATTATGAAATTTTCTTTCCTTCTCATTAGAGACATTATGTGTGATGAACTCAAGCCAAGTTAAGTGGAAACATTTTAAGTAGTTCATACAGTAACTTTATATGGCATGGCCAAAATATTGGAAAATCTCAAATCAGACGGCCAATTTTCAAAGTTGTAAAAACGTTTAAATTTAAAAAAAAAGATCATTTAAGAAAGCATTTCAAGATTCTGCAACATCTGAAAGTGATGCCGTGTATCAATTATCACCCCAAATATAGAAGGGCATAAGTGCTGGTAATTCACTACTTCAAGTATGACTCATTAGGATATCTTAAAGATATATAATTTGAGCATTCTTTTCTCAAAGTTGTTTTCTAAATACTCGAATTAAATGCTTTTTAACCAAAAGACAATTACACAAATTAAAGATGTTAAAGCTTAAACATGAATTCAACTCTACTTGTTGGAATTAATAAAAATTCACAAATGCCACAAAGCTGTTTTCCCATCCAAAGTACAGATGAGAGAAAGGAACGTTTAGATTGTTTAAAAGAACCCTAAATTATATCCTTTGATCAACTAAAACCACCTTGCATCTGAGTATTTGTACGGCATCATGAAAAATTCAATTATCTAGATGAAATTTTACCAGCTTTTATTAGATAAAAATTAATTATATAATATACTGTTGCATTTACTAGAAAATGCTTTTGAGGAAATTGTAGATTATACTACTTGGTGTCAACTATACAAAACCCCACTGGAGAAATTCCTTTCAGAATTCAGTACCAGAAAAGTTTGTCATCCCACAGAACTGGTATGTTTCCTCACTTTGAAGGGTTTCTTATCATCTTAGAACCAACAAAAAGCAATTTTAATTAGGCTAACCATATTAACACCCTTGGCTAGCACACTTCTTTATTGCTAAATTTTATTTGTATTTTGATCATTTGTTTCTTGTCAGTCATTCAAAATCTTTGTTCAAAATGAGATATGTATTGCATGCATACATAAAATGTACGTATTACATGCAGAGTACAGTTATTTACAATGGGGGCAACTTGCCAGTGTGACTGGCACAAATAATACAAAAATACAGATTCAGAAAACCCAATGTTCCATGAGTCCAGAGTAGATCAAAAATGGGATTAACACACCTGACTTGTTCTAACAGTACAGATGAACACACTGTGTGAAACAATGTAGGCATTAGTTATTTTTGCCCCTACAATTTAATTTCTAATCTTAGATTTACATGTACTTTATTTGGCTGAAATTTGTTTTCTGGCTGTAAATCAGGAAGATGAGGTTTTGAAATTTTTACATTATCAAAGGAACTCATTAAATGACTCCTGTTTTTCCTATTTTATTACCCAGAATTGTTTTTCCTAACAGTTTTAATTATCCCATAAACCCCAATAAGACAGTAAAAAAGACAGAAGTTTCTAACTTTTCCTGAGTTCCACTTCCAAATATCTTCATATATCAAAAATGATTTGAAGGGAATCCCAGTATTGAGTCAAATAATAGGTATACTAGCTTCTTTAAGATTAAAAAAAATACCATCTGAATACAATCCCTAAACCTTCCTATCTCAATATCTCAATTATATTTATGAGGCATCCAAATACCACCTTCAACATTATATGACAAGAAGACAACATTATTTAGAGCTGTAATTTACAAATAGTAGGCTTAAGAATCTGGGAAGTCACAGTTCCTACAAGAGACCCACAAATCCAAATATGCCAAGCACTGCTTATAGACTAAATGTGTAATTCACCACTACTTTTCAGATGTTTAGGTATAGAATTTTAAGTACGTTTAAAAGCATTTATTTCACTGAAAAATTTCACTATTTTTTCAATAAGTGAAAATGAAAAAAAGTATAACCATTAATGTGGAATTCATTAAAATGTTACAAGTTTTAAATGGACCTCATTTTTTAAAAGACTGGGTCACTAGTTTATTAACTGCCAAGGTTTTAATGCCAGACAGTCCTAACATGGAACCTGCCTCTATTTTTACTAACTGAATGACCTTGAGAAAGGCCTTAACCTTGGTAAATACAGACCCACTGTGTTCTTTACTGGTCAGAATTTGCCTGGAGAGTTCTAGTCAATTCTGTGCACCAAAATTTCAGGGTGAAACAAACTGTCTATGACTGTTAAGAAGGGTGTAAAAGGGTTTGGAGTTCACAAGGTGGGAGGTACAGGACTTAGCCTAGAAGAAGGGGACTTCAGGGGAATTTTTTAAATGTTAATATCTGAAGGGTTATCAGGTTGATTAGAGAGATTAGAGGTCAGGCTCAGATTATACTACTAAAAACGGTAGAATTAGGAAGTTAAAGAGAAGCAAATTTTAGCACAATATAAAGTAACTTCCTAATAATGATATTCATTCTACCCTGGAACAGGCTGCTTAAAAATGTATTCTAAGTATTAAAACAAAAGGTCAGGCTGAGGCTGGCTATAAGACCACCTATCTAGAATTTGGTAGAAAGTACACTGCACTGGAAAACTGGTTTTAAATAATCTCAACAGCCTTTAAGGGGGACTAAGATGACCATGTCAGCTATGTTTTTGTATTTGTCATTTTTCATAATAACCCTATAAAATAAATAGCATATTCTAAAGAAGAGGAAACCGAGGGCACGAGTTTAGCTTAATTTGATTATGGTAATATAGTAAGTGGCAGAGCTCACTTCCCAATCCTGATTCAATTTGGGCTCTTTCCTCTACATCAGCGGATTTCAACCTTGGTTCACAACACAATCACCTGCAGGGTTTATAAAAGTTTCAACAAACAGGCCACATCCCAGACCAATTAAATCTATATCCCTAGCAGAGAGATCCAAGAATCATGACGGCCTGTAAAGTTCCCAAGTAATGCCAACATGCAGCCATGATTAAGACCCACTGCTCTATACCAAAAGTTGGCAACACTGGAACACACCCATGTTCATTTGTTTACATACTGTCTGTGACTGCTTTCATGCTACAATGACAGACTTAAGTAACTGACTTTATGACCAACAAACCCAAAAATATTTACTGGTTGGCCCTTTACAGTAAAAATTTGCCAGCCTCTGGCTCTGTATCATATTATGTTCTAGCTCTTACAGGACCCATTTTCTGCCACTGAATGAAGGTGTATTCAGAGGCACTAAAAAGTTGTGAAAAGTTTTAACAGCTGGAATGTAGCACATCACTGATACAACCAAACTTGTGAGTTAAGCAAGGTTCATCATATACTAATGTGGTATCAATGACATAACAGAATTTTCATTTATAAGATATTAGAGATAAGTTAAAAGCATACTAGACTACCAAAAATTAATTTATGATAGACCTAGTCCATTGATACAGCTAGGAGTGCTTGCTAAGATAATCACTAGCAATGTTATTTTTGAAAGCATGCACTGTGGTTCAAATTACTGCTTTTCTTCTCTTTGAATCACTCCAATTATGTGTGGCATTAATTTTAAGAATGGGGTTAGGGGGCTTCCCTGGTGGCGCAGGGGTTGAGAATCTGCCTGCTAATGCAGGGGACACGGGTTCGAGCCCTGGTCTGGGAAGATCCCACATGCCGCGGAGCAACTAGGCCCGTGAGCCACAACTACTGAGCCTGCGCGTCTGGAGCCTGTGCCCCGCAGCAAGAGAGGCCGCGATAGTGAGAGGCCCGCGCACCGCGATGAAGAGTGGCCCCCGCTTGCCACAACTAGAGAAAGCCCTCGCACTGAAACGAAGACCAAACACAGCCATACATAAACAAATAAATAAATAAATAAATAAATAAAAAAAAAAAAAAAAAAAAAGAATGGGGTTAGCTCTAATTAGTTTTGTCAATCAACTACTATACAAAAAAATCTGCTAACTCCTTATATTGCGTGTTATCTATATAAATTAAAAAAAAAAAACACTACAGGGTTCCCACCATACTACTAAATGATTAATTCATGCAGAAAAAGACAATGTAGCTCTAATTCTGAGAACTGCTTCAAGGTCTTCTACATTAAAAATTAAGACAAAACATAAAGTGCTCAAAGCTTTGAGCACTTTATGTAGTGTAGTATTAATAGTAAATAGACTTTCTTAAGAAAGTCTATTTACCATTAATACTTTAAAGAAACTACTTCTGGGGTTTTATTGCTAAAGACTTGATAAGTAGGAGGGGAAAGATCAGCAAATAGTATTCATTACACATGCATGCTGATTTTCACATGATTAAAAATTTCTACCAATGAAAATTAAACCCAAACCTAAACAGCCAGAGGAACCATTTCACAGGATTATGGCATTTTGCCCTTTGGGAACTAACAACAATGATTCTCTTTAACAGAAAGTACTCCATCCCCAGATGATCACCATCATGTAAATCAGACACTGAACAGTTATGCTCTGAAGCAACACAAGCACTAAATCGTATATGACAGTGGTAGACAAGTCTGGGGTCCACAAAGGAAAATCTCAAACCCACTGGGCTACTTCTTCAAATAAGTTAAACACAATCAAATTAAACGTAAAGAAAAGTTTCAAATCTATTTTCACTCTTCAACAATGGTCCCCCACTCACTCCATTTTTTAAAAAACCCGCACTACAAATGTAATATGCTAAGGTTCTTATATATATTCCTTTGGTAATATATTGAAGAGAAAGGTCTCAGAGGCCTCTCTCTTACTTAACTAATGTAAATGAGAATGAAAATGAGGTAACAGTGGGACAAACTTAAAATATTCCAGCTTCTGAAAGATTTATGGGGAGCACAGAACAGTAGCTCTAAACAAAGTAGAATAATCCCATTAACATTTGCAAACTTCTATAAAACAAGTATATGTTTACGAAGAAAACTGAGAGTAAAGAATATTAACTAGATCTCAAAAATGTCCTGAAATGACAAACGGATCACACATTACAACCAGAAGATTTTATCTTTTCCAGCACTGGGTACAAAAAGTGATCAGAGGCTAAAGATCAGGAAAGTCAAAGAACTATACATGGAGTCCACATTCCGTAAAATACGGGCAAATTCCTATATTTAACACAACCTTTGAGAAACTCACATCTACATGCTTAGAGAAAAAAACCAAGACATGCCAAATCTTACATTTAGTATAAGATTATGTAAGATATAATATGTGCTTGTTTGAGTGATTTTCCTCCCTTCTATTATAAAGACTCAAATTTTAGTATTACTTATGTATATTATTTTTATAATGAAAAAAATACTTTAAGAATACACACAAGATTATATCCAACCAGAAACAGAATGAAAACTTAAATACCTTTGTATATACAATATTTACCTGGTTCTTCCTTGATGAACGACAAATCTTCTTCTGGATAGGCAACAGATGGCTGCATCACTGAGCAGTCTTCTAAATTTGTTTCATTATTAGGTGGTATATTATAAATAAATCTCTTCGTAGCTTGGGTTTTCCTCCTTGTTTTGCCAGTCTCTTGAATTCCCTGGGAGCCCATATTATTCCAAATAAACACTTTTGTTTGACCTTGAGACTCATTTTCTGTCAATTCAGGTGAACCATCCTGGACCCAACTACTGTCATTCATTTGGTAGTTTTCTATTTGGCCCTCGTCGACGTTACAACCATCATTTTCAATTTTTACATTACTTGCCAAATTGGTAAGATTCCGTGTTGCCCAAAAACTGGCAATTTTTTGATCCCGTGATGAAGACAGGCCATCTCTGTTAACTGGTTTTCTATTATTATAGTCCACAACTACAGACTCTGGAGCTTCTGATTTAATGCTTATATTTAAGGCATCTTTAATGAAATTTCGGCAAGTTTGAACAACTTCACTCATTTGAAGATAGCTGGCCACTGTCATTACTTCAATGGCATTTTGGCTTGTGAGCACCAGGTTACCAGAATACAAGAAGTCCAAGATGACTGAAAAACCTTGAACTGCAGCAATATCTAAATGGGTAGTATTGTTTTGGTTAGGGCTTTCTTTGTTTGAAAAGCAATATAAAGTCTTAAAGAAACGGCTGCCTGCAACCAGGATGTTCTTATGAGCTTTAAAGATTTTTCCGCTCACCACAATGCTGACATCACAAAGAATACCTTTCTTCCTCTGTTCATTTAGTTGTCGAAGAAGTTGATAGCAATAAGAGTTCTCATTTGGCCTACTATTAAAGTCACAGTACCCCTCCTCTGATGGTATTTCTGACTCCTGTAATAGATGGAAAACATTAATATTAAATTTTATTTACTTTTTAAAGCCATCAGACCAAAGACAACAAATCATTATCAGTAACTTTTTAAAAAGCACTATCAAATACACTAATTTGTTAGTAATCATTACATATGGAGACTGAAGTGTTCACAATCCCAAATATTGAGAGGAAAGGAGTGAACAGCTTAGCTTGCTGCAAGCCACTGTTAACATAAAAAAAAAAAAAAAAAGAAACATCCCAAGTATCAGCAGAATTTCATTTAAAGAATATGTATCACATATCATGCTATCTTTTCAAATATAGCTGAAGACATGGATTAAGAATTATTTAAGGGACTTCCCTGGTGGCTCAGTGGTTAAGAATCCGCCTGCCAGTGCAGGTTTGAGCCCTGGTCCAGGAAGATCCCACATGCCGCGGAGCAACAAAGCCTGTGCGCAACTACTGAATCCATGAGCCACAACTACTGAAGCCCGCGCACCTAGAGCCTGTGCTCCACCACGAGAAGCCACCGCAATGAGAAGCCCACGCACCACAACGAAGAGAAGCCCCTGCTCACCGCAACTAGAGAAAGCCCACGCACAGAAACGAAGACCCAACGCAGCCAAAAATAAAAATAAATAAAATAATAAATACATAAAACTCTTGGCAAACATTGAGTCAAACAGTTTAGGTCAACAAAGTTAATTAAATCTAACTAATGATAAAGTTAAGACCCTAATAAAAAATGTGCTTCAAGCTACAGGAACAACCAAGTATATAATTTCCCAATCAATTTTCAAAATGACTTATCTCTTTAGGATCATAAATACTATCCATCAGGTAAAATTCCTGAACTCAAAATTCTTAATGTTTATAATCTTCCCTCTCAGCAATCTTGTAAGTACTCATTACAGTTCATTTTAGCATCACTAAAGCTATGGTAATTTCCTATAAAATAACATGTGATATCAACAGAAAAAGGAGTGTGATCTAGATTTGGAATGCTGCCTATGCTAGTTATTAAGCGTGTGTCCTTGGGCAAGTCACCATGCCTTCTTAAACTAGAAAGCAGTAAGTACTACGAATGTTTCTAATTAAGAACTTCAGGACTTTACTCACAGAGTGACTAGGTGGGTAAGCTCCCTAAATGAGGCAGGTGTCTATTCTCTCAGCACCTTGCTCAATAACTTTCCTAGATAACTGAAGTTATAATTGTTTTCCAGCAAAAAAAAGTGCTTAGACATTTCTAGTAGAAAAGATAACTGACAATGCTGACCTTATTTAAGTGTTAAAGATTCATTACTTTCTTTGGCACAAAATATTAACTTAAATAAAAGTCATTACTATAAAATAATGAGATACATATATACAGATCTATGAGTATATGAGCCTGGGAAAAACATGGAAAAGATACATGCTGGGAGGACTGATATGCTTGGAGAGGAAAAGAGAGAAGGAGGAATTAGGGGAAAAAAGGTTATAGAGAACAAAGCTGTTAGGACTGCAAAATATTTCTCATTGAATATTCTAAATGGTGGTGAGATTCCTGAAGCAATCTCACATCTCCATTTAACCCCATCATGGGTAGGGCTAAATTACAAAAATAACAGGATTCATTCTGAGTCCTGAACACAGGGGGTCATGCACATAACAATCCCAATTCTCTGAAACTAAACCAGATCACATAATCTATCTAAGAATTTTCGTGCTGCTTCCAGGTATGAGAAGTCAACTGAAAGAACCAAAACACTAGAATTCCGGG
The DNA here is from genome assembly GCF_028023285.1 of Balaenoptera ricei. Lineage (NCBI taxonomy): Eukaryota > Metazoa > Chordata > Mammalia > Artiodactyla > Balaenopteridae > Balaenoptera > Balaenoptera ricei. The sequence continues at coordinate 58,825,904 of NC_082655.1, forward strand.
ACACTTCAGTATTTCACAATAATGAAACATTACAGAAAACCCTGCAAATCTGGAGTACACGATCACTACAGAATGAAGCGCAGAAAGTGGAGAATTTCCTTTGCATTTCCAACTGACCCTTGGCAGCATCCCTATCACTTCCCAGCGCTTCAACTGCATACTGATACTTCATACTTATACTTACTGCATACTTATACTGCATACTCATACTTCATACTTATACCTCATACTTACACTTCATACTTTTACACTGCATACTCATACTGCATACTCATACTGCATACTTATACTTCATATTTATACCTCATACCTCATTTTTATACTGCATACTTATATTGCATACTTATACTGCTTACTCATACTGCATACTTATACTGCTTACTCATACTGCCTACTTATACTTCATACTTATACCTCATACTTACACTACATACTTATACTTCATACTTTCATACTGCATACTTATACTTCATACTTTTATACTGCATATTATACTGCATACTTTCATACTGCATACTTATACTTCATACTTTTATACTGCATACTTATACTGCATACTTATACTTCATACTTTTATACTGCATACTTACACTGCATACTTATACTTCATACTTTTATACTGCATACTTACACTGCATACTTATACTGCATACTTATACTTCATATTTTTATACTACATACTTACACTTCATACTTTTATACTACATACTTACACTGCATACTTATACTGCATACTTATACTTCATACTTTTATACTGCATACTTACACTGCATACTTATACTGCATACTTACACTGCATACTTATACTGCATACTTATACTTCACACTTTTATACTGCATATACTGCATACTTCATACTTTTATACTGCATACTCATACTGCATACTCTTACCTCATACTTATACCTCATACTTACACTGCATACTTATACTTCATACTTTTATACTGCACACTTATACTGCACACTTATACTGCATACTTATAGTTTATACTTTTTTTTTTTTAATTTTATTTATTTATTTATGGCCGTGTTGGGTCTTAGTTCCTGTGAGAGGGCTTTCTCCAGTTGCGGCAAGCGGGGGCCACTCTTCATCGCAGTGCGCGGGCCTCTCACTGTCGCGGCCTCTCTTGTTGCGGAGCACAGGCTCCAGATGTGCAGGCTCAGCAATTGTGGCTCACGGGCCCAGTCGCTCCGCGGCATGTGGGATCTTCCCGGACCAGGGCTCGAACCTGTGTCCCCTGCATTGGCAGGCAGATTCTCAACCACTGCGCCACCACGGAAGCCCCTATAGTTTATACTTTTATACTGCACACTTATACTGCATACTTTATACTTTTATACTGCATACTTATACTGCATACTTACACTACATACTTTTATACTGCATACTTATACTTCATACTTTTATACTGCATACTTATACTACATACTTATACTTCATACTTTTATACTGCACACTTATACTGCACACTTAATACTTCATACTTTCATACTGCACACTTATACTGCATACTTATACTGCATACTTATACTCTAACCCCACCCCCACATTCTTGCTCTGTCAGACCAAAATATTCTAAATTGGCTATATTCTCCTACTGAAACACCCAATCCTAAGCAAAAACTGCTAACAGCCACAGTTGGAGTAAAGTAATCAAGTAATTCATGATTAAGTCCCAAATGTTTGCTTTGAGGGGCTGGAGGAAAGGAAGTGAGGTAAAAAAGACATTTTAACTTTTAGATCTTGTACATAAACCAGTATGTTGTGAAGTTTCAAACTATTTAGCAAAGGGGATGGGAAATGTTTAGGACTTGTATGAATATATAAAGAACTAAACCAATACTAAAAATATCTAAAATAGTTACTGCTGTAGTATAATTTTCTACAGAAGTATCATACTGTTTACTTTTACTAAAAGATTTTTTACTGATTTGCTTATGCTCTCTATTCACTACAGCAAATTTCCAAACTGCATCTTTTTTTTCATGCAAGCCTAAAACTAAGCTTTGCTATGCATGCCATACCTGCCCAGCAAAGCTCATTCGGTTCGAAGTTCTAACAGGTATTGTAGTAACAGTATCAATACTTGGAAGAAGCAAAAATTTTAAGCACTGATCATAATTTACCAGCACATCATGAAGAGTCTGTGGAAGCAGTGAATTAGCATTTACAAGTCAAGAAGTGCCTGAAGTTCATATACTAAGCAATTCAAAACACTTTAAAAAGGAGGTGGCTACGTCACAGCAGTTATTTTAGGCCATGGTCAATGTGTTCTGAATTTTCTGGGCCAGTCCTAATTTCTGTAATTCTCTGCCATTATCAGACCAAATGTCCTAATTTTTAAAAATAACTTAGACAAAAGCCTATCCACCAAAATATTTGCCCCTTCCATTTTTGACACAAACTATACAAAACCAAGCACGCTATTCAACTACTATTTTTTCTCATTACTATTGTGCAAGAACAGTAATGTTACCTGTTTTTACAAGCAACACTAGCTGTTTCTCCTTCAGTACTCATCAGAGCACTATGCCATGTTTTTGTAGCACCTATTAAACATGCTCTTCACAATGAAGGGTTTACAAGTCAAGAGTATATGTATTCAACAAGCGGGAGTATTATTTCAGGATATGGGTAAAACAGAGCAAAATAAGCACTAAAATAAACTGCCAATATTATTTGCTGAACCAAATAAATTCCTAGTACTAAAGACAAAAATTAATAGATCCCTAAGAAGTCATCTGTCTCTCTAGTTCTTTCTTTAACATTCTATGTCCATTCTCAGTATATTGATAAACATGAGATATCACTGATAAGTAAAAATATACTGATAAAAAGGTTTAAATATTTCCAAAACTAGTCTTTTTAAAGACTAGTTGGAAAATTTTCTATTCCCTTTCCCGAAAAGGAAAACACGACTTAGCCCAGACATTAGTCTAAACTAGATAAACAAGGAGTTTTTTTTTTTTTTTTAAGACTCAGTCTTTTTTTTTTTTTTTTAATAAATTTATTTATTTATTTATTTATTTATTTATTTTTGGCTGTGTTGGGTCTTCGTTTCTGTGTGAGGGCTTTCTCTAGTTGCGGCGAGTGGGGGCCACTCTTCATCGCGGTGCGCGGGCCTCTCACTATCGCAGCCTCTCTTGTTGCGGAGCACAGGCTCCAGACGCGCAGGCTCAGTAGTTGTGGCTCACGGGCTTAGTTGCTCGGTGGCATGTGGGATCCTCCCAGACCAGGGCTCGAACCCGTGTCCCCTGCATTGGCAGGCAGACTCCCAACCACTGCGCCACCAGGGAAGCCCAAACAAGGAGATTTTAAGGAAATGGACAGTCAGACTTCAAAAATCAGAAAATGTGCTATACCAGAGAATCTATAAATATGAAAAGTCTTCTGTTATTTTATTTGTGAAGACGCCCATATGTAAAATTATAATTTTAGATCTGGAAGACACCTTAACTAACTTTTCCAAAATGAAGAAAATATAGAAAAGTATACATTTGGTTAAAATCCTCACAGCTTATTATCTTCAAATTTATTTCCAGAGAGGCCAAAAAATAGTAAGTATTTTACTCAGAGAAAAAGCTGCTAAAAGCTTGAAAAATCCTGACTTTACTCACTTATTTAATAAGCATTAAGTGAATGCCTACTTTAGACAGGTTGTACACTGTAGATCCAAAATGAATTAGTTCCCAACCTGAAGTTATCACTACTGAGCAAGATTCTTAAGGTACTGAAGAGTATAACAAGCATGTTATGAGAGCAGAGAGCAGAGAGGAAGTGTATCTAATCCACTCTTTTTGGAGGTGGGGGAGGAGATGCTTTTTGAAAGAAAGATCTGAGCTGAGCCTTAAAGGATGCAAGAGTGGAATGGTAGGATGAGCACTCTAAGCAAATGAGATGGCGTGAGAAAAAGAACCAAGATGGTCTACGGATCCTCACAATTCTAGATTTATGAAAGAACTTCAAGGTGATCCCAAAAAAGTCCAAGAAATGCAAATATGCTCTTATGAATGTTTTTGGAGCTAAGTGTCTATAAGTTGCATCAGATTATCAAGAGATTCAAATCCTGCACAAGATTAACCATTGCTATAGGTGCCTACAGAGCTTTAGAAGTAGTGATCTGATTGAATTAGCAGATAGAGATGACTGTGGCAGCAAAGTGGAGGATAATTATCAGGGGATGAAGACTAGAGATACTGTGACCAGGGGAATCTATTGTTAATAGTGCAACACACTGCACTTGCCAAGAAACAAGGACCTTAATTAGGTAAGAGAGAGAATATCAATGGGGGGAGAGGTAGAGAGGCAGAGCCTGGAAAAAAATTTGGAAAGTAAAATCCAAACTTGAGTGACTAACTAGATTTCAAGGTAGGGGTGGGGAGAGAGATCATAGGGTCTTCACAGCATTCTAGCTGGGGGAGCTAGATAATGCCACCAACCTGTAGAGAATCCAAGACCACACTACCCAGTCTCCCCACCCTTCTGAGGGGTACAATGGGAGAGAGAACTTCAGCTGCAGTGAGCTCACCTGTAGTCAATCCATAAATAAAAAAAGTGCTATTTGGCTAGAAAAATCAAGTAATTAGTATTTACCTCCCTACCCAGAATTATAGTCCTCTTTTGATAAATGGATTAGTAGAAAAAACAATTTCCAACAAAAACATCAAAGTGTAAGCTAAAAGAATTAAAACCAAAAATCTTTACTACTTTTGTTGCAGCAACCCACTGGAACAGTATACTGAAAGATTTAAAACATCAAATGTCCACTTACAAACCCAAATTCAATTTCTAGTAATGAGGACAAACAAGGCCACAGCAAACATGATGCCAAATAGATGCCTGCTAGTAGTACTGACAAATTATGTAACAGTCAGTAGAGAAAAAAAGGAAGATGTCCTTTGCAATCTTCTATCACTTCTCTGATCTCCTTGAGTGATGGCATCTTTTCTTGCAATTTAAGTACTATCCCCAGAAATTCTAAATCTATAGGCCTGGGGTATTAGCCTTCAGGTGATTACAACTTCCAACCAATTTCAGATGCCAAAAATATGCTTTATTATGAGCTCTCCTCAAAACCCACACATACACACTACACAGGTGCTTCTAAACAGCAACTTACACATATTTCATCGTGGTTCTCCCCTGCTTAAAACTGCTGAATAGTTTGCCCATTGTTAGCAGAATAAAAAGTCAGTACAATCATTTCAACATAAAAAGATCGTCCATAACCTGGAGTCTGTCTACCCATTCAAACTTGATTCTTCATCCTGCTCAACAACCAAATCATCTACTTCTCAGACACATCAAGACATCAATTTCCACTATGCTCAAGCTGCTTCCAACTGCAATGCCTGGAATGCCCTCCCCTCTTCAACACTTACTCACTTAACACAATTAAGTTAGGAGTCAATTCTACAAGCTTCTCCCAACCTTCACAAATAGAACTGATGACTTTCTTAGTGTCTTAACTGTAACTTGAATATACTTCTAACATGGTAGCTATCATTTTATGTCTGTCTCTCCTGACTAGAGTACAAGTTTCTTGAGGGCAGAAAAATGTCTTATTTATATAGGTTTATCTTCAGTGCCTTGTATCTACCTAATATGTGTATGTAAACTTAAGAGGGAGAAACAAGCCAATCTTAGATACACTGTAACATATAGTAAAAACCACAAGGGAAAGGAACCAGCTTTTACCAAATCAAAAACAATGAATGACTGTTAGAATCTATGTAAGTATTATACAAACTGATTACTTAATGGGCCATAGGCTCTGTAGTCATCTGTAATACCTATTTCTCCTTCCTAGTGAAAGGTTTTTTCAGTCTTTCTTCCAAAATCTTTAAAACAAAACAAAACAACTTATTTTTGCCAAATGCAAAGAAGGCTGGTAGATCTGTCTCACCTTTGCTTTTGTTGCTCACCAACATATTCCAATTTGTAATTTTAATTAGATCACTGATCTGAATTAAATATTTACTTTCTGGAAAGGTTAACTAAATTTGTAACAATAACACGTTTGAGTGCATGTTTTAGGCTTACTAAACTGGAAAGAGTTGACAGAATGTGTGATTTAGGCTACGAAAATTTCACAACTGGGTAGAAAGTGATCTGAACCAAGATACAGTGGTAATCACTGTTATTAAAGCAATTTTAAAGTCCTCTGGGCCAAATGGTCAAATCCTATATGAGCTAATCACTGAACCTGACTCTTCAGATATAGGCAGTTGTTACTCAAAATAGAAACTACATGTTGTCCCTTACATCCTTATAAATACAAGGGTATTTCTGAAATACAAGGCTCCAGAACAGATTCTGAAAGCATATTTATGGACTCTCACATGAGCAATCCTTAACAACCAACATCCAAATAACAGAAGAATATCAAAGGTTTTAAGAATGTGCCACAGGGAATTCCCTGGCGGTTCAATGGTTAGGACTCCACACTTCCAATGTAGGGGGCACAGGTCCTTATTCACATACTAAGATTTGGCCAAACTCTTCTCAAAACAAACAGGCCTCCATGTGCTCCTGATTACATTTAAATAAGAGAGGATAAACACACAGATGCATGTATATGCAAAGACTGGAAGTAGATAGAAGAAAACTGTTATTGGGAGGTGAGGGGGAACTAGGTAAGAGGGAGACTCATCTGCTATTATTTATCCTTCTATATACTTTTCCAATTTTTGAAAATGAGCATATACTATTTTCATAATAATAAAACTTATCTTGCTAGTTTTCTGGGTTTTAAAAAAAAAAAGGGAGGGGAAGATAAAGGGAGTGAATTACACCCTAGCCTCAAACTTAATTCTTGCCGGAGGAACTCCAGAGGAACTCTTATTTCAGCATTTTTAAGACAGGACAAAGCTAATGCAAGATATTTCTTACGAAGGTGAGAAAAATTGATTGTATGATGAGAAAGTCTCAATCTTCAAAGAATTGAATGGCCAAAGTCTCTAAAAGTATGAAGAAGAGAATTGGTTTGCTCTCTAGAATCAAGAGTGATTCCATGAGATAAAGTGGCTTCCAAACTGAGAAAACTTGTAACACTGAGACATGAGGTATCAAGTCCCCCCAAAAAACGTTGTTATAGTTATCTACAATGAAAATAAGTAATGATGGTAATAACCGTTATCATTTACTGAGTGATTACATGCTGGCATATATACTTTGCACACATGAGGAAACTAGAAGTTAACTCATTTTCCTGCCAAGAAAGAGGATTAGGACTCAGGTCCCCCTTCTTTAAAGTCAAGAATGTTCTTACAGATTGTGTTATACTGCCTCCTACAGGTAATCAAAGGCTACATGGCAACGGAAAAAAAGTGATTAACTCTGCCCATAGGAAGAAATAAGTCAGTTCTTGAACCTGACACTCATGTAATAACAAGACAAAAGGATTCTATAGGTGGTACCTGGGGTCAATCACAAGGTAACACCCCAAACTAAGGTTAGTTAGAATGAAAACAGAAATAACATCCAAAATCCAATCCAGGGAACCAATAAATAGCCTTAGGCAAAGATGACTACTAAACTTTATTATTCTCTGTCTAATGAAATAATGTCCTAAGAGAAAAAAGGTGGTCTACAGATTATATCTGTAAAAAGGGAGTTTAAGGGGGCAAAGGGTAAGGGAGGGATAACGCAGGGATTAAGTTTAGAAAAGGGTTTACCTAGGAATGAATTCCCTAATCCAGACATATGCCTAGGGGAGAAGGATACACCACACTAAGTCTATCATAAGGTTATCCAACTAATTCCCCTTCCTCTGATTTCAGGTTCACTAAGCAGCTAATTATAATTTGTACTCCCATTCAGATCTGCCTACACGTAGACTACGCTGAAGAAGATAAGAGTAACTGGTCCGCTGGATTAGGAAAATTCATTCTGATTGTCTTTTTAAATGCTTCTAAATAACCAACTTACCATTTAGAAAAGCACACTTTCATTTTCACAAGCCTTCCACCTCCATCATACTACTAAATAACTTCAACAATATATAACTCTTTAAAGCCTCTAGACTCCTCTTCTGTAAAATGGGAAGAGAATAATTACTTGCCAGAGTAAGGGACATCTGTATTCGGCATACAGAAGACAAGTTTGGCACTCCAGTGCCCAAGCTCACAAAGCTAGTAATTGCAGAAAGCTGAGATCTGAACCTAGATTTACTCCAAAACTTTTTTTTTTCCATTGCAACATTCCTTATAGACTTCAGTCTCATTTATCACAAGAACTGTAAGACTTGGGACAATTTACTTAACCTTTCTGGGCCTTATATCTTTAAGTGACCTTCCTTCTAGGGCTTAGGCAACTAAAACTTGTGCAAAAACTGTTGCCATTGCCCCCTGAGAAAAACAACCCTATGCTTTAACGTTAAAGCCTCAACTTCTGAGAAACTTCTGGGCTACGGGGTTATTGGATAGTGCCTAATTAACTCCAGTATAAGTGTTCTGAACAGCAAGATCATTCCAATAAACACACAAAGGGACTAATATCCGAAAGGTGACTTTCTAAAATCAATGGCTAGCAATACAAAAGAATAAATTCCATCCACCACCACAGGTTGTCTAAAAGTCTTCGAAGCACTTATCAACATCTGTTTGGCTTGAAAAAGGATTATCAAAATGGTAAGACTATTATTTTTAGACTAGAAATATTAAAACAAGAGCTAAGAACAACTAAAATATAACTTTATTTGTTTTATAACTAAGAACTTATGATTTTAAGGAGTTTGGTAAATACATTCTCTACCAGTCCAAATCAACTACTTGGTATAAGTAACTTTACATTAAACATTTCAAATATGCTAAGTTTAAAGTAAACTGCACTTACAAGAAACTTTTTGAAAAGGGGGGTTACAGAAAATCTCAGCACAAAAATCTGGGTAGAAGGAAACAAAAACTACCACAATTTACCAAAAGTATGCCTTTGGAAAGAAAAGTTCAACAAGTTTAACGGAGATGAATTTAGTAAAATAACCCACGAAAAATGAGTCTTATCCAAATAGCTTCCTCTACATTTACATACTGCTCTCATATTTCACATTATCCTGATATGATAAAAAATATTTTTCTCCGTTGGATGTTCTCCTAAAAGGGGTAGCGTCAAAGATTAAGGAAATTGTTTAATTCATTCTTCAAAGAGTTACCAGATTTGACTTCCACCAGCAAGCTGAAAGACTACCAACATAAAGCAGCTTTCCTAAAACCACAGCTAATAACATTTTGACCCCACAAAGCCAACCTTACAGGGTTAAACCCTTCCACCTCGCGTATTAAACTTTCCTTTTGATTCAACCTGATGGGCAAAGAAATCTGCGTCACGAAAAAATTAAAACAAATTCAGCGTTACGATTAGAAAATTGTTATTCCCCCCCTCCCCCCCTCCCCCGGTAACTTTTGAAAACTTGTTCCCAGGTTTTCTAACCCCCCCACGCGTAAGCTCCCGACACCTCTCTCCCAACAGGAAAGATGTCTTCACCCAGGAAAACGGGGTTTTCAGCTGATAAACCTTTCCCCCGAAGTAGAAACAGAATACACCGTACCTGGGCGTTGGCTTCGTGGAGTTTGTGCTCGGTAGAGACGTGGTGCCTCAGAAGGAGGGTTTTCTTGTAGTTGCGGGTCCCTCGCGAAAGCTCGTCGTGCCCCACTGGAGGCAGGTCCCCGCTTATCCCGTCCTCGGGGGTCTTTTGGCACCAGCCGCAAGACATAAGGCCAGTATCCTTGGAATAGCGCAGCCAGGGAAAATCTTTGAGCCAGGAGGTCTGAAAGGAGCACTGGAGCTTCTGCATTAGGGACTTGGGCCGCGCGAGCGGGAAGTGCTGGACAGTCTCCCCTTCGCCAGCTCCCACTCCGCTGCCCTCCGCTTCGTCCCCGCCATCGCCGCCCGACCGCCTGCTGCTGCTGCAGCTGCCGCCTTCCGCCCCGCTGCCGTCGCCCAGGCTCGCCCCCTCCTCTTCGTCCTCGGTGCTGTCGCTCAGGGACGCGCCGTCCGGCATCAACTCCTTCCCCTCCAGCGCGTCCAGCTCCAGCTCCACGGCCGCGGGCCCTCGCCCATTGAAATGCCTCAGGGGCCACGCCGAGGTCTCGGGGCGGCCGCGGCTACTGCCATTGTTGCCGAGCCCCCCACCGCCGCCGCCGCCGCCGCCTCGGAAGGCCAGAGTCCGACGGTTCCTTTCCGCTAGCAGGGGGCCCCCTGCGCCACCGCCGCCCAGCGAGGTGGGGCCGCCCGCGTCTTGGGGGAGCAGCAACTCCTTGGTTTCCTCGGCGGCGGCGGCCACCCCGGCAGAGGCCTCCAGGTCTTGGGGCTCCAGGCCCTCCAATTCCACTTCCTCGTCGGCCCCCCGCCCATTGAGCTGCTGCGGCGCTGGCGGCTGGGGCTGTCTTGGCTGGGGGTGCTGGGGCCAAGCCGAGGCCTCCCCGCCAACGTTATTGTTCGCGGAGCCGCCGCCGCCGCCGCCGCTGGCGGTGACCAACCCGCCTCCTCGGAACGCCAGCGTCCTGCGGTTCATTTCACTGAACGACATGGCGCGCGCCGCCGCCGCCGCCGCCCGGTGCCCCGGCTCGCGCCCGGCCTCGGGCCGCGTCCCGCGCGCTCCCCCTCCGCTTCGCCCCCGCCCCCACCCCGGGCGTTCCGGTCTCGCGGGGCTCGGCCTCGCCCTCCCGCCCGGCTCGCGCTCGCTCCCCGGGGCTGCCTCACGCGTCCGCTGCCGCCGCCGCCGCCGCCGCCGCCGCCCGCCGGGCCGCCGCCTCCGGCCGCCTCCTAATCCTCCACCCCCGCCCCGCTGCGCTCCGGGCAGCGTCCCGCGCGGAGAAGGGGGCGGGCGGCGGAGAGGTGAGCAGCGAGCCGGGGCGCGTGGGGCCTTCGAAGTTGAGAGGCGGAGTGCGGGGAGACCCTCCGCTGCCCCCTCTTTAAAGCCGCGCGCACACACCGACCCTCCAAACAGATATCCTTCCTCCGGCGCGCCGAGGAGTCCCAACCCGCTGCCGGCTTCCGAGGCGCTGAGGGCGAGAAGCACGTTAAACTGCCGGGCTCCGCCACATAACGAACCGACAATAAAGCCGGCGGAGCGTTTCCGTCCGACCAGGCCCCGGCGGAGGTCGAATGGCAAATGAACAACGGACCGTGCGCCCACAATGCACCGGGGTAGCAGTAACCGCTGGAGGGGGAAAGGGTGGGGGCCGGGCTGGGGGAGGGGGGCTGGGCTTGGGGCTGGGCTGGGGTGGGGTGGGGTGGGGGCGCCAGGGGACCGGGAAAGGGGCCGGGCCGCGCCTCCGGCCTGGGGGCGGGGGTGCGGCCGCGGGGAAGGAAGTCGGCCGAGGAGCGGGGGACAAAAGGCCGGGCGGCGGGCTGGGGGTCTCGGGGAGGGGGCGGGCGTGTGCGGCCGGGGCCGGGCTCCGCGGAGGACAAACAGCTGGCGAGTGTCAGGGTCTGGCCGCCTCCCCGCTACCCGCACGCACCTACCCGCGCCCGGGAAGCACATTTTCCTTCTCTCGCCACGAGTTCACCTGGGACTTTGGAAATAACTGTGCGGTGGGAGCTGCGCTCCAGCCTTGTCATTTGCTGAGGGTGGGTGGCGGTGCCCAAGGAAGTGAACTTATTTTGTTCCTTCACAAAGACTGGACCAGGCTGTGCCTTTCACGCGAGGAGGTTGCAACCACGGACACCTCCTCGTCTGAGGCATTGTGTGTGCGAGGCAGCACTTCAGGCCCAAGGCAATAATCATTTCACAGAAAATGCACCGCCCCGAGTGTCTTATTGCTGTGATGAAATGGAAATTTAAATAAAAGGTCGAACACGTGCGTTCAGTGGGAAGTATTGACATGGGTGTTACATCACCAGCAGCCAATCAGATAACTCCAGTCGTGTTTATACTTCTACAACCACCTTGTGAGTATTACAGTATGTCATAACGTTATAAATATTAGGCAGGGTTTTCCCCAAGAGTGGGGAGGAGTCTGCTTATACAGACGCTGCGTGCGACTCCGAAGATCGTGTGTGTAAAGGCAAGAATTGATTTGTAGGACTTGTTTTTTTTAACTGTTTACACTGCATTTGGAATTTAGAATGATTAGAAGAACAGATGGAGCTGGAAATGAAACTCTTACAATAATAATCGTAGTCAAGTTTTTCAGAAGATTTTCCAGCTTAGAGCCCTTATACTCCTATTTAAAATTTTTTAATATGCTGAATTTAGCAAAATCTAAAGTGTTTAGATTCATTTTACTATTTTGAAATGTGAAACAAACTTGTAAAAACACAAGAAGAAAAACTGAAAGGAAAAGCAAAAAAAACAAGAAGTGTGAAATCTTAAATTATTTTTATTCAAACATATTTCAGGTTAAAAAGATTCTCAAACTATGGAGGAGCTTTTTACTCTTTTAAGAAATATAATAAGAGGACTAAATGAAACAATGTATGTAACCTTAAAAATAAAATAACTCAGTAAATTAAAAATTAAAAAATATATATTAAAGGTTTAATCACAAACTAATATAAAATATGTTCAAGATAATTATTGAGTGGGAAAAAAATATGTTACTTCTTACATTAATATATGTCAGGATGTGCATGGGGGAAAAAATACAAACTCTACAGTTGTAGATTATCTTGTGTTAGAGGTTTTAATCTTCTACATTATATATTAATGAAAATTATGTATGTTTAATAAAGAGCATGTGTTACAATTTTTAGGTTCTCTAGTCTTGTGATTCAGAAATTTCTACTTTTAAAATAATATTTAAAGCTTTGAATATACCATGAGGAATATGGAATATGCTATGTTTTTCAAGATTAACTTTTAAAAAAACAGATTTATTATAAAATACCATTTGTCTTAATATTTTTAAATGGACTAAGCACATGCATGCACAGCCAGACTCATATATTATTGATTATATAGATTTAGTCAAAACAGCTTTCACTTGATTCACTGTAATTTTAGTATCTGTATAAATGAGCAGTGTTGTTTATCAAACAAAAAATATGAGTTCTACCTTATAGATGAAATGTAATTTTAATGTAAAGAATGATGGTACTAACTTGCCACAAAAAGGTTTTGGCTTTGAGTTTTTTTTCAGTAATGATCATATTGCCACCTGTCCATATTGTCACCTGGCCACCAGTGATCAACAGCTTGAAATTCCAATATAGGTCCTCAGGTTGGTACAGTTCGTGGGTTTTTAAAAAACTTTGTCCTGCTTTGTTTTAGTTGGAAAGTTTAGGACAGTGGAATCTATGGTGACCTAATTTGTACATTGGAGAAATGAGAGGATTCTGCCTGCTTGGCTGTATGTATTATGTGCTTCCATGTAATATATGGAAGAATGTTATAATAATACTGTGCTTTGTCCTTAATGCATTTTTTAAAATTCCAGGCACTTTGCAAATAAATATATATACATTATTTATTCAATTTTAACCACCACTGCCTCCTCCATAAAAGGAGGGAACAGTTACTGGAGTTAATTGCTTATCTAGGGTTAAGGTGATGGGAAGTAAAATGTACCTAAGAATTTTTTAATTTCAACTTTAAAGATTATTTTCATTCCCATACTGTTAAATTCATATCTTTGCTTCTTTTCATCTTATATGCCTAGTACATAGTAGGCAATATATAAGTTTATGCTAATATTATTATTTTTGCTGATTCCAATAGCACCAGAATCACCAGAAATGCTTGAATCCATAAAGTTGTTAATTGTGTCCGAACTGTATTTTTCTCAGACATATATCTTACCTTATATTTTGTAAAATTCACATCATCTTCTGTCTGGAATTATGTTTAAACGTGCACTGATGAGGAATGAACAACACTAGATTCAAGTGGTACAAATAAATGACTTAAATTCTAGGGCCACTGACCACCTAACAGCCAAACAGTGGGAGTGTGTGGTGTATGTGTGTGTATGTATTTATATTTTTATCATTTTATATGTATAAATATATACTCAGGTGTCTTCTAAACCCTGAAGGAAGATCGAATCAGAAACAAAGTTCAAGAGGACAGTAATCCACAAATGGCTCAGAATACCCTGTACAAGGGAACTTTGAGTTAACAGAAGGGGATCTCCTGTTCTGTAAATGGAGTTTTTAAGAATTCCCCCACCCCTTCCAGCCTCCTAGCAGCAAGCCAGGATCTGTTCTCCCCTCTAGCCCCTATATTTACAGTTGGGGTTCTACCATATTTAAGGGGATTCCCCCTTATGCTTACCAGGGGAACCCCTCCAGAATGGGGCACCCCCAACCAATTTGTCCCCTAATTTCACTTTAGGCTATGTGGAACTGCTGCAGGTTACCTTGATAACTCTTCCACTGTAACTCTGTGATGAGGCTGAGCTCCTAGACCTGGTTCAGCTGATTTCTGACAGTCAAACTTGACTGTCCTTTATTGCCTTGGTAGAGGCACTTCGCCTCTGTCAGCGCTTTGCCTCTTTAGGTTCTAGGGACAATGGTCTGTGATTCCATCTGTGGCACTGACATGAGTCATCCACCAGAATAAAGTACCTGAGAATAGAAACTCTGTATTATTCACTCTTATTCTCCCCTTCCCCAGCACCACCCCAGCACAAAGTAGGCAATTAATAAATGTTTATTGGATAATCATCTTTCCTTGCAATCTGTTTTGGTAGGCCACTTTTTTCTTTTGTTTCTTCTTCTTTCCCTTAGATAATTAAAAATACTCTTTTCAAAGATATAGACCTACTGTTTCCATTGCATTTACATTAAAAGCAATAATAATCATATAATACACAATGGAATATTATTCAGCCCTTAAAAAGAAGGAAATCCTGCCATTTGCAAGAACATGGATGGACCTTGAGGACATTATGCTAAGTGAAATAAGCCAGACACAAAGGGAAAAATACTACATGATGCCACCTATGTGAGGAATCTAGTCAAACTCATAGAAGCAGAAGGTGGAATGGTGGTTGCCAGGGCTGGGAGGAGAGGGAAATAAGAGGTATCAGTCAAAGGGTACAGTTTCAGTTATACAAGATGAATAGTCTTAGAGATCTACTGTATAGCATAGTGCCTATAGTTAACCATACTGTACCGTACACTTAAAATTTTGGGAAGAGGATAGATCTTAAGTGTCCTTATCACAAAAAAAATCAGTAAACAGACTGGGCAGTAGTCTATTTGGGAGATGATGGATACGTTTATGGCATAGGTAGTGGTAATGGTTTCATAAGTGTATACTTATCTCCAGACTCATCAAATTGTGTACATTAAATATGTACTGCTTTTCCTATGTCAATCATACCTCAATAAAGAGGCTTAAGCAAAAACAATGATAATCATGGAGTTGAATATAAATAACATTAGCACCATTTTCTGTGTTGCTTACAGTGAATCATAATTTACACAACTTCCTTGTGAGTTAAATCTGGGCAGGTATTATTATCTTCATTCAACAGATGAGGATACCCAAGTACGAAAAGGTTAATTGACTTGCTTAAAGTTATTGGATGAGGCAAAATTTACCTTTGCAAGTTGAAGACAAGGATAATGCTCTCTAGTCTAAGGCACCCTTAGCTACTAAAACACAAATAATACACTTAACAATGTTGTATCTGCATAATTGTAGGCTACACTTAATTTTAAATATTTTTATTGTTCAAATACTCTCATAGAAGAAAAGAAAAAGAAAAAAGATCATCAGTGCCCAGAACTAACCACTATTGTGCAAATACAGTCTTCTTTTTTGTGCCTAGCCAAAAAATTTTTTTGGTGTTTATGAATTGGACTTAGCATATTTTTGCTTTTAGTTTTTAATATGTTTTAATATGATTAAATATTTTTTGTATTTTAATGGATATAGATATACGATAATTGATTTAACCAGTCTTCCATTGTGGAACATTTCATTGTTTACAGTTTGGGGGGTTTTGCCATTATAAATAACTCTTTAGTGAGTATCCTTGAAACTAAAACTTTGTATCTTATTCCTTTAGGATAAATTCTAAAAGGGGAATTGCTGGCAAAGGGAATGAACATTTTATAAAGTTGTATTAATATCACCTGATTGCCCTCCAGAAATGTTCTCAAAGGTGTAAAAAGTACCAAAAGAAAATGTTATTAGGGAGGTATTTTTATAATGCTGGGGAGTGAAAGACCTAGTTCTAAGAGGAATACAATGTCCAGAAACTTTAAAGGAAAAGATTGTCAGAACTGACTATATAAATTATAAAACTTTTGTTTTCCAAAAACGTAATAAAGATTTCTTAGAGTGAACTAGGAAAAAGAAATAGGGATATATATGACAGAAAGAGGCTTAATATCACTAATATCCAAAGGGCTCTCATAAATCCATAAGATAAACACATATCTAGTAGAAGAAAAAGAAATGTGCAAAGGACATGTATTAGAAAATCACAGAAGAGAAAATACAAGTGACTAGTAAACTTATGAAAAGATGTGCAGACCTGGCCAATAATCAGAGAAATGTGCATTAAAAACACCAGGAGAGGGCTTCCCTGGTGGCGCAGTGGTTGAGAATCTGCCTGCCAATGCAGGGGACACGGGTTCGAGCCCTGGTCTGGGAAGATCCCACATGCCGCGGAGCAACTAAGCCCGTGAGCCACAACTACTGAGCCTGCGCATCTGGAGCCTGTGCTCCGCAACAAGAGAGGCCACGATAGTGAGAGGCCCGCGCACCGCGATGAAGAATGGCCCCCGCTTGCCGCAACTAGAGGAAGCCCTCGCACAGAAACGAAGACCCAACACAGCCAAAAATAAATAAATAAATAAATAAATTTATTAAAAAAAACAAAAAACAAAAAACACCAGGAGATGAAATTTTTTAACCCATCAGAGGTATAGGAAAATGAATATAATTGAGAATGGGGATAGGAACAACTTTTCTTGTAGGCTATTTGGCTATAGGTATCAAAATATAAAATGTGTATATATCTTTTTACCCAGCACCTTCAGTTCTAGGAATTTATCCTAGAAAAGTATTAAAATGTCTGTGCAAGGATGTTCATTGAATCACAAGGATGTGTTTATAAGCCTAAAACTTTTGAGCTTCCATCAGTGTGGGGTTATTTACATACATTATGGCACATGCCTATAATGAATTATTGAGCCATTAAAAAGGTTGATGTGGTATTATGTAAGTCCAGGGCTTATTACTGAGTGAAAAAAGCAATATGTATATTAACAGATATAACAGGAATAATTAATGCAATTAATAGCTACTGAGCACCTACTTTTGTTAAGTACTGGGCATACATTCGTTACTGAACGAAAAAGGCATGCTCCCAAGAGCGTATATATAAGTTTGTATGTGAGTACAAGCATAAAAAGTAGTTTAAAAGGATGTACTTTCCATACTGTCTTATACTGATATTATAATTTATATTGAGTATATAATACAAAAAATAAAGCTGTTTTCGGTTTTGGGGAAAAAGTTAACTTTGATGATATGTTTTTCCCCAGGGCTTCTGGAAAATACTGTCCTTTCTTCTTTTTCTCCATGTATCGTGAACCAACTTTGCCCTGCCCCCCAAAAATAAACACAAAGATTTAAAAGATAAAAACCAGTGATTCTTTTCTTAGAAAATTCTAAATCCCTTTAAAACATGATTTATATTTCAAAAGCTTGTGTTTACATGCATATGTTCAGGGTAGCATCTATCTCACTAAACCATACATTCTAGCCCTGCCCTCTAATCCATTCTTACTGTGAAGCCAGTAATCTTTTTAAAATGCCAATCTGATTTTATCACCCCACCCACATTAAAACCCTACAAAAGTTTTAATTATTTTCTGTTGGTCTACGTATCAAAACACCTTAAAGCCCTGCAGAGCCCAGCAAGTCTGGCTGCCTTCCACCTCTCCAGCCTCTCCTTCTTCCTCTAACCCTCTCCTCCAGAAGCTAGCCTCCTTCTGTCCTTCAGGTTTGCTTTGATCCCTGTCTGGCCTTTGCACCGTTCCCTGTCTGTAACACTCTTCCTTCCCTTCTTCTAATGAACCCACATTCATTCTTTTTTTTTTTTTTATAAAGTTATTGATTGATTGATTTTTTTGGCTGCATTGGGTCTTTGTTGCTGCATGTGGGCTTACTCTAGTTGCAGCGAGCGGGGGCTACTCTTCGTTGCAGTGTGTGGGCTTCTTATTGCTGTGGCTTCTCGTTGCGGAGCACGGGCTCTAGGCGCGCGGGCTTCAGTAGTTGCAACACGCGGGCTCAGTAGTTGTGGCTTGCGGGCTCTAGAGCGCAGGCTCAGTAGTTGTGGCACACGGACTTAGTTGCTCCGTGGCATGTGGGATTTTCCCGGACCAGGGCTGGAACCCGTGTCCCCTGCATTGGCAGGTGGATTCTTAAACCACTGCGCCACCAGGGAAGTCCCCCCACATTCATTCTTACATCACTTCCTCAGGGCAGCTTTCCCTGACCACCCACACTCCCCAACATTCAAATATCCTGTTGCAGATTCTCCCAGCACTTTTTCCTCTCCTTCACAGCACTTGTTGCAACAGCAGTTTTTAAACATGTTGTCAAAATTGCAGTTTTTATTTTTGTATATATATATATATATATATATATATATATGTATATATATATATATATATATTTTTTTTTTTTTTTTTTTTTGCCACACCCTGCGGCTTGCGGTGTCTTAGTTCCCCAGCCAGGGATCAAACCCGTGCCCCCTGCATTGGGAGTACAGAGTCTTAACCACTGGACTGCCAGGGAAGTCCAAAATTGCAGTCTTCAATTGATTATTGCATAATCCGCCAACAGACTGACAGCTCCATGCAAGCAAGGACCATTTCTGGGTTCGCTCAATATTGTGTTTCCAGCATCTAGAAACAGTGACTATGACATAGCATGCAATCAGGAAGGATTTGTTAAATGAATCAATATATGAATGTGCAGATTGGCAGGCACTAGGTACACACAACCTTGAGTTTTCAACAAAAGACTAAAACAGATTTTTACTGAATAAACTAGTAGAACAGAAATATGTTATGGTAGGTTTTAAGTGTTGATAATATTTGCATGTTATACCATGTAAGGCATTTCCATAAAATACATAGTTGTAGAAAGGTTTTGAAATTTTTTAAAATTAAAGCTAGTGAATAAAAATTCCAATTTCAACTACTAGGTCATTAAAAATTTACACAAAACCGCTTTATCTGTGAAGTTATGCATTTAAAAAAATTTTTTTTAATTTTTGGCTGCATGGGGTCTTCGTTGCTGTGTGCGGGCTTTCTCTAGTTGTGGGGAGCGGCGGCTGCTGTTCGTTGCGATGCACGGGCTTCTCATTGCGGTGGCTTCTCTTGTTGTGGAGCACGGGCTGTAGAGCGCAGGCTCAGTAGTTGTGGCACACGGGCTCAGTAGTTGTGGCTCACGGGCTGTAGAGCGCAGGCTCAGTAGTTGTGGCTCACAGGCTTAGTTGCTCCGCAGCATGTGAGATCTTCCCAGGCCAGGGCTTGAACCTGTGTCCCCTGCATTGGCAGGCGGATTCTTAACCACTGTGCCACCAGAGAAGCCCCTGAAGTTATGCTTTTAAATTCTAAATTTAATGATAGCTAACCCTTTTGTGATTGCAGTGTCTATATTCTAGTTAATCACAAATATGAGTTAGTTCAGTCTATTCTCAGAGAGAGGAAGTAAAAAGTAAAATGCCTCCTTTGTATATATGAGTTGCACAAAAACAGATTATTTTTACAATATGAATTTTTATATAGGCTTCAAAGGATGAGAACTATGGAGTAGGGAAGGAGGTCAATATTTATTTTTATTGAAAACTGAATTATTAAAACCACTAATAGATTACTGACTTTTGTAGGAGTTCCATCCCAAATATTTAGTTTACAGATACTGTTTGATTCACAGATTCATGTTCCTGCTAGGCTGATTAACTAGGCTCTGTTCAGTAGCCACAGAGTCCACACTAACCCACCTTTTTCATAAATTTGCAAATGCAAACCAATTACCTTCAGAAGGACCAGGTGAGAAAACACGGAAGACAGAAAGATGGCCAGGCTGTAATGGTACAGTGTCATGAAGAAATACCCTAAAGCAGGACTTTTTACATAACTTCAGGCAATAACTTCATAGGAGGCTTACATTCTGAATAGGGTAACTCCTTTCTCCCAGAATTTGAAGGTCATGTCAAGGTCAGAAAATACCACACTTTGAAACTAAAGCTGAGAGAATCAATATCAATCATGAGATCGGTCTTTACAAAAGAAACATACCATCCCAAAGCTGTGATTAGGGTATCTCCCATGTGTTCAAGATTGAGGGTACATCCCAGGATTGGAATGTAACTGCTTCAAAGAAAACACTTAATACTTTCAGGTCTAGTCCAGTGCCCTTCATACTGGGGTATGCTTAGCCCTGGAGGTATACACAGAATTTCCAAGGGATATGTGAGCACATAGATGGTTTTTTAAGATAATAAGCTGTCAGGCTTTCAACTTCCGTACGCATTCGTTTTCCAAAACTGGACTGCTGGAGAATGTTCCTCTCAAGCTGGTTTTCCTTTCCCACCTCCCTTTTCACAATCACCTTTCTTCCACTTCACCAAAAGAGGCAAGCGGTCCACTCATCACTGATATTCCTGTTTTACATTGCCCTAGGATGGAAAAAGAGCACAGAGACAAATTGAGAAAGTAAATGTCATAATTATTTGGTAGCTACGCTTTTGCAGCTCTAATAGATTCCAGCTTTTACTTTCATCAAAACTCAAGAAGGCCCTAATTGAAGTGTCAGTTGATCATTAAAAATAATTTTCAACGATAGATCACTAGGGGTTTTTTGCACATATCTTGGAAGGAGTGTAAAGAATTTTGTGATGTAGTTGAAACAAAACCCTTTCTATTCCCATCATCCATAATTTTTTGTGAACAAATGTCCTCAGCACGTATTCAAAAAAAGAAGAACATTTTCACTCTAGAAAACAATGTTTTCTTGGCTGCACTGCTCGGCTTGTGGGGATCTTATTTCCCTGACCAGGGATCAAACCCGTGCTCCCTGCAGTGGAAGCACCGAGTGCTAACCACTGGACCGCCAGTGAATTCCCTAGAAAACAAATTCTTGGCACATTAATTAGTTGAAAAACTCAGCTAATTAAGGAATGTATTTCCAATAAATGTTTGTCATATTTAATATCAATATATTTATGTTCCTTTGACCAAATGTGCACTAATAATTATAATGGTAACTCATTTCAGGATATTTTATAACATTTAGGGTCATAGAAATTTTTTAAATTAAATTTAAATTGATAATAGACTCCTCAGTATAAATATTATAAAACTCTGTGGGGAAGTGGAATGGAAATAAAGGAATAATGTAGATTTTCCATCTGTTCATGTATTTTTTTTTTAAATGGGAATTATTTATTTATTTATTTATGGCTGTGTTGGGTCTTCGTTTCTGCGCTAGGGCTTTCTCTAGTTGCGGCAAGCGGGGGCCACTCTTCATCGCAGTGCGCGGGCCTCCCACTGTCGCGGCCTCTCTTGTTGCGGAGCACAGGCTCCAGATGCGCAGGCTCAGTAGTTGTGGCTCACGGGCCTAGTTGCTCCGCGGCATGTGGGATCTTCCCAGACCAGGGCTGGAACCCGTGTCCCCTGCATTGGCAGGCAGATTCTCAACCACTGTGCCACCAGGGAAGTCCCCAGTATGGATATTTTTAAGTGAATGATTATGGGTATCAAATAAATTGATTGGTATAAAGATTCCATTGATTGGATTTTCTAAGAAGATACAATTTTAGTTTTTAGTGTCAATATTTACAACATGCCAGAAATGACATTCATTACAACAATTTGAACTTACAAGGAAAATATCTCAGATGCTACCTTAAGAATGCATAAAAGCGGGGCTTCCCTGGTGGTGCAGTGGTTAAGTATCCGCCTGCCAATGCAGGGGACATGGATTTGAGCCCTGGTCCAGGAAGATCCCACATGCTGCGGAGCAACTAAGCCCTTGTGCCACAACTACTGAGCCCTCGCACCACAACTACTGAAGCCCGTGCGCCTAGAACCCGAGCTCCGCAACAAGAGAAGCCACCACAATGAGAAGCCCACACACCCCAACAAAGAGCAGCCCCCACTCGCCGCAACTAGAGAAAGCCCGCCTGCAGCAGCGAAGACCCAACACAGCCAAAAATAAATAAATAAAATAAATAAAAAATAAAAATAAAAAAAAAAAAGAATGCATAAAAGGGTACTTAATTTTTCAAAATTATTTTGGGGAGGACACTGATCTATTTCAGCATTTCCCAAATGCTATTTTTCACCAGTTGGTGGTGAAATGAAAAATAAATACAATCTACAGAACTTTTCATAAAGTTAAATTTGTTCATTTTAAGACTGTTGATTATTCTGAAATTATATCCTTTCTGATGTTTTAAGCTTAAGATATATATTTTGAAACTAAGATGTTAACAGATGGTAGCTTTTTTTAATGCTCTTTATTGCTCCCCAAAATATTTAAAAAAAAATTTTTACTAACTCACAAAATTCAGAACCCTGAGAGAACCACTGGTCTAACAGAATGTAAAGGGGAATATTTTATAAAATAGAATATTCTGGAATTGTTGAGGAATTGAGACAGCCAATTTACCACCTAGTTTAATGGACATAGCAACAAGCATTTTAAAGTCTTTTTTTTTTCCCTACTGCATGCCAAACACTAGAATTTAATAGATAAATAAGATTGTCCCAACCCCCAAGAAACTCACATTTCAGTGAGGGAGATTAATATGCAAATTAACAATTATAACAGTTAAGTATTGATAGGGATATGTACAAAATGCTATGAAAACATGGAGGATAGAATGTTTGAAAAATTGAATTGCTAAGGAATATAGATCCTTGAGCAGGGTTTTGAGATATAGATATGAATGTGGCCAAAATAAAAGGAAATTTATCATAAAAGTAAGGAAATTTTTAGTAGTTCAGTGTGTGTGGACTATAAAAATGCTTGAAGTGAGATTTGAAAAGAAAGGAGGGGGAAAGATCAATAAAGAGTTTGTATTTTTTCCTGAAAGCGATGGGGAGAATGAAAGATTTTTAAGCAAGGAAATGACTAAATTGGATACTTCTTAATAATATTTAATTCCTAATTGTCACTCATCCAAAAATCTGATCTTTAATTGGGCCTTCTATGTAGTCATCCACTAGGAAGAAATTCCCTTAGTAAATGAAGTGGGTTATCCTGCCAGATAAATGTTCCATTGAAAAACAGTGAATTGGCAGTCTCTTCTAAATTTGATTGGTTTGAGGTAGTGTCCAAAATCTCATAGATTTTAAATATAGCGATCAAGCCCAGTTTGGGGATGCCCATACCTGAGTTGGAGATCTGAGGTGGTATTATTGAGATCTAGTTATTGCCACCTCTTGAAGTCCTGCCTGAGAAGCTAATAAGACTTCTAACGACATCCTGTATAGTACCCTGAAGACTCCATACCTATCAGCCTCCCACCTCTCAGGTATACTGAGAATTCCACAGTCACAATGGCAATAATTTCATAAAAGATGGTGTGATACTTTAAAAATCCTTAACACAACTTCCAGAAATGAAGATGAAATTCTTCTAAACATATGTGATCAACTAACATAAAATTTGCCTCAAACTTTGAGTTATTGCTCTTGCAACAAGAGCCATTAAGAATAGCCGTGCTGTCATACCTCTATTCTCATCTGCGTGGACCAGATGGTGTGGGGGGAGAAGGAAAAATTCCTAAGTACCTTTGCCTAGACTGCTCAAAGTAGTAGCGCTACTTAACAGTGGCTCAGTAGTGTCATGGGCATGTATAAAGACAGTCAGCATAAGTGAGGTAAGTTGTTTTCCTGTCGGTGCGATGAGAATCAAGTCATTAATTGTGGCTTGATGTGTTTTTTCACCGCTTTGAGATGTGTTTCCCAGGCTAGTCATAGTTAGTGTTGTACTGTGCAAAGTTATTATGCCTCACTGGTCAGTGAAACAATTAGGCTCATTGAACAAGTACAATCCAGGTACAGCCTACTTTTTTCTTCTGTTTAAGTAACCTGACCTAACAACCGCGGGATTCTGTTGTTGACTCTTAAATATGTCAGGATTTTCAGGTTTGCTCAAGAGACATAAATGATCAATTTGTGATTCAGAGATTCCTTCCTTTTCATACGCTCAATAATGGTACTTTAGTTAATATGTTTACATCTACAAAGATATCCACAAATGATGGGTAACAGTCACACATGTAGTTTTACTGCCGAGGACTTCAGTGTTCATATTGTGAAACTTGGGAAAATCACCTAATATCTCTAGATCCTGTTTTACTCATTTGTAAAATGGAGCTAATAATAGAATGGTAGTAACCTCATAACTCTGTTTTAAAAACGTAATGAGATAATATATGTAAAGCACTTAGCTCAGTGTGGGGTAAATATCAACCAACAAATTAATTTACTCAACTTTTCAAATACTTACTATGTGCCAGGTGCTATACTCAGTACTGGAGGTAAAATGGCGAACAAGAATAGACACAGTTCTTGCTCTCATGAAGCTTACAGTCTAATGGAATGGAGGAGGTTGGCAATCAACTAATCATAAAAAAAAAAAGTAAAAAGAAGAGAGGGGGCAAGAAGTGGAAGAACATGGTGCTTTTGGAGCTTATAATAGAAAAATTTGACTCGACTCCAGAGGGTGATTGGAGCAGATTTCTCTGGGAAAGTGTCTCTTGAGCTGCTACCTGCAGGTTGATGAAGAGTTAATTCAGTGATATGGAGAAGAAAGATGGCTTTCCAGCCTGTGTCGAGGCCTGCAGAGGAATGGGCCATCACAGGTTTGAAGGTTGGAAAGCAAGCCTGAGTGGCTGGAGAAGTTGAGGGGGTGGGGGGAGCAGG
The DNA here is from genome assembly GCF_028023285.1 of Balaenoptera ricei. Lineage (NCBI taxonomy): Eukaryota > Metazoa > Chordata > Mammalia > Artiodactyla > Balaenopteridae > Balaenoptera > Balaenoptera ricei. The sequence continues at coordinate 58,850,759 of NC_082655.1, forward strand.
ATGTGAGACAAGGTGGGTTTGAGATGAAGTGGGCGGGATCCATTGTGTAGCAGCTGTAAGTTTGTCTTTTTGATAACAATGAGAAGCTGCTGAACGGCTTTTGAATGAGGTGGGAGGAAAGGGCAGCATGATCAGGTTTGGATTTTGAGATCATCTTGGCTGTAGAATATGTATAGGAATAGGACCAGAGGAAATAGAGGCTATTATAAGAGATGATGAGGGAATTCCCCGGCAGTCCAGTGGTTAGGACACTGCACTTCCACTGCAGGGGGTATGGGTTCAGTCCCTGGTTGAGGAACTAAGATCCCACAAGCTGCATGGCATGGGCAAAATTTTAAAAGATGATGAAAGCTTGGACTGATCATGGTAAAGGTGGAGAGAACTGGACACATTTGAGAGATATTTAGGAGGGATAATTTATAGGAGTTGGTGATGGATTGGATATAGGGATTAAAAAGGAGCAAAGTGTTGAGGATCACTGTTAGGCTTTGGCCACCATTCCCTGAGGCAGTTAATGTCAGAAGAACAAAGTTTGGGGGTAAAATTATGAATTCATTTTTTGGAAATTTGATTTTGAGGGTTTTTTTGGATATTCATGGCTAGAGCACAGAGGATATATATGTATCATAAACAAGTATAATGTATACACACACGCACATGCACTACACATGTCATCTGCATATAGGTGGTGACATTTTCCCCTGTAAAGTGGGAATACTACACCTGCTTCATAGGAATGTTGTATGATGAACATAAAGTACCTAAGCATATGTGAATGACTGTGCTAGGCTAACAGAGAGTAAGGAAACGGTACGGGGTCCAGTAGCGGAAGAGTAATATGGAAATGCCTGAGAAGATCCTACAGGGAGTGTCAGACGAGCAGCATCCTGTATCCAGTGTGATGAGAATAGTCTGATATATACCACGTCTGAAGGTCACAAGATCTGTTAGTGGGCTACTTAACTCAGATGTTTTCTAAATAAGCAGTTATTGAATCTGAAGCCTGGAAGGCTCTTATTAATAATAACTTCAACATTAAAGTATTCAGAGGAAGTTTTCATGGAAATTCATGAACGTTTATTGAGGGTCATGAGTCCAACGTGGTAAGGTCAGAGAAAAATCCCCGGAACTGAAGTGTAGAAGTTGACCATAAAAAGAAGTGAGAAGGTATCCTCTAGGAGGAGTGAAGAGTACAGAGACTTTAAAAAGCACAGGTAGGGCTTCCCTGGTGGCGCAGTGGTTGAGCATCCACCTGCCAATGCAGGGGACACAGGTTCCAGCCCTGGTCTGGGAAGATCCCACATGCCGCGGAGCAACTAGGCCCATGAGCCACAACTACTGAGCCTGCGCGTCTGGAGCCTGTGCTCCGCAACAAGAGAGGCCGCGACAGTGAGAGGCCCACGCACCGCGATGAAGAGTGGCCCCCACTCGTCGCGACTAGAGAAAGCCCTCGCACAGAAACGAAGACCCAAGACAGCCAAAAACAAACAAACAAATAAATAAATAAATAACTTAAAAAAAAAAAAAAGCACAGGTACATAAAAGCACAGTGGGATGAAGGAAGTGAAATTATCTTGGAATTAATAACGTTTGGGGAGTGACAGGAGATGATATTGGCTAGGTAAAGGGACCAAATGATGGAAAGCAAGTGAGTAATGGGACTCATTAAAAGATTGTAGTCAGGGACTTCCCTGGTGGTGCAGTGGTTAAGAATCTGCCCGCCAATGCAGGAGACATGGGTTCGAGCCCTTGTCCGGGAAGATCCCACATGCCGCAGAGTAACTAAGCCCGTGCGCCACAACTACTGAGCCCGCAAGCCACAACTACTGAAGCCCGTGTGCCTAGAGCCCGTGCTCCACAACAAGAGAAGCCACTGCAATGAGAAGGCCGCGCACCACAACGAAGAGTAGCCCTTGCTCACCGCAACTAGAGAAAGCCTGCGCGCAGCAATGAAGACCCAATGCAGCCAAAAATAAATGAATTAATTAATTTAAAAGAAAAAGATTGTAGGTAAAGAAATGATATATTAGACTTGCTTTTAGATAGAAATGTTCAGACCATCATACACACCAGAGAATGAAATTGGAGATACAGAGGTATCAGTTATGATGCTATTGCGATAGTGCAGGTGAAAGATAAAAGCCTGACTTCCAGGAGGTGCTTAGAAGGTAGTCTGGACTGGAAGCATTTAGAGATATATATTTGGTAATTATCAGCTTATAATGGGTAATTAAAGTCAGAATAAATGAAATAAACTAAGGAGAACATGTAAAGTGAGAAGAGATATAGAATTTAAAAAGAACCCAGTGAAATGGCATCATTTAAGGAACAGGTGCAAGAAGAGGATCCTGAGAAGGTCTCTCATCCAATAATGCTCATTCTCAAAAGTTCTTCTTTGTATCTAACTTAGATCTGTCCTGCTGTAATCAATGTCTATTTCTTCTGTCCGCTCTCCAGCTGAGATAGAAAGCAGCTGTTCATCATCTTGTGTATAACAACCCTTCCTTTGCTTGAATACTGTTATTAAGAAACCTGGTAGTCATCTCTAACTCAGGCTAAATAATTTCTAGCTCCTATTTTTCCAACCCTTTAATCATCTCTGTGACTCTGTTGAATCCCTTCCACTTTCTCCACAAACATCTTTAACTTGCAGAAGCCTTGGCTGGGCATTGTACTTTCGAGATTCACTCTGAGAATTATGGAAGAACTTTCTTAAATTTCTTATATGGTAACTTTATGTATCCCAATGTTATGCTTGGATCTGTTCCATGTGAAATACAGGATTTCTCGTAAACCAGTTTATTTTGGCTATTTATGTCTAACTAGCTTGTATTTATTATTAACACTAAGTCCCTTTTGATTGTGATGTTTCAAAGACATAATTCTCAATACCCTGCTGTGACCAAATGAAATAAGTTATCTGTCCCTGGTCTCATGGATATCAGTTTGGGCAGGAGGTAAAAGCTTTGTACTCCATGTACTTGCATAGGATGACATAGATTAAGAGCATGTTGTTTTTCATCTCTCCTTTCTCGTTTACACTGTGAAATCAGATTAAACTCTAAATGTGAAGGAACCTCCCTTATTTCTCTTATCTCACATGTTTGTCTCCCTTACTCCACTGAGAGCTCCTTGAAGGAGGAGCACAATTCTGGTTATCTTTATATTCTCAGCCGACTTTTTTTGTTGTTGTTGTGGGCAGGCGGTGCTGCACCACATGGCATGTGGGATCTTAGTTCCCCAACCAGGGATTGAACTCATGCCCCCTGCAGTGGAAGCACGGAGTCTTAACCACTTGACCACCAGGGAAGTCCCTTAGCCCACTTTTTTTTTTTTTTTTTAATATTTTTATTTATTTATGTATGGCTGTGTTGGGTCTTCGTTTCTGTGCGAGGGCTTTCTCTAGTTGCAGCAAGTGGGGGCCACTCTTCATTGCGATGCGCAGGCCTCTCACTGTCGTGGCCTCTCTTGTTGCGGAGCACAGGCTCCAGAAGCGCAGGCTCAGTAGCTGTGGCTCACGGGCTTAGTTGCTCCGCGGCATGTGGGATCTTCCCAGACCAGGGCTAGAACCCGTGTCCCTTGCATTGGCAGGCAGACTCTCAACCACTGCGCCACCAGGGAAGCCCCCTTAGCCCACTTTTTATCTCAAGGAAAATCACATTTGATGCCTACCTTAAATCCAGTGTAAAAAAGGAAGGTCTTGACCAGCAATGGCATTTGCCTTCCATCTTGCTTGTCATTTCCAATTGATTGGTAGTAATTTACTTATTCCTGAGCAATGTGATTAGAAGGACTATGAAGCAGAGTCCTGGATCATCAAAACCTGCTGTGGCCAATTGGAACTGCTGGGACTTAGAATTCTGAATTGCTCTAGCAAACTGTTTACCGTGGACATGGGACATAGGAGACGAGGCATGGGTAGCCCATATTTGCCACTAAAAGCAATACAGGACTATGCCTTCATTTCTATACAATGTCTTGATCCCAGACTAGTCATGGACTACTCCTATAAGAAAGAAAACAGCACTTTGTTCCGTTTATGGATCATAGCAAAAACAACAGAAAATCCCAGAGTTCATGGCCCTATTTAAAAAAAAATTTATCCACCCACTCATTTTGCCCAATTGCACAAGGCCTATTTTTAGTAGCTCTTGGAAATTGTGTTAGTGCTAATCTGCAGGTTGCCACACACGGTTCTGAAATGTCATTACAAGAGTTTTGTTCACAGTTCTCTCCTGGAAGCTGCTCAGAAAATAGTTTTGATTTAACTTAAAAGTCAACGAAAATAATAGAGGGTGTTTTGTTTTGGTTTTTTTGAAGTTAATCAAAATTCCACTGCCATTTTAAAAGTTCCACAAATAATCTTATGGTGTTATTGCTAATTGTTACTTTGACAGCATATTGTCAAAAGATGTAGTACTAGACAAAGAACTCGATCACTGAAACTTTAGTGACGTCTTTGCCAGATGGGTAGAGTTTGGTGTAAAAGCTGAACTAAGGTAGAACAAACTGAAGAATTAGTATGTTGGGGGACTTCCCTGGTGGTGCAGTGGTTAAGACTCCACGCTCCCAATGCAGGGGGCCTGGGTTCAATCCCTGGTCAGGGAACTAGATCCCACATGTATGGTGCAACTAAGGAAGCCGGCGAGCCGCAACTAAGGAGCCCGCCTGCCGCAACTGAGACCTGGTGAAACCAAATAAATAAATAAATACATAAATTAAAAAAAAAAAAAAAGAATTAGTATGTTGGGGCTATTGTCCAGTCCCTGGAATGTAATAAATAGTCCTGAAGAACTGTCAGTACATTCAACTTTTAATACTTTTGTTTGTTTGCTTCTTTGTTTTGGTGGTATTGTTCTGTGCTTCTTCACTTAACATGAGCCTCCATGTCTAGGCTTTGGAGAATAACCCCAAAGATATATAAGTTAATGATAAGTCAAGTTGGTTGATCCACTCATGATAGGTACTGCATCTAAAGTCTACGGTTAATGGTGGAGATGAGTGCTCTAAAAGTATAACTTCGCAGTGAGTTGAGAAACATTGTCACTCTACATTCTTTCTGAGTTACCTGAACCGTTGACATGATTTTAAGTATCATTTGGTAATGACACTAAGTCTACAGCTACACCCCAAAACTTTCCCCGAGCTGCTGCCTGCTACATGAACCCTCTGGGTACACCTCAGCCTCAACAAGTCTCAAATTATTAAAGTCATCCCTTCCTGTCAAACTTCCTTCTTGTCCTGTAATCTCTATTGTGTTTGGTATTGATGCTATGCTCCACAGTTGTCTTTAACTCCTCCATTTTCTGTATTTCCCACATTCAATCTATCACCAAGTCTCTCCAGTCCACCTTCTAGCTAGTTCTTGAATGCTTTTCTTACTCTCCGCCTCTGCTATCACTGTCCTAGTTCTCTCATATCCTGAATACTGCAACAGCCACTTAAATAATCTTCCAATCTCTGTTCTGGCCCTGACCATATCTTACCATTTCGACCCCTTATTTTAAAATTTCGGCAACTCTTCATTGCTTGTAAGATAAAGTTCAAGCTCCTTAACCTGGAATTCAAGAATTTTGTGATCTGGCCCCCATCTAACTTTCTATTTTAATCCCTCATCATCTCCTTATACATCTTGTCTTTCACTTTCCTCTCTAGCAATGGTGCTGTTTTTTTTCTTCTCTGTCTCTATATGGAACACCTTTCCCCTTTCAACCCTCTTCCTCATCCTTTGGTTAATTCCTAATTATTCTTTAATAAAACCAACCTCAGTTACCATCTCTTCCTAGAAAGTCTTTTTCTACCTACCTACCTACACACACACACACACACACACACACACCTTTGTGCCTTTATGATACCCAGGATCCATGTCTACCATTGCCCTTAGCACATTATATTAACATGCCTGTGCATGGATTTGTCAGCACCACCATGCTATGAACGCTCTAAAGAGACATCATGTCATATTTACCTTTGTATCCATAACACACTAGCATAGTGCCTTGCACTGGTAATCTTTCTATGGATGTTGACTGAAAAAAAAATGACAGAGTGTATCATTATTGGTGCATGCAATAGAACACAAGTAGAAGCAATAATATCATCAGCTTGAATTTGCAACAGATTAACTAAAACGGATAATACAAAATACAGTGACTAAGCAAGGACAACAACTCCTGATGTACTTCAAGTCCCCTAGAAGTCATTGAAGCCTCTAATGCTAAAATGAATATAACAAACATGAATAAGTATAATTATTTAACTTTAGTGCCAAACTCTCATAAATGACTAAGTAATATATTTAAAGGTTGCTAACCAAATCAGGATTGTTAAGTAACACACTTCTAAAGGAAAATATTTAGACCAAAAGAACTTTTTTTTTTTTTTTTTTGGAGAAGTACAAGCCCCTCTTAGAAGGAAAATCCATAAAAATGTATTACTGTTTTTGAAAGCACAAGACTACTAGAATCATCAGTACTATAAGAATAGAAAGAGGGCTTCCCTGGTGGCGCAGTGGTTGGGAATCTGCCTGCCAATGCAGGGGACACGGGTTCGAGCCCTGGTCTTGGAGGATCTCACGTGCCGCGGAGCAACTAGGCCCGTGAGCCACAATTACTGAGCCTGCGCGTCTGGAGCCTGTGCTCCGCAACGGGAGAGGCCGCGATAATGAGAGGCCCGCGCACCGCGATGAAGAGTGGCCCCCACTCTCCGCAACTAGAGAAAGCCCTTGCACAGAAACGAAGACCCAACACAGCCATAAATAAATAAATAAACCCAAAGTTAAAAAAAAAAAAAAATAGTGGCTTTAAAAAAAAAAGAATAGGAAGAATGGCTAGTTATGCCCCATTTTTCCCTTCAATAAAATAGATCATTTGAATTTTAAAAGTGTACATATTTTCTCCCCATAGTACTACTATTTCCATATTATATGAAAAAATTTTAAATACAGTCTATATCCATAACATTTTTATTTTTCTAAATTATCTCCTAAGCCTCCCCCTAACCCCCCAAACTCCCCCCCAAAATTGATAACCAAGATTCTAGTATAAAATGAACAAGATAACAATTTCTCATTTGTGGCTCTCAGAATCTCTGCCTTTCTTTGCCTAGTAAGTTTCCCTAATTATCCCCCAGGTTAATTACTTATTTTCCCCACTAACATGTTTTATGGTTGACTTGCACAAGGATTTTATTGAAAACCTCAAATATTACAAGACAACTAGAAAATTAAACATCAGGTTTGAAAGCTTTATTGATATTTTCGTCTTTAAAAAGAAAATCATAGAAATACTTCTTTGCTTATTTTGGAGTACCTGATGAATCTTAACAACACATTCTTTGAATATTTTGGTTATTGTACACTCTCTTTTTACTAGAAAACAGGTTCTTCATATTTTGCTTACTGAAAATTATGCAAGCATATGGGCATGACATAAATACCTATCTGCCAATCTTTAGTTGATTAGTAGGATTTTTGGATCAATGTTAGTGCCCTCAGAGATTTCAGTGAGAAGATGCTAAGTCAGAGAGACCATTGTTGCTCGGTTAGAACTCTTTCTTGTTCCATTTAATTTACCATAGATGAATTTAAAATGAGACTGTTTAATGTGAAATTTACTTTTCATATCTGAAGGACAGTCTGAGTAAAAGGTGCCTCTTCCCTGAATTCACATGAAACAAAAAGAAGCTCTCTGTCTTCTTAAATACGTGCAGCTATGCTTTCTGTGCTACTTTCTAATGTATGTAAATTTTTTTTAGCACTCACTCTCTTTCAGTTTGATAAAGTCAAAAATCCTTAGGGATTCAAGAATTTCACATAGGTTCATGTTTCTTTTAATTAACTTTTACAGTCAGAATAATATTTCCATGAGTGAGTATCATACATCCTTAATAGGTATGTATTGAATGAATAAACAAAGCAACCCATCAATGACATGAGAAGGATCATGTGCTTTAAAATTTTCTGTGTAATATTTTAAATATTGGTTGGACATCTATTGTTTTGTCTACCAAACAATCAGTCTTCTGAGACAGCCCTTTCCTCAATTCCTATCAGAGCTGCCAAGTTCCCACGTGACACTGCCACTCACAGTGGTGAGCGATTGAAACAAGCTGGGCCAATGAATCCCACATTTTTTTGAACTTTTGATCTAGAAAATAAAATGTAAAGTCTGGATTGTGCTGTGGTAGCACAGTGGTCTAAAGCGTAGGCTCTCAACTCGAAGGGGCTTCCACTGGCCAAAGACGGGACAATTTAAACATCAATAAAAACAACAAATGCAATGGATTGAAACAGTTAAATGTTAGAATCCATGAGTCCATAGTGATACCAGAAAACATTGATTGGTCACTTTTACTGGAGAACCAACTCATTATTTTGAACACTAGTTAATAAAGGAAAATGATCAAGGATTTATCCTGCCTTCCTTGAATTTACTGTACATTAGGGTAGCGAAATAGTTAAAGAAGAATTTATAGATCTGTGCCAGCTAATAAAAGAAGAAGGAATGATAGACTAGGTTACACTCATTTGCAAACGCCTAGTGGGCTATGCAATACGATATCTACTAGCCATACATGGTTATTGAGCATTTGAAATGTGGCTGGTCCAAAATGAGATGTGATATAAGCAATGGTGTGCTGATAAATGTTTAATAACTGGCTCTCTGAGATGGAAAAAAACCTCTTTTTGGTGTTTGCTGTGGAGTGACTATTACCACCATAGTGAATTTCGAACAACCGAAGGAATGTCATGAGCATAGAGTTGGGATGAGATGCTCACAGCTGGCTCTCATAGGCTAGTGTGAACAGGCACCCACCGGCTATGAGTGGAAAAAATACACAAGACTTTGAAGACTTAGTATGAAAATAAGAATATAAAAGATTTCATTTCATTGCAATCATTGTTGCTTTTGTTGTGGTCATCCATTTACAATGATTGGTGTCAGTCTATTTATCTCTTGTAAAAATAAAATACAGTGTGTGTGTGTGAAAAAATAATAATAATAAAAAAAAGGATCAGAAAAAATAAAAAATAAAAATAAAAAAATAGAAGATTTCATTAAACATTTTAAATAAACGTTGAAATGGTAATATTTTGGATATACTGAGTTAAATAAAATATATTATTAAAATTATTTTTAAAAAGGAGTTCCCTGGCAGTCCAGTCGTTGTTAGGACTTGGTGTTTTCACTGCCGTGGCCTGGGTTCAATCGTTGGTAGGGGAACTAAGACCCCACAAGCTGCATGGCATGGCCAAAAAAAAAAAAAAAATTTATTTTTATTTTTTAAAAAAATAGGGGCACTAGAACACTTAAAATTACATATGTGGCTCATATTCTATTTCTCTTGGGCAGTGCTGCTGTAGACAGTGATCATCACTAACTGCCAACATATCAGGTAGCTAGACAACCAGATATTGTGTGACTCCTGATGGAAGTACATGACACCACCTGTGAAGCAGTCTCTCTCTCTTTTTTTTTTTTTGTATGTGGCCACACTGTGTAGTTTGTGGAATCTTAATTCCCTGACCAGGGATTGAACCTGGGCCTGGCAGTGAAAGCTCCTAGTCCTAACCACTGGACCGCCAGGGAATTCTCGAAACAATCTTTTAAAGAACCAAAACTGTACAAGGTCAATCCTCTAGGATAAATTACTAGGTTAACAGGAAATACGGGAGACAGAGGAACATGTTAAATGACATCATAGGGGTACAGCCTTCAAAATCCAGGCTGCGGGATATATCATGGGACCCAGTTTCTTCAACAAATACACTGCAGGGAGGAAAAAGAGAAATGGAGGGAGGATAAATACCATAAGATATCACTTATATGTGGAATCTAGACTATGACACAAATGAACCTATCTACGAAGCAGAAACAGACTCACAGGCATAGAGGACAGACCTGTGGTTGCCAAGAGGACGGGGGGTGGGGAAGGGATGGACTAGGAGTTTGGGGTTAGTAGATGCGAACAATTACATATAGAATGTATGGACAAGGTCCTACTGTACAGCACAGGGAACTATACTCAGTGTCCTGGGATAAACCATAATGGAGGACTTCCCTGGTGGCACAGTGGTTAAGAATCCACCTGCCAATGCAGGGGACATGGGTTTGATCCATGGTCTGGGAAGATCCCACATGCCTTGGAGCAAGTAAGCCTGTGCGCCACAACTACTGAGCCTGCGCTCTAGAGCCCGCGAGCCACAATTACTGAGCCTGAGTGCCACAACTACTGAAGCCCATGCGCCTAGAGCCCATGCCCCACAACAAGAGAAGCCACCGCAATGAGAAACCCATGCACTACAACGAAAAGTAGCCCCTGCTCGCTGCAATTAGAGAAAGCCTGCACGCAGCAATGAAGACCCAATGCAGCTGACGAAAAAAAAGAAAAACCCATAATGGAAAAGAATATAAAATAATTTATATATATATATATATATATATATATATATATATAAATAATTTATATATATATAAACGGAGTCACTTTGCTGTACAGCAGAAATTAACACAACATTGTAAATCAACTATACTTCAATTTAAAAAAAAGAGAGAGAAATGGAGGGAGAACCTACACAGCTACACAGTAAAAGAAACTTAAGAAACTATCAACCAACTATAATTTGTAGACCTTACTTAGATCTTCATTCAAACAAACATTCTGTATGAAAGAAACCCCTTTACGAAATTTATGAGAAAACTGGAAATTTGAATACTGATTGGATATTTGATGATACTAAGGGATCATTGTTAATAGTTTAGGTGCGATGATAGAGACATTTTTGTTATGTTTTTTAAAATCCTTATTTTTTAGAGATAAATGCTGAAATATTTACAGATAAGATGATATGATGTCTGGGATTTGCTTCAAAGGAATACAGGAGAGAATAAGTGAGTGGGGTTATCTATGAAACAAGATTAGCCATGATTATTGTTGAAGCTTATCCAGGGTATTATGTCTACTTTTGTGTGTTTAAAATTTGCCATAATAAAGTCTTTAGGAATCTGTAAACTAGTTAGGAATAAATGTATTTTCATCTCCTGTGTATATTTGTACATTGGATTTCCTAGACAGGAAAGTATTTGAGTGCTTAGAAGTAGAAGAATCCTAGGTCTTTTCCAAGGGGTGTAATAGGTATCATGTACTATTCCACTGTTTTTGTTTTGTTTTGTTTTGTTTTTTTCAGAACAATAATATTATTCTTGGAGACTGTCACTGAAAGTTATTTTTGAATTCCCATTCTACTTTCGTTTTCTGTGTCTTTTGCTACCTATCAATTTCTACTTCAAATATAACTATTTAGGTCTTACCTATCCTAATAAAGTATAGTCTCTTAAAAAAGAGAGAGAGAGACTTAACAGATATGGCCATCAAATGTAATATTTGGGTATCATTTGGATCCCAATGCAAATAATCACCTGTAGGGAAAAAAAGTTGTGAAACAACTAGAAATTTTAACACTGGGTATTTGATGATATTAAGAAGTTATTGTTAATTGTTAGGTCTAATAATAGTGTTGCCATTGTTAAAAATTCTTTTTTAGAGATATGCACTGAAATATTTATGGATGAAATGAAATTATGTATGGGATTTGTTTCAAAATAAACCAGTGTCAATGGGAAGTAATTGGTGGGGGTATGTATGAAACCGAAGTCAACATAAGTTGATGATTGTTACTGCTAGAAGATTAGTCCATAAGTGGGATTAATTATATGAGTCTGTCTACTTCTGTGTATCTTTAAAATATTCGATAATGAAAAGTTAATGAGTGTGGGCCCTGTCAATAGGCTGCTTGGGTTTGAATCCTGGCTCTGCCACATTTTAACCTTATGACCCTGAACAAGTTACTGTGTCTCAGTTTCCTCATCCATAAAATGGAAACAACAGTTGTATCAACTTCATAGGTTACAAAAATTAAATTAATATAAAAGAAAGGAAGGAAGTAGATGTGTAAGGAAGAAAGACTTGAGACTGTGGGACTGATGTGACTGAAGTCTCTGGGTCCAGTTCCCCAATACTCATATTACCCTCTTTAGGTCCCATAAAACACTCCAGAGTCCTCCTAATCAATTCCCCTTTTTTGCTTAAGTAGGTTCAAATTGTGTCTCTGTCACTCAGAACTAAAACAGTTTAGTTTAACAAGTTATAGATAAACACATACTTTCAATCTAACATCCTATGAGATGTGAAGTTTTGTGTGTGTTCTGGGAGCAGCCAGTCTTAGAGTACTTTTCTGGAGTTCCCACTTGGCCCCAGGTTGGCCAGCCTCTGAGTTTGGATAAGAAATTTGATGTTTAGCTTAGAATTGAGGAGCCTTCCTTTGTATTATTGTTTATTTGATGATTGATTGATTGATCGTTAACCTTAAAAAGCTTAACTTGACTGCTTCATTTCATCTAAATTAAAAGACTTAAAGGTGGCTTTGGTACTTTTAGAAGTTGTATGTCTGAAACAACAATACTTTGTTTTTCAAAATTCTCTAGACCAGATACCTCTGAAGTTTCATGATCTATTAGGTTACATGAAGATATTGATACTGTTTGTATTTCTATTATTTTATCTATACAGTAATATAATTACTAATATTTAATATAGAGATTGACAATATTTTAAGATTTATAAATAAATACAATTTATGGAGCTGCTTACTAAAAAAAATTATTTTGACCCATAGGCATAGGACATTAAAAAGTTTAGACTGGGGATCCATACCCAGGAGCAATCTAGCCCTCACCCCACTCTCCCCTGGAGGGGAGGGACCCTGCCATAGCTCCAGGGTCTCTTCTCCTAAAAAAGAAAGAAAAAAAAAAAAAGCTTAGGGATCACTGTCCTTAGCCAATGAATTTCAAACCCTCCTTTATCACAACTGGCTGATACAGCCCAGCCTAGGACTCATTCTTCTCACTGCTTACCTCTTCCGATTTAATTTAATGATATTCACTCTCCATACTCTTCTCATTTCATCTGGGGTCCCAATGCCATTAATTAACACCACCTTCTTACTTACTTTAGAAATATGGCCAGTCATTCCAGAAACAGTCCCATGCCTCATACTCTAAGGGAATCAATCACCAAATCCTATCCATTCTACCTCTTAGGTATTTCTTGAATCCATCCAGTTCTCTCTATCCAGTGAGAGGCATTATCAAGTCTCGCTTGTACTATTGTGATAACCCTCCTAAGTAGGTTTTCTGCATTCAAGTTGATTTCCCTCCAATCTGTTCTCTCCCAAGCAGACACAGTCATCTCTTTAAAACCCACATCTAGTCTTGTCCCTTTCTGGTTCAAAATCTTTTAATGTCTTTGGATAAAACCCCAAGTCTTTAAGTCCCTACATGATCTCCTTCACTCCACTTCCCAACTCTCTTTACCATGCTGCTTTCTACCTTGAGATGTAATGGTGTAATGCTGAATGAAATGCTCACTGAGCTTTGAATGCTCATACCTACTTACTTGCCTGAAAAACTCCTATGTACCTTTTAGGTTCCAACCTAGGAAATAAACTTCCAGAGTAGCTCAGGGTCCCCAACTCTCAAAGTAGCCTGTGTTTCTCTTTCAAAACACATATATATTAATATCTTCCTGCCCCACTACCCTATAAGGTCCTTGAGAGCAAGAACAATATCCCAAATACCAAGCACAACATCTGCCATAAAGTACTAATGATTTGTTGCATTAATGAATGGACAATTAACTGTGGTTAATTCCTACCTCAACTCATTTTCCTAAATGACTACTTTAGGTATAAATGTTCCTAATTATTCTCATTTGTTTATTCATTTGTTCTACAAAGAATTGTTCTAGGGCCTCCCTGGTGGCACAGTGGTTAAGAATCCGCCTGCCAATGCAGGGGACACAGGTTCAATCCCTGGTCCAGGAAGATCCCACGTGCCGCGGACCAACTAAGTCCGTGTGCCACAACTACTGAGCCTGTGCTCTAGAGCCCACAAGCCACAACTGCTGAGCCCGAGTGCCACAACTACTGAAGCCCGCACACTTAGAGCCCATGCTCTGCAACAAGAGAAACCACAGCAATGAGAAGCCCACACACCACAAAGAAGAGTAGCCCCCGCTCACCACAGCTAGAGAAAGCCCGTGCGCAGCAACAGAGACCCAACACAGCCAAAAATAAAAACAAACAAATAAATAAATTTATTAAAAAAAAGAACAGAGTAGAATAGACAGCATTTAAAAAAATAAAAAGAATTGTTTTAGGTACCACTCTCTTTCAACTGATTTGTAGTTCTTGTTTACGTTTCTCAGAATATCATTTATAACCAAACAATATATAAAATTTAAGGTTTCTACCCAAATTTGAGTTCTAGTCACTGTACTACCACTGACTAATTGTGGGGATTTGAGGCAAGTTAATTAATTATCTCTATTGTAGAGGGTTATTATGAGGTCTCAGTGACAGAAGGTGAATAAAGCAATCAGTAGAGTTCATAGCACCTAGTAGGAGCTCCATGAATGTTCTTTTCTGTCTGGCCTCAGTGGTTAAAGAAGAAGGACTCCTTGCTCACTCCAGGGTGTAATTCTGAATCCCTTCTCCCTCAGCACTAATCAGAAAGGTCTCTGAGCTGAAATTCAAAGAGATCTCTCCAATTTTAATCCCTTATTCACTTAATGAGTAATTAAGTTTTTGGTTTGGTGAGTAAAAATTGGATCTGAGTTCTGTAATTTAGGCTCTTATCTGTGTGCTTAGCAAAGGAGAAAATTACAATTTTCCATGGATGTTCTCTCTTTCCCACAACCATCAAATAGAAGATTAGTTTAGCAGCAAGATATGGAGTTGATTCTGGAGTCAGGAAGCCCATCCATTAAGCTGTTAGACTAACACAGGCACGAGGTGATGAGGGCCTATTGGCCAGAGGACTAAAGAGGAGGGGAGACAGAGGAGAAGCATCCTAAAGGGAGGCCTTTTCTGATGATTACCCTGAAGTAGCTACTCTCTATATCTTGTTCTAATCCTCTATGAAGCACTAACCATTATCTGACATTTTTCTTCTTTGCTTATTGACTGTCGCCCTCCACTAGAACATAAGCTCAAAAAGATAAGGAACCTTGTCTGCCCTATTTACTATTACTATACACCTAGCACCCAGAACAATGCCTGGTGTAAAGTAACACTTGGTATTTATTTGTGGAATAAATAGTTACGGGAAAATGGGGACCAACGAGATAAAGCCAAAATAATTTCAAGGTTTAAAGCTTGACCAAGAAATAAAGTATCAAGGACAAGGTACCTCTTGCAGAGGAGTAAAAAGTTTTGTTTTATTTTGTTTGTTTTCTTGTAGGAGGAAATATGAGTTTTAATAGTTTTGTATATGTTGAGTTGAAATGACAGTAAATCCCTAAAGGTGAAAATTTCTGATGGATGGCTATTTATACCATAAGATTCATTTTGATTTTGAGATTTTAAGCAAAACAAAACCCCAATTTAGTTCTAGATCCTATCCTAGGCCCTAAGGACATAAGGATAAACAGCAGCTGTTGCCCTTAGGGAGCCCTTAATTAACAGGAGGAAATAGACAACTAATTATGATAGAAAATAGGAGCTATGTTAATAGAATGATAAATATAGTGTCATGGGAACACAGAGGAGGGAATAAGTAATTCAGCTGAAGTTGTAGAAGTCCAGGATGTGTTCCCAGTATGAAAAGATGAGTACTAAATTCTAGGAAAATAAGATTGGGGGGAAAACCCTGAGCTTGGTAGTTTCATTCATGTATAATACACAATCTATGCTCAACAAATCATTGGAAGATGATTGATGGACATGAAGCCAGGTACTGGTTATTTTAAAAAGACGGTATCCATATTATTGTCTATTTTGTTGATATTAGAAACCATGTTTCTGAAGCTTTTTTTTTTTTTTTTAATTTTTTTAAATTTATTTATTTATTTTTTGGCTGTGTTGGGTCTTCGTTTCTGCGCGAGGGCTTTCTCCAGTTGCGGCGAGTGGGGGCCACTCCTCATCGCGGTGCACGGGCCTCTCACTATCGCGGCCTCTCTTGTTGCGGAGCACAGGCTCCAGACGCGCAGGCTCAGTAGTTGTGGCTCACGGGCCCAGTTGCTCCGCGGCATGTGGGATCTTCCCAGACCAGGGCTCGAACCCGTGTCCCCTGCATTGGCAGGCAGATTCTCAACCACTACGCCACCAGGGAAGCCCTGAAGCATTTTTAGTAATATGAGAAAATGTTTGTGCTACAACAGTTTTTTAAAGGTAGGATACAAGGGACTTCCCTGGTGGTGCAGTGGTTAAGAATCCACCTGCTAATGCAGGGGACACGTGTTCAAGCCCTGGTCCGGGAAGATCCCACATGCCGCGGAGCAGCTAAGCCCGTGCGCCACAACTACTGAGCCTGCACTCTAGAGCCCACATGCCACAACTACTGAAGCCCGTGTGCCTAGAGCCCATGCTCTGCAACAAGAGAAGCCACCGCAATGAGAAGCCCGTGCACCGCAATGAAGAGTAGCCCCCGCTCGCTGCAACTAGAGAAAGCCTGCACACAGCAACGAAGACCCAATGCAGCCAAAATAACTTAATTAATTAATTTTTTATAAAAAAGTTTAAAAGTAGGATACAAAATTACATACAGGGTTGGAGTCTAATGATTTATTTTCTTCTTTTGGAGTTTCTAAATGTTTCACATAGAGAATATATTAATCAGGCTCCCCCCCACCCCATTAATAACAAAAATATTTACAAAGGTAGAGTGGAAGAAACAAAGTGAAAAAAATAATTAGGGGGAAAAAAGAGACAGAAAGGTGGTACATGAGAATGTTAACCAGAGTTGTCTCAGATTGGTGGGGTTATGTGTGATTTTTGTTTCCTTCTTCATACTTTTCTGAAATTTCAAGGTTTCTATAAGGAACTATAAATCTTAAAATGTGAAAAATGTATCATATAGTCATAGATTTCATTTACTTGTTAATTTGTTTAACAAATGAGTATTTGTTTAGTGCTTAAAGCTTTCCTCAGTACTAGAATTAGAGGCTTAGAGTTTCATCTAATACAAGCTATTTATTTCAGTGGTTAGGAAAACCCAGAGAGGTTATAAGATAACCTTAGGTAGTTAGTGCAGGACTAGAAGAGGGATCACTTGCTTTCAGTTCTGGACTCCTCTCATTTTATCATTTTAAAACCATGTACAAGAAAAATGTGATTTTGCTAACCACATAATCAAATAGCAGTAACTTCCTTTGTGGACATCCCTGCCATTTCCCTCTGACATACATCCTCACATTCTTCATTCAAAAGTTCCATTTTGGGCTTCCCTGGTGGAGCAGTGGTTAAGAATCCGCCTGTCAATGCAGGGAACACGGGTTCGATTCCTGGCCTGGGAAGATCCCGCATGCCGCGGAGCAACTAAGCCCGTGTGCCACAACTACTGAGCCTGCGCTCTAGAGCCCGCGAGCCACAACTCCTGAAGCCTGCACGCCTAGAGCCCGTGCTCCGCAACAAGAGAAGCCACCGCAATGAGAAGCCCATGAACCGCAACGAAGAGTAGCCCCCGCTCGCCACAACTAGAGAAAGCCCACGCGCAGCAATGAAGACCCAAAACAACCAAAAATAAATAAAATAAATAAATTTAAAAAAAAAAAAAAAGTTCCATTTTGTTGTCCATTGACAGATGATGAATGGATAAAGAAGATGTGATACATATATACAATGGAATACTACTCAGCCATAAAAAAGAATGAAATAATTCCACTTGCAGAAACATGGATGGACCTAGAAATTATCATACTAAGTGAAATAAGTCAGAAAGAGAAAGACAAATACCATATGATATCACTTACATGAGGAATCTAAAATACGACACAAATGAACTTATCTACGAAACAGAAACAGATTCATAGACATAGAGAACAGACTTGTGGTTGCCAAGGGGGAGGATGAGTCGGGGAGGGATGGATTGGGAATTTGGGATTAGCAGATGCAAACTATTCTATATAGAATGGATAAACAACAAGGTCCTACTGTATAGCACATTCAATATCCTGTAATAAACCATAATGGAAAAGAATATGAAAAAGAATATATATATATATATGTATAACTGAATCACTTTGCTGTACAGGAGAAATTAACACAACATTGTAAATCAACTATACTTCAATAAAATAAACTTTTTTTTAAATGCAAAAAAAAGTTCCATTTTGTACATACCATTTCTCTAGTCTGAAACCTTCAAAGGCTGTTCGTTACCTCCCAAATGAAGAACATTCAAGGCCTTCTCCAGTCTGGTTTTCACATACTTCTCAATTATTATATTTGGTCTGTTCATTCATTGTTCATGTATAGAAAATAACAAATTTATCTGTTTGTGCCCTTCCTGTTCCATGACTACTCTCAGCTTTTCTCCTATTATTAAGTTATTTTCTCAACAGAGGTGTGTGGCAGAATGGAGACAATCAATCCGTGAACAGGACGGAACCCTAAACTATCCATCACAAAGGCTTAACCTCTATTTGGTTCACCATTTAACTGGTATGTGATCGTGAGTAAATGATTTGGGGCTTGTTGAAAAGCCCGTGCACTTCACAGGGTTACTGTTCCTTTCTTCATGAGTTTTTATTGTATATTTACTACCTACCAGGCTCTGCCCTTAGGTACCGGGCATTCATCGGAACAAGATGGGCACAGTCTCCACGCTCAGGGATCCAAGAAGGAAAAGATAAAAACACAAAGTAAAACAAAAATAAACGAAGCAGTTACAAATTGTGACAAATGCTATGAAGAAAATAAAGAAGAGAGCAAGAAAGAAAAACTTCAGAAAAGGATGAGTATGATAATATTTTAGCCAAAAAATGAAAGGAACTAACTTAGCTAATGGTAGGGAATGAGTTTTTTTAAGTAGAACAGCATGTACAGAGACCCTAAGATGGGAAAGTCTTTCTAATGTTGGAGGAATTGAAAGAAGACTCTTGCTAAGAGTGCAGTGGATGAGAGATGAGAATGGCATGAGATTATGTTGGAGGTAAGCAGGGACCAGATCTGGAGGGCCTTTGGCCTGTAATAAGACATATTATTCTAAGGATTAAGGGATAGCAGGAGGGTTTTAAACCAGGGAGTGGCATAATCTGATTTAAATGGTTCTATCAGTTGCTTGGAGAATGGAATAAAGTAAAAGCCATCAACTGTAACCCAAGGCAGCAATGGTGAAAGCCTGGACTAAGGAGTGGCACTGTAGACAGAGAGAGAAGTAGACATACTTAAGACATATTTTGGAGGTAGAAATTATGAAGACCTTATGAAATAATGAATTGAACAAATTTAGTAAAGTACAAAATACCGGGTATGCTTTGAGTTTTATTATCACCCCTCTGAGCCTTGTTGAACAGAGAGGATGGCATTGAGTTATTCTGCTACCAATGGGGCTTCATTGTATATGCTCTTTATATCTGTACTGCATCACCCATCTTAGCCAATGAAATCTGCTTTTAAAAAAATTTACCTTGTTCTTAGATTCTCAATATAAAATTCATTTATTCAAGAAATATTTGGAAATTCCCTGGTGGTCCAGTGGTTAGGACTCTGCACTTCCACTGCAGGGAGCATGGGTTTGATCCCTGGTCCCTGTTTGGGGAACTAAGATCCCGCATGCCTGCCACACGGCATGGCCAAAAAAAAGAAATATTCATTAAACAAAAAATATTGTGCTCTCATAAATCTATATAGGTAGCAGATTTGACTATAAGTTGATCCAGAAGGTAGTTTATATATTATTTTCATTCAAAGATTACAGTCATCTCTCAAGATCTACCAGGGATTGGTTCTAAGACAACCTCCATCACCACCCATACCAAAATCCATGAGTGCTCAAGTCCCTTACATAAAATGGCATAGTATTTGCATCATATAATAACCTACTCACATCCTCCTGTATACTTTATATCACCTCTAGATTGCTTATAATACCTAATGCAGCGTAAATGCTACGTAAATAGTTGTAAATACAAAATAAGTTCTATGTAAATAGTTGCTGGTGCATGGCAAATTCAAGTTTTACTTTTTGGAACTTCCTGGAATTATTTTTTCCAAAATACTTTCCATCCGTGGTTGGTCAAATCTGCGAATGCAGAACCCGAGAATAGGAGGGCTGACTGTATACTTGCTCTGTAAACGTCTCTTTACATACAAAAGAAGCTCCTTTATCAAACTATGAGAATTATGTGCTAGCATAAGCAAAGTATGAGCAAAGTATGTTGATGGAAAATAACAGAATGGAATCATAATTTGCAATGGAATTTAAGGTTACATCTAAATAAATAATGACAAATTAGAGTAAAGAATATTAAGAACAACCATTGCATAGAAATATGTCTTTGATTTTAGAATCTTTCCTTTATTAATAAAATATAGTATAGTAAGTTAATCTTAGTGACTTCTCCTATACTTTAGTAAACCCAAACATGCTGCTATACAAACTAGGAGTCCCCATATCCACCAAAACAAAATGAAAAATGCTTCTTTTGCTCCAGTTTAACCTTAACATTCTTTGAGGAGCTTCTGAATTTCAAATAAATCCAATCACTCCCAAATAATGACAAACTCTAGCCTGTCTACTTCAAGTCCTAGCCTTTGTTTAAAGTAAGTGGATTAACATTTTCATTGTTGGGATTTTCTCCAATCTAGCTTTGATAGGTTATCAGCAATTAAAAAAAAGGACCCACTATCACAGGACTCTTTAGGTCTTTCTCCTCAGTCCTCCCCACTCCCCAAAACCCCCTTTTTTCTCCACAAAAGGTCATATGACTCATTTTTTTTGAATGCAGGCAATAGTCTAGTACCTTCCTTTTATTGCACAGTTGCAATGTTTGTTGTTTCCTTGACAAACTTTTGATAAATGTTTGCCTACTATTATTTTTAAGTCCAGATGTCTCTTTAATATGGAAAGAGTTAAGAGATGTCCCCTTCCCTATTGCATTTTCAGGGCACTTCTAGTACTAGGCAGACCAAAGCAAGATTTTCAAGGGTTCATGGTTCTAAGCACCCAAGGGGGTGGGTGCCTCATTGGTCCCCTTGGTGTTTCATGTCCAAAGCCCTGACTAGGACTTCTGAACATCTGTGTTTTCCTGTGTAAACTTTGTCACTGCTGATTAGCTGGATTGGCTCCCAAAGAGAAAGTTCTTCTTAACAGATCCACGTGTCATTTAGGAACAGGAAGAGAGTTTGTCTGCCATGATCAGAACTTGCCACCATGGCACTTTTCTTCTTCCAAAGATACAGGCTCTTTTTTTTTATTTCATTTGGACAGGTTTTGTTTTAATTCTGATTACAATTATGAAAATTATGGCTTCTTGAATTGTACCTCCTTTTTTTCTTTTATTTTTTCTTTCCTTTACTATTTGGTCAAGTGTATGTTCTCTCTCTCCAAAAGTTTCCTAAACAGTGACATTTATAGGCTACATAATTTGTCTCATCAATAATGGAAAACTGAAAAACAATATGGTAGATATTGATCTGTGTTCTCTGATGTGCAATGTAAAACCATTATTATACATACACACCTATATCTATATAGTATATAGATGCATCCCCTGAATATGCAATGTTTCCATTTATTCCTGACTCCCTTCCTCCACCCCTTCTGACCGGGTATCAAGTTTATATCAGCTATTAGCAGAGCAACCACTTCTTGTAAGAGGAGACACATCTAAATGGTTTTCTAGGGATGGCAGTCCTGAACTAAATTCCTGACTTTCCATGCCCTTCCCCTCACCTCTGTTGCCAGAAACTTCGCTGTCAGCGTGGAGATATTGAGAACTTTGGAAAATGGAGAGGCAGCCGAATACAGCAGAACTCCTGGAAGCTTAGTCTCAGGAACTGGATTCTTTCCAGTCTGAGCTGGAAATCCTAAGCAAGACTTAGCTTTTCTGAGCTTCGGTTTCCTTTCTGTCAAACAGGAATAAATACCTTACAGGTTCAAATGTATATCAAATTTTATTATAAGGTGATATACAAATGCTAATTGTTGCTGTCACTTAAAAGTAAAGGCGGAAATTATAAATAAACAAATAAACAAAAGTAGGAAATTATGGGAATTCCCTGGTGGTCCAGTGGTTAGGACTCTGTGCTTGCACTGCTGGGGCCCCAGTTCGATCAGCCTAAATAAATAAATAAATAAAATTTAAAAATAAATAAAAGTGGGAACTTAAAGAATCAAATTTTGGAAACTTTGTCCAAAAATACCTTGTCTTAACCTGAATTTCCCCTATTAAATTGCATTACATTCTTCCTCTCCAAAATATACATGTTTGAAGTAATAATATATTCCTTGTCTTTTTAAAAAAGAGCTCTGCAAATATTCAGAATCCATTAGTCATTCACATATGGTGTTCAGTTAGAAGGTTTTAATAGAAAATTAAGATAACTCCACTTGAATGCCTGGGAGTTTTACTAGGGAAGAAAGAAGCAATCATTAGAAAATAAGACATTTTTAAGGAGTTGGAACAGGCCCAAGTGGGGGGAAGCAGTCAGGACTTGGGACAGCCTGGAGAAACACCAGCAGGAGAGAGAACAGAGGGAAAGATGGAGATAACAAGACAGCCTTCACATTTTCTAGAATTTTCCTCTTTATGGAGAAAATGGGAGAAAGCTCTCTTCATTCCACTCTCCTCAGTAATACTTTTAGGACCCAGAATTCAAGCAAGCGGTATACATCCAAGGTTGACCAGGTTTTTGTGCACTCGCCTGGGAACTCAACCATCACAGTGTTTCTGAAAGAAAAATGAATTCCAACTTTCAAAGAGCCAACCCTCAAACGCATTTTTGGAATGCAATCTGTTTGAAAGTGAAATAGCCGGGTGGCCTGTATAAAGTCATCTTTCAAAAAACAGTTGCAGTTAGAAACATATCCACTTCTGTGAAAAACTGGTTTCTAATGGGGGCTGAATCTTTTGGAGCTATCTTATATACTTTTTGGAAGGAGAAGATGGGCTGTAAATGTATAAATGAAGGGTTTATATTAAAATATTTAGGTAGATTTTGAGATTTTTTAAAGACGGAGTTCTAGAATGGTTTCACCAAGTTCAGACATCCTGAATATCTTCTTTTTCCATAGCCCTGAAATCAACTATTCACTTTAGGCTATAATGGGGCTTCCTATCCTAAAAACAATCTCATCTACCATAAATCACATCTATATGAAAAAAAGGCTGTGCAAAACATTTATAATACTGTAGCCATGTCCACGTGGTTTACTAAACCCCTTTGGAGAATTTAGAATCACTTATACTCACAATTGAAAAAATAAAATGGCAAGTTGAGGTGAAATAACAAAGTTCATCAAATACTTGAACTTTTTTCAATCAGGATAGATATAACTTAGAATTCCTTCTACAGTAATTTTACTCAGATAAATGATATGAAAAATGAAAATGATTCTTTACTAAATTATTCCAGCCAACTCATCCTTTTTACACACTAGTTTAAGACTGCAACCCCGGTAAAATGGTAAAATGTGTGTTCAAGAAAAGAACTAACTTACTTTTCCTGCTACGGGCAGTTACCCATAAGTAGGGCGAACATAATTTATGGTCCAAACCAGGACACTCTTCTCTAGAAAAATGCTAAACCAGGTGAAATATCAGGAAAATAGGCATAAAACAGTATTTTCTTGGGAAATCACAACTATGGTACCTGATTCATAGCTGCATTTTGGCTGCCCAGATTTCCCTCTCAACCCAGTGTGATCTGAGACAGAGGACTTAGTGCAAAGAACACTGACCCAACTGCCTTGGGTTTCCTCCTAGAGAAAAGATACATCCTCTACTAGCTCTTTAAACCAGAAAACTAGGCAAACGTAGGCCTCCTTTCTTCCACCTCTTTCTTCCAACCAATTATCAATTCTCATTATTTTCGCTTCCTAACTCCATCCACTTTTACCCACTCCACTATGACTGCCTTAGTTCGGGTCATCATTATCATCTGCATCATTGCAACAGCTTTCTATTGGCTTCTATTTACCACCTGAGCCCTCCAATCCATTCTTTACAAGGATGCGTAATTGATCTTTCTCAGAAGATCATTCTCCATCTTAAAATCCATATTGGGTCCCCATTGTCCTCAGATCAGTCTTTAGCTTGTCCTGGAAGGCCCTTCATAAATGGATACATAGGGATTTCCCTGGTGGCACGGTGTTTACGAATCTGCCTGCCAATGCAGGGGACATGGGTTCGATCCCTCGTCCGGGAAGATCCCACATGCTGCGGAGCAACTAACTGTGCATGCCTGTGCACCACAACTACTGAGCCTGTGCTCTAGAGCCCGCTAGTCACAACTACTGAGCCCACGTGTCACAACTACTGAAGCCCGCACGCCTAGAGCCTGTGCTCCGCAACAAGAGAAGCCACCGCAATGAGAAGCTCACGCACCATGACGAAGAGTAGCCCCCGCTCACCGCAACTAGAGAAAGCCCGCGTGCAGCGATGAAGACCCAACGCAGCCAAAAATAAATAAATAAATAAATTTAAAAACAACAACAACAAATAAATGGATACATAGCTCCAACCTCCTCTCTTAATCACCCCTTGCCCGCCCCCTTTGCACGCTATGCTTCAGCACACTGAATTACGTTTAGTTCCTGGAATGCACCTCCCATTTAACTCTATTTTGCAGAAGCGCTTCCTCCTCCAGGCTCCACATTCTAGCTCACCCCATCCCATTCCTGTGCCTGGAATTCCATTTTTATTATTTAGATCTCAGCTTAGAAAGGACTTCCTCCAGAAAGCCTACCTCCTCACAGGCCCCACGTCCTTCACATGTGCTACCATCCCAGTAATCTCCACTTCCCTCATCAGAGCACTTAACCCAACGATGGTTCACTTCTTAGCCTGAAATCTACTGGAGTGTGATCTCAGTGAGAGCCTGCAGTTCCAACTTTCCTGTTTTGCACAACAAATCAAGAAAATCTACATGCTCTCCTGAATGCCAGCCTGACTGTGCCCTTTCCTAATCCCCAGCCTCCAGTCCTAATTTCCATATTCTCTTGCAGATCATAGTAATAGCTAATCATACTATCCTGTCTCATTCAATTTTCCCCCATGTTCTAAGTCTTCTCCTTCAGTGGAAATGAATCCCATGTACCTTCTGAGTGCCCAAGGGCAAGCAACATATGGAAAGGAAAATTGGCTTATTGCCATAAAAAACACAAACTCAGCAGATTTTTCTTTCCTCCTAATTTTAACATGATGAAGAAAAGTGCTTACATCACCAAAGCTCGAGAGACCCCAGGGAAATCACTGACAGCTGATTTCTCAGTCTCCTCAGAGTACTGTAGAGGGCAAATGCCTCCAGTTATGGGATCCATGCAGTCACAAATGGATGAAGGTGTTTAAAAATCATAAAATACTATGTAGACATTCATTAAGGTATGTTTATGATCACCATATTCTTATTTTAAGTTTCAGACTGTGTTTCAAACACAAAAGGATGTGGAAACATATCCTCCTCCTCATTTGGAAAAATACCTCGGGGGCACAAAAATTCAGCTTATGTGAGAATAAACAATGAGAATGAATTTAGAGCAAACAGTATAGTGATCCTCTGGAATTCAAGTATGAAGACAGTATCCATCCCTGGCTAAATGCATCTGCTTCTGTCATGAGCTCTATCTCAAGTCACAACCCTTGAAATTTCATGGCCAGGACAAAAACAATTGGACAAAATGTGCCATTTGGAACCAATGTGCCCAGAGTTAAAGAAAAAGAAAAAAACTGCCCTTTCTTTGCTGTGGATATTCATTTACGGTTGCCTGAGAAGGGTGTCGTGTTAAGTCCAAGCTTCTATCAATACACACTTGATTAGATCTGTTAGAATAAATTATTCACATTTTGGGGAAATGTTCAGTATTCCAGTGTTCTTTCTGTATTCTGAAAGATAAATACTTTCATAAATAATACTTGGGTATCTGGGAAACACAATTAAGTGCTTATTTACACGCAGCACAAGTTAGTACTGTATTAAGTAATTTAGATAGACAGTGAGTAGCCTACCCCTTTCCACTTTTTTCCCACTGTGATTTAGAGGGAAATCTGATCCTTACGATGCCCCAAACTGAATGAGCTGGTTTTGTCCCCAGCTCTACCTCACTCCTTGCCTAGTGTGCTATATATCAATACAATGGACTTATTTCTGTCCCTCAAAACATTTGAGGTTCTTTCTTGACTGGACCTTTCTTTGCACATGCTGATCCCTCTATCTGGAATGCTATTCCCTCAACTCTTTCCCTGTTGGCTGCTTCTTAATCATTAGATTTCAATCTAAAATCACTTCCCTGGAAAAGCCTTCTTTGAATATGTTTTCTTCTCTCCTATTGGTTTCTACCATAGCTCCCATTTTTTTTCTCCTAGGGCTCATTCAATGTGTTATTTGTTTATCTCTTTCCTACTAGACTGTAAATATCTTGAGGGCAGAAGCCACAACTAACTTGTTCCCTGTTGAATCCCCAGGACCTACACAGGGCCTGGCACACAAGAGGCTCCCAATATATATTTGTCAAATGAATGTCTGAATACAAGGATTGAGAAAATATATAATGACGTTGGTTCTGTGAATCAAGTATTGCTTTAAATGGTTTTATATCTTATTAATCTCAAATATCAACATACATTTTAAAATATTCATATAGCATCATTATTATATTATGTATACATAGATACTCAGGTTGCAGTAGTAGATTAAAGATCATTTTAAATTATTTTGAGGAACCCCAGTTCTCGAAGGATTGGCAGCCACTGAAATAGACATAGAAGTTTGAGAAGTTTGTGCTAAATCTTGCTTATGCTATGACATACCCTAGAAACTGTTTTTTCACTCTTTCATTCATTTGTAAGAGATCC
Source organism: Balaenoptera ricei (assembly GCF_028023285.1). NCBI lineage: Eukaryota > Metazoa > Chordata > Mammalia > Artiodactyla > Balaenopteridae > Balaenoptera > Balaenoptera ricei. The sequence continues at coordinate 58,877,615 of NC_082655.1, forward strand.
TTGGTAAAACCATTTGTTTCCTAAGATTTTTTTAAGCACCAACAGTGTAAATCTTCTCTCTTCAAAAATTCCAGTAAATCCAGGCAGTTAGCTGGTTCTAATTAATTGAGGTTTTCTTGCACCTAGCAATCACTGAAGTCTAACCTTTGCTTTTCTGTAATTTAATTCTTCTATGCAAAAAATCCCTTATTTATTCATTTTTCTTTTATTTAAATCTTATTAAATGGCATGGAGACAAAGGTGAGCCCCCTTTAGTAGTCCACGGCCCAACAGGACACATGAATAAACAGTTAGTTACAATTCAGTGTCATCCAGCGGAGGAGTTGTGCTCCCAAGAACCACATCACCCAACTTGAGATGGTTTCCTACAGGAAGTGGTGCATGAACCGGAACTTAAAGGTGCATAGGACTAAGCTGGGAGACGTGGAGGGAAAGGGCACAACATGGACAGAGACATTGAAAAAAGAAGCATTCCACTGTGTTCCAGGAATCACAAGCAGTTCAGTGTTCCTGGAGCATAAACCTTGGAGGAGTGGAAACTATTGAAGCTGGAGAGGTAGGCAGGGCCAGATGCAGGAAAAGGAGGTTGTACCTTATTAGGGTGCTTGGACTTTATACTCCAGGCCGTGGGGATCCAACAAAGGGTTTTGAGGGAATCGTTAATAGTTAAACTCAAACAAAAAAAGAAAAAGTTCATCTCCAAGAACATGTGAATTGAAAAATTTTATGTAAATTACTTTCCATTTTTACGCTACTAGCAGTTGGAAGAGACATATCATAAACAAAAACTTCAAAGGATTTACAATCTGGCACTCTTTTAATTGTGTTTGTTCCAAACACTTTCCACATCGAAATGGATGTTTAAAATGAATAAATTTGATATTGTGAAGTAGCCCATCTTTAGTCCTGATGTTTATTAAATAGAAAGATTCAAAAATCATCCAATTATTCTTGGAAAATGTGCATGAATGTGTGGTATTTGGAACTCTGTTTTAGAACCCAAATGTCATAGACATCTGGACACAAAAATTATGCAAGAGACCTTTAGAAATGTGTTACTAATTATTGACTCTTCCCTGAAACAGCACACTGAGCCTTTGTTATATTCACTGTGTGCGGTACTGCTGTACACTGTGGCTTTTTTCACATGTTACCGTTTATTTTCATAAGATAGTCTTCATAACTAGCATCACAAAGTGCATCATAGAGTTAATAATAAAGGTAGCAAGCTTCAGAAATAAATAAATTATGTTAGCAGCAATGAACGAAGAAAACAGTAGCTTAGAAAAAAGTGTATAAGGAAGGAAGAGGAGAAATATGATCAAGCTAGCTGAAGACCTGGGGAGAAATCAGGGCAGCCAGCTATAATCAAGAGGTCATGTGAAGTTGTGGAGTTGGGAAAACTGGATTCTAGTACTGGTCTTACAACTTACCGAATATGTTTTTTAATCTCTCTATGCTTTAATTTTTATCATCTATAACATGAAAAGGTTATACTTTATAGTACTTAAAGCCTCCTATTCTAAAATATAGGTTATAAGAGTTTAAAATATCGTCAGTTTAACTACCATATGCACCAGAACAATTCTCAGTGACAGTGTTTAAGAACAAGGCAGGATCCCTGCTGCCATAGAGCTTAAATTCTGGTGGGAAGGAAAAGACAGAGTGATAGCTGTAAATAAAATAACTGTACTCGGGGACTTCCCGGATGGTCCAGTGGTTAGGAGTCCGCTTTCCAATGTGTGGGACGTGGGTTCGATCCCTGGTTGGGGAATTATGATCATACATGCCGCGGGGCAACTAGGCCCACAACTATAGTCCAGGCCCTCTGGAGCCTGTGCGCCACAAGTAGAGAGTCCATGTGTGCAACTACTGAGCCTGAGCACCACAAGTAGAGAGTCCATGTGTGCAACTACTGAGCCTGAGCACTCTGGAACCCACACACCACAGCTAGAGAGAAGCCCTGGCGCTACAACAAAAGATCCTGCATGTGGCAACTAAGACCCGACACAGCCAAAAATAAATAAATAAATATTTTTAAAAAAGATAATCAGCATTAAAATAACTGTACTCAGTGCAAGTCCCATGAAGGAAATAAGACAGGATCATATTCTAGAGAGAAACTAGGTGGTCTGGGGGCCACGTTACAGAGATGATCAGGGAATGACTGAGATCTGAAGAAAGAGAAGAATCCAGATTTGTGAAATCCAGGAGTCAGGCATCTGATGGAAGTTACAGTGCAAAGACCGGGGTAAGGAACAGGCTAAACTTCCTTGAGAAACACAGAGGAGCCAAGGGGGTTGGACTCTAGAAATGAATGGAAGAAGGACAAAAAAGGGGGTAAACTGGGTAAGGACAAGAAAAGGGATCCTCATAGGTCATGGTAAGAAACTTGGATTTTATCTTAAGCACAATTGCCAGCGCTTGGCAGGATTTAAGCTGGAAAATGACACAGCCTAATTAAAAAAAAAAAAATCACGTTGGCCATTGTATTGAGACTTGATTGCAGATGGCAGATTGAAAGCAAAGAAAGCAATTCCAGAGGCTATTGTAAAAGCCAGTTCAGGGACAGTGGTAACTTGGACTAAGATGGAGAGGGAGAGGCAAAAACCATGTGAGTGGTGATGTACTGGCCTAAATTCTTGTATTTAAATGTCTTCAGTGTTAATGTGATACTTTAGAAGCTGCCTCAGATTAACTCACAATTTGGTAAACTTGACTTAAATTCAATGAAAAATGAAGGAGATCAGCTAGGATAAGGGTAATGCCAAATAAATGTCATTTGCTCTGAAATTTTTGTACTGAATATGGTGCCATGCATATTTGGGATTTACAATCATAGTTACAAATAAGTTAGGAAGAAAGTGTATTCAGAAAAAGAAATCAAGTATCTTTGGGATAGCTTGATGACTGGCAAAGAGTTCCAGTAGATATTGCTGTCCAGTTCTATTAAAAAATACCTAAATTTATTCAACATTCTATTTGTGAAGCATTAGACTAGATATTTTCAGAGGATGGCCTCCTTATTTTGAACAATTTCTCTAAACCAATTTGATGCAAATAAACAACCAGAACTATCCTTAAAAAATACAAAATATATCAGTTTCCACTGCTTTTTTGTTACATTTTAAAAGTAATACAGGGACTTCCCAGGTGGTCCAGTGGGTAAGACTCTGTGCTCCCAATGCAGGGGGCTTAGGTTCGATCCCTAGAGGGGGAACTAGATCCAGCATGCTTGGGACAACTAAGAGTCCACATGCCACAACTAAGACCTGGCACCAGCAAAAGAAAGAAAGAAAGAAACGGGGGCGGGGGAGGGAGAAAGAAAGGAAGGAAGAAATATTAAAAAAAAATAAAAGTAATACAGAAAAATACACTGGCGAATAACAGTAGAAATCAAGACGTGTACTCTATTTTGAGAGATCTAAGGAATAAATGCTGTTATAGCTGCCTGTTTCTTGTTTAAAGACATCAGCACGCCATATCAATATGTATAATATAAACATAGGTATTTCCTAAGTTAAAAAAAAATGCGATTTTTAGTCTGCTTATTTAAAACTCAGGAATCATTTTCCTGTAGAAACAATATAACCTGCCAGGCCAGCCCACAAATATCTGTTTAGCCATTATGTAGTCAAATATCAGTGAGTGGTACCTTAAGTTAAAATTATAGGATGCATAAGGGCCCCCTTATGCAAGAGGAATGTGAAGAAGAAAAATACTTCCATACTTTCTCTGGATACAGGCATAACTCTGGAAAATTATTTTGCCATACAATAATTTTGGGACTCTACCATCTCCTTCTCTGCAACTCTCTGCTCTGAGAGTCCTCTGTTCTCAGATTACTTGAGTACCTACTAGTTGATTGACCCCAATATTGCATACTCCCAAAATTACTCTTTATCCTTAAATTGCCTGCTTCCTCTCCTTACCAAAATTCTTCTGTTTTCTTCGGTGTCATTTAAAAATTAGGAAAGCAATCTGATTAAACAATATATTAATCTATAAATGGCTGGTAAGTAAGTAAACTTCAAAACCATGTGTACCTTAAAAATGATTGCCTATTGGGATTTCCCTGGTGGTGCCCTGGTTAAGACTCCGCACTCCCAATGCAGGGGGCCTGGGTTCGATCCCTGGTCAGGGAACTAGATACAGAATGCCACAACTAAGAGCCCACATGCTGTGACGAAGATCCCGAGTGCCACAATTAAGGCCAGGAGCAGTCAAACAAGTAAGTATTTTTTTTTAAAATCGTTGCCCATTGGGACTTCCCTGGTGGCACAGTGGTTAAGAATCTGCCTGCCAATACAGGGGACACGGGTTCAATCCCTGGTCCAGGAAGATCCCACATGCTGCAGAGCAACTAAGCCTGTGCACCACAACTACTGAGCCTGTACTCTAGAGCCCAAGAGCCACAACTACTGAAGCCCGCACACCTAGAGCCCGTGTTCAGCAACAAGAGAAGCCACCGCAATGAGAGAAGCCCACACACAGCAAAGAAGAGTAGCCCCCACTCGCCGCAACTAGAGAGAGCCCCCATGCAGCAACGAAGACCCAACACAGCCAAAAATAAATAAATAAATAACTTTATTAAAAAAAAAAAAAGCCCTCATACTGTTAAAAAAAAAATGGTTGCCTATTAGCCCAAGTGAATCCCTAATTAATGTAAATTCAGCCACTCTAACAAAGTAAAAGTGTTTTACATGATGTAGGGTAGGATATATGAAAGGAAAAAGAATAGAGGAGCCAAATTTTTCTATTTTCTTTATTTCCAGCGCCTTAGCTTCTCTAACAGCTCCATGTACAAATTCTTTTATGCATTTTACACAAGTTAATCTTTATTACAGTTCTGTGAGTGGGTAATATCCTCGGTGTATAGAAAAAATTGATACATCTCTACTCTCCTAAGGCACATTTGATAAAATTTTCTTTAGGATTAGGATTTGTCCCCTTAGAATACACCTCTGGTAAGCTTTTTCCTGAGCAGAGCTAGGTACCAATCCCTCACCTCATCCAAAAGTTACCTTTTTCTCGCCATTCAGATAGTCCTTGAAAGCTTTCATGTTTTCCTAGGCTAGTCAGAGAGCAGTAATTGTTTACATGAAGTCACTCTGTCTAGACCTGAGAACGCCTGTGGCTGGGCCTCCTATTTGGTGACATGGAGTGGAAAGAGTTCTAGACCAGTGTTTGTACTGGCTCTGTCACTAACTTGAGCGAGTCATTCCAATTTTCCGTGTCTCTGTTTCCTCATCTAATTGGAAGGTGGATGTGAGTGTAGGGGGTTGTGAGGGGTATATAATACCTATCTCATCTTCTCTACAAAATTGGTGTCCAGATCAAGTGAGATGATGTATCTGAAAACTCTTTGAATAAATACAAAGCATTGTAATTCTAAAACACAACTATTTGTTGAGCTCTGACTATGTCCAGGCACTGTGCTCAGTGCTTTATATGATTTATATTACTTAAGAAACAAACAAGAAGTTTTCATTAACCCCATTTTACAGAAGAGGAAATGAAGGCTTAGATCAGTTAAATGTCAAAGGTCCAAAGGATGCTGTCACATAACTAGTCACATGGCGAGTAAGTGGTGGAGCTGGGCTATGAGCCCAGGTCTATCTCGCTGCAATCCTCATCTATTCATCACAGGGTTATACTGCTACCCATTCTATACGTGTAAGTCAGTAACATCGGCCTCATCTATTTTTATGAACCCTAAATACAATTATCCCTCATACAGACATTCTAAGTCTATTTTACTAATTGTATAATGACTTACTCTACTTCTTTTGCTCTTCATATTTTACATATCAGTGTATTCTGTAAAAATGTAAACTTCTTAAAGATAAAGCTGATTTCCTTTAGTGTTCTCTGTATGGTCCCTAGCACAGATGTATAACTATTTTGTGATGAGGAGGAGGAAGCATCAGAAATCTAGGCTGGGTAGGAGGGTAGTCAATCTATTGAAAAGGGTCCCCGAAACAAGTGATCCTCCCAGGAACAGCCGAGAGTTTTATTTATTTATTTATTTATTTATTTATTTATTTATTTATTTATTTTGGCCGCGCAGCTGGTGGGCTCTCAGTTCCCCGACAAAGGACTGAACCCAGGCCATGGCAGTGAAAGCCTGGAATTCTAACCACTAGGCCACCAGGGAACTCCCTATTTAATATTTCTAAGTCTCCAGCTATAGTATGGTTAAACACCAAAATATGCTTGTATAAAGGTATTTTTAAAAGTTGCATGTGGGTAGAAAAATGTTGTGAGTCACGTACTGAAAGAGGCTTAGTTTTTTTTGTGTATGTGTATTATATGAAAAATTAGAATCACATTTCAGAAAAGTGCCCCAAATTCAGAAACCAGGATTAAAACCTGAAGAAAAAGAATACACTGAATAATTTCTTTCTTCTTAGGAGCTGACCTTAGTTTATATCTGTATAGTAGATCAAGACCAAGTATATTGATTCCTATTGTACAGATGTGAAAGATAATGCAGATAATGAACAAGTTATGCCCTTCAAGGCCATGAATAATTGTGGCCAACCAAGAAGTCAGGCATCTGAAGAGTGGAATTAAAAAAAAATGAAGTCAACTCTGGAGCCACACAGAGAATACCCGCACACACACTCTCTTCTGAGCCTCTGTAACCACAGAAAACCACTGCGGGAGGCGATGTGAACAGAAAGCCTCTCTTGCTAACCTTTGGCAGTGAGTAATTCTATCCAATATAACTTTTTAAAAAAAATAAATTTATCTATTTTTGGCTGCATTGGGTCTTTGTTGCTGCACATGGGTTTTCTCCAGTTGTGGTGAGCGGGGGGTACTCTTCTTTGCGGCGGTGTGCAGGCTTCTCATTGCGGTGGCTTCTCTTGTTGCAGAGCATGGGCTCTAGGTGTGTGGGCTTCAGTAGTTGTGGTGCATGGGCCCAGTAGTTGTGGCTCGCGGGCTCTAGAACTCAGGCTCAGTAGCTGTGGCGCACAGGCTTAGTTGCTCCGCGGCATGTGGGATCTTCCCAGACCAGGGCTCGAACCTGTGTCCCCTGCCTTGGCAGGTGGATTCTCAACCACTGTGCCACCAGGGAAGCCCCCTCCCCAAATATAACTTTATGAAGGTCACCTCCCATCTTCTGTTTTTAAGTGGGGCAGAAAGAGAAGTGTTTTGAAGGATAATTATGAGAAAGATTCAGCTCTTCATGTTTAAATTTGCCTCTTCCTTTTCAAAAAATTATTTTGGGGCAGTAGTTGTCAAGACCATCATGTGTCAAGTATAGTCAGTATCTAGGGAACTACTGTTAGGTACATCCAGAATGTTATTCTCTAAGAATAAAATCAGTAAGTTAAAAACATGGAGGATGAGACCCGTCTTCTTTAGAGAAGACAGATCATAATTAGATGCCTGAGAAAACTGCGACCATCCAAATCTTATCAGGGTGACTGCTTATTTTTATTCCCTGGTCTACCTGTAAGGTGATCAAGAGAAAGTGAAAATCATAACTAGGATAACAAGGTCAGATCAGGACAAAGTGTCAGGTAGCAAAGTGGTTGAGAAAGTCAAGAGTGAGAGGGGGTGCGTTCTGAGGTCACTGCTTATTACATCTTGTTTAAACAAAACAAAACAAAATTGTTAGCAGAAGGCAAGAATCTAGGCAATGAGAGTGACCAAACCCATCCCCCAAAACAGAAAGTTGGTCGTATTTCTCTTGCATTGTCCAGGAGAAAATCATTTACTCTGCCAGACACAGTATGTCCAGGTCCCGGAAGATAAGTGTTTTGTGTTACAGTGAAGGCAGGGATAGTTCATCTGGCTTTTTTCTGGTCTGGAAGAAATATCTCAGGAGACTGGCAGTTTCCCCTTGTTCCAAGTTCACACTCAACAAACAGCCCTCTGATTTCTAATTTTACTTCCTGTTGAAGGCAGGAGTGGATAGAAATAGCAAGGCCTTTGAACATGTCTATATCTTGCACTGTTAATTAATACATTTGCATTTTGTTTTATATCTCAAACGTTTGTAATTTGACTGTTGAGGTTAACAGTTCTGCCTAATAATCTAGGCAGTTCAAGTTCATTTTCAAAATCAAATTTCTTGGACACACCTAGGCTTATCTGGACTAGACAACTGAAACACGGGACGAGAGCAGAATAAGGCAAATAAATTGGTAAGCTAGTTTTTCTCTGATTCCATTACACCCTATCGACATATCTTCAACAACAGGAAGACTTGTGGTAGATGAAATAATTTTTGCACTTACTCCATGACTCAAGACAAAGAGTGAGGGACTTCCCTGGTGGCGCAGTGGTTAAGAATCCGCCTGCCAATGCAGGGGACACGGGTTCGAGCCCTGGTCCGGGAAGATCCCACATGCCACGGAGCAACAAAGCCCGTGCTCAGCTACTGAGCCAACGAGCCACAGTTACTGAAGCCTGCATGCTGCAACTACTGAGCCTGTGTGCTGCAACTACTGAAGCCAGCACACCTAGAGCCTGTGCTCGACAACGAGAAAGCACCGCAATGAGAAGCCTGTGCACCACAATGAAGAGTAGCCCCCGCTCTCCGCAACTAGAAAAAGCCCATGCGCAGCAACAAAGACCCAGTGCAGCCAAAAGTAAATAAATAAATAAATTAGTTTAAAAAAAAAGACAAAGAGTGAACAAATGCTACAGGAGACAGAGACGATAAAGTTATTTCAACTCCAAGCATCTGGCTTTTGAAAACATTTTATGGGAGATAAAACATTTTCAAGTTTTATCCACACCTAAAAGCGTTTATCATAGCTACAGACCATTATACAGTGTGATGAATGCAATCATTCCTTAGCTTATGTGCACCTATTTTGTGTCAGGCATTTTGTGCAATGTCTGGAAATCCAAACTGAACAAGGCATACAAATAAAAAACTAAAATAATCAGAGATAGATTGTGAGATCACATATAAGACAGTAATGGTAATACACAGAGAAATCCCTGCATGTGGGGCTAGAAAGACTCCCTTTGAACTAGGTTTTGAGAGAAATACAACAGTTTGCCCTCTTTGTCTAGGAGGAAAAAGGGAATTCCAGACAGAGGAAATGGGTAAGAAGCAAAGCCTAGAAGGTATGAAGCAGATTGGCTTGTACAGCAAATTACTGGAATATAGTTCGAGCAATGGGGAGATAGGAGGTAAGCTTGCTGAGGACTTAATCAGGTGTGGAATGGGAGAGGTTGATGGTGACATTTAAAATGTTACTGTTTTTTGGGGTTTTTAAAAATTCATTTATTTATTTAGTTTTTGGCTGCATTGGGTCTTTGTTGCTGCACATGGGCTTCCTCTAGTTTCGGCGAGCGGGGGCTACTCTTCGTTGTGGTGTGCGGGCTTCTCATTGCGGTGGCTTCTCTTGTTGCAGAGCACGGGCTCTAGGCACACAGGCTTCAGTAGTTGTGGCACACGGGCTCAGTAGTTGTGGCTCATGGGCTCTAGAGCGCAGGCTCAGCAGTTGTGGTGCACGGGCTTAGTTGCTCCGCGGCATGTGGGATCTTCCCAGACCAGGGCTCGAACCCATGTCCCCTGCACTGGCAGGTCAATTCTTAACCACTGCGCCACCAGGGAGGTCCCGGTGGTGACACTTAAAATAGAGAAACAATATATTAACAAAAGTATAGCTGTCATGACAGTGAGGCAAAAGTGAGCAGGGGAAAGGAAGACCAACTGAGTCTAGGTCCTAAATTAAGGCAGTTGTAATGAGACTGCAAAGGAAAGAGACTAGTTTGGCAGCTAGAATTGGTAGGGCTTGGTGACAGATTGTGTTTAGGGGCGAGAGAGGGAGGAACTAGCATAACTCCCAAATTACTGGCTTTGGAACATAGGGATCTTTTATTATATCTTTCTCTAAACCATTATACATTATTCATTGAGAGATTAAAGATGTGCCTGCATTGTGAAACATCATTAGTTTCCGACTAAGGGAATCCCTAGATTAGAAACCCCAAGCCACCCCCATTCCTGCTTCTCCTGTCCATTTGGTGCTTTCTCAGGAAGCTGTGGTTCCAGGCAAAAATACATACATATATAATAAAACAGATCTATTGTCCTAGAGAAAGAAATACAAAAGCCAGAATATATAATTAAACATATTTGGAACGCTTAGAACTAGGTGTACGTGGCTTTATCACAGACTGTAGCTGTACTCTGTGTGCAGCTCTGCCTGCTTCTCATTAAACAAAGAATTGGCTTTCAAGAACAAAAACGTGAAAACTTATTTAGTTACAGGATAACCAGAACCTTGTGCTTGAAAATTTAGATGTGTATTAGCAAAATTCCGTCTTGACTTTTTCTACTGGGTAAAATAATGAAACAAATGCGTATTATTCTAAATAGATACTTCTTGTATTAAACATGTTTGAAGGTTAAGAAGTTTATGTGAATATTATTTCTCAAGTTTTGCTCAGGGTTTCATATGCTTTTGTGTCTCCCCTCTGTGTGGCCATTAGAGAGGCATTCTAGCCTCATGGTTAGGAAGCTAAACTCTGGAGTTATGTTGTCCAAGTTCAAACACTACCTCTGTCACTTATGTCTTTGGTCACTCCATCAGTTGCCCCTGTTAGCTTGTCACTGACACACACATGAAATTAATTATATCAGTGTGATCTTTGAGTAGATCCCAATCCCAATGCAGAAATACTAGATAGGACTTGACTTCAAAAAACGTAAAATCTAAGTCAGTGGTTCTCAAGATTTATTGTACATTAGAATCACCTGGAGGGCTTGTTAAGCCACAGATTGCTGGGCCCACCCATAGAAATTTCTAATTTAGTAGATCTGTTGCGGGGGGGGGGGGGGTGTCAAAAATTTGCATTTCTGACAAATTCCAAGTGATGGTGTAGGGCTCATACTTTGAGAAATACTGATCTCATTGGAAAGGGAATTCATTTAGAAAAAAGAGAAGAGAGATATAACAGTGCTTAGAAAACACACGTACACAGTTTGTCATGATTTTGTTTAGGAAGCTATATACACTGGGAAATCCAGTGGCTGATAAGCCATTCATTTCAGTGAAAATCACTCATTTTGTTTTATTACTAAGATGACCTTGAGTTTCTGCCATTCTAGGAATGTATCCCCATAATTAGAGTGCGCATTAGTCCCACTCAGAGAAACCAGTTTACGCCAACTCACCTTTTCCAGTATTTTAGGGGTTTTTTTTATTTTTATTTTTAATTTATTTATTTTATTTCTTTATTTTTGGCTGTGTTGGGTCTTTGTTGCTGCGCACGGGCTTTCTCTGGTTGCGGTGCATGGGCTTCCCATTGTGGTGGCTTCTCTTGTTGCGGAGCACGGGCTCTAGGCACAGCGGCTTCAGTAGTTGTGGCTCAGGGGTTCTAGAGCGCAGGCTCAGTAGTTGTGGCGCACGGGCTTAGTTGCTCCGCGGCATGTGGGATCTTCCTGGACCAGGGCTCGAGCCCGTGTCCCCTGCATTGGCAGGCGGATTCTTAACCACTGCGCTACCAGGGAAGCCCTATTTTAGGGTTTTATGCTTGAACCTGAACCAAATCAAACCATGAACAATTTAACTGGGATATATCAAGCTAATTTGTTGAACTCCCAAACTAAGTCAAATCCCAAGTATCCTTTCCCTGAAGTGTAAACCAAATGAATGAGGGTTTTCTTGTTTGTTTATTTAAAAAAAAAAAAATAGTGAACTAGTTCAAGTTAAAAAACCTTTCGATTTTTAAAAAAATGGCTGAAATGCAAGATCGTATTTCCTAACATTCCAATTCATTCAAAGCAAAACTCTGTTTAAGATACCCTTATACTGGGCTTCCCTGGTGGCTCAGTGGTTGAGAATCTGCCTGCCAATGCAGGGGACATGGGTTCGAGCCCTGGTCTGGGAAGATCCCACATGCCGCGGAGCAACTAGGTCCGTAAGCCACAATTACTGAGCCTGTGCGTCTGGAGCCTGTGCTCCACAACAAGAGAGGCCGCGATAATGAGAGGCCCACGCACCGCGATGAAGAGTGGCCCCCGCTTGCCGCAACTAGAGAAAGCCCTCACACAGAAACAAAGACCCAACACAGCCATAAATAAAAATAAATAAATAAATAAATAAAAAGTTTAAAAAAAAAAAAAAAAGATACCCTTATACTAAGTAACAAGTAGTTGACTGCAATGCTAAAATAGTAAATCCTTGTAAGAATCTGGGTCCCAGCAAGAAAGAGTATTCCACTCATAGGGTTCAAATCAAGCCACTTTAATGAAGGAACTCTTCACAGAGCTGTGGGGAGGGAGTTAAGGGGACGAGAGAGGGATGCGAGGGTACAGAAGACTAGCCATGGCAGGAGGTCAATACCACACAGGGCCTGAAGAGGCTAAAGAAGGACAGAGTGTTTAGTGAGCCCAATGAGAAGAGGAAAGATGGAAAAGAGGCTATCGGGCAGGTGATTTAGTCTTGGCGAACACCTCCCTCCCAAATATACAAATTCGAATAGGGTTGCTAAATCAAGGAGGAACTGGGGAGGAAATACCCCAGCCTCTCTCTCCTCCTACCCTCTGATCTTTTTTTTTAATAAATTTATTTATTTATTTTTTGGCTGTGTTGGGTCTTCGTTTCTGGGCGAGGGCTTTCTCTAGTTGTGGCGAGCAGGGGCCACTCTTCATCGCGGTGCGCAGGCCTCTCACTATCGCGGCCTCTCTTGTTGTGGAGCACAGGCTCCAGACGCGCAGGCTCAGTAGTTGTGGCTCACGGGCCCAGTTGCTCCGCGGCATGTGGGATCTTCCCAGACCAGGGCTTGAACCCGTGTCTCCTGCATTAGCAGGCAGATTCTCAACCACTGCGCCATCAGGGAAGCCCTACCCTCTGATCTTTTGCTGATGCTTCCATTTGTCTGAACCCAACCGAAAGTCAGGTGTCAGGGAGCCCCAGGGACTCATCTGCAGGGGTCAGCTTCCTAGCAGAGCAGGGCAAATGGAAATTGATCAACACAATCCCCCTTTTACTACATTAATGCTAGACATTAGATGTATTGGTAACTGAGTCAATGTGGATGAAATTCTTAGGAAAGTTCCTGACATACAGGAAGCATGACACTCTAAACGTTAGCTATCATTACTGCTACAGGCTTAGCCCCGTTTTACAGACAATGAAACTAAAGCTCGTGACTCTCCGCGGCTCCTCCTTGGTTAACATTAGTAACAGAGCCCACACTCAAATCCAGGTTTTTAGATTCCAATTTTGTACACATTCTGCTGTGAGAGTTGACTATAGCACCATTATAAGTATAAGGTAATGTGTTGCATGCATAATTAATTTTATAATTTATTGCAGGAAAAAAAAGCATCTTCATTCTCTAGACCCGAATAAAGGAATCTGCAACCAAATCAACAGCTTACCAACATTTATAAAAATAAAATAAAAAACTTATTTCAAAGGCAATTCTACGTATTCAATAATAATGGTAATAGTAATGCTGATGTTAGCAATAGTTAAAATTTTTGAATGTTTATTATGTTCAGCACTGAGTTATTTTTCTAGTATTGTACTAATATAGCCACTAATCTATGTCACCCATTTTACTTATTTATTTATTTATTTGGCTGTGTTGGGTCTTCATTGTTGCACACAGCCTTTCTCTAGTTGCGGTGAGCCGGGGCTACTCTACGTTGTGGAGCCCAGGCTCTAGGTGCGCGGGCTTCAGTAGTTGTGGCTTGAGGGCTGTAGAGCACAGGCTCAGTAGCTGTGACACACAGGCTTTGTTGCTCCCTGGCATGTGGGATCTTTCCGGTCCAGGGGTCTAACCCATGTCCCCTGCATTGGCAAGTGTATTCTTATCCACTGCGCCACCAGGGAAGTCCCATATGTCACCCATTTTAAATTCCTGTTTATTCTTTCAGGTTTTGGGTTTCTTTTTTTTTTAACTTGGAAATAATTCACTTGAAGTTTTTTGTAGCTAAATAAACTTTACCTGACTCTGCTGGCCCTTGTCTGACCATTTAAGGTTTCATAAAATCATTTAAAATGTGATATATATATATATATATTATCTCTTTAAAATCTCCCAGATAACAAATTTTTTCCCTGTACAGTAAGTCCCCTACATATGAACGAGTTCCGTTCCAAGAGTGCATTCGTAAGTCCAATTTGTTCATAAACCCAACAAAGTTAGCCTAGGTACCCAACTAACACAATCGGCTGTATAGTACTGTGCTGCAATAGGTTTATAATACGTTTGCATCTTTGGAAGTTCACAACATGAAGGTTCGTATGTAGGGGACTTACTGTAACTGTTTGAGAACTTATTCATCTCATTATCCTGCTGTGATACAAAATTAGCCCTGAGGTCAGAGGCATGAATTGGCCATGCATTCAAAATTTGATTACATGAAATAAGATATCTTGAAAATAAACAGAGTTAGCTTCTGATTTGTGTCAGGTCAGCTTTCTTGGCAACAGATTTTAAACAACGAGATAGCCATTTACCCTTAGGTCTTTGCAGTTTAGGGTTTTAGAGTTTCCTTTCAAAGAAGGTACAATCAATAAGCTGAAACATCACATGTGCATTTCTAGTCAGCTAAAGAAACAACGAATGTTTTTCCTGTGGGGCTGATTTGCACCCTGTCACACTGTCAGCTTCTCTCTGGTGATTGGAGCAATGATCAGACCTGGACACTGTAACCAATGGCTCACCACGAAATTTAGGCTCTTTCTTGGCAGTCAAGTTTCCGAGTTGTCTTTAAGAGTCTGTGTAGCAATAGTATTAGACAGCTCTACCCTGAAAACTAACCACATGAAAGAAAAAAATCTTACATGTACACCCTTTGTCTTCTGTCTACTTTGTTGTCTACTTATAGCATAGGTTGGCCCAGAAGAAATTGCCTAATTACAGTACAGGCTGAACTATGTGAAAATGCCAATATTTGGCCAATAATTGATGGTCAGATGCCAGTTTGATATTGGACAGCAATTTCATTTGATTCATCCTAATAATTCTGATACAGATTGAAGCTGCTCACGGAGCAGCGGCATTTCATTTACAGCTTCTTTTAAAGTTCGCTACACTGGTAAACATATTACTTTTGCACATTCTACACATCTTCATGTCACTTCTGACTTTTTTTTCCCTCTTGTTGAGGATTTCAGGTAAATACGAACATCCAAGAAATCTGTGAAATTGAGATTCTAAGGTGTTTATAAAGGATTTATATGTGCAACATTCCTAACCAAATTCTGGGTACATAGTAGGCAATCAGAATTGAGTGATTATGTCTCAGCACAAAAGTCATCGGTGTGAATGTATCTTATAATAGTGGCAATATTGTCATATGGTCTTTACCAGTTACATATTCTTTAAATGCATTATTTCCCTTTGTTTAGAGTCAAATTACCTAAAAACCCATTCCCAACACATTCAACTGACATGTCAAATAATATTGCAAGTATTTAAAGGGTAGCATTGCATTGTTATATAAACACTCTTCTAACAGTTAACAGAGAAGTTGAAAACAAAGGAAAGGAAAAGGATTTTCTATGCATTTGTATAAACTGGATATTAGAAAATGTCATGTTATGATTTTTTACAGTAAGATCAGGAGATGATTTCTTACGCACAGATGTCTGTCTTGTGGTGAACTTGAGGAACTGACTTATGTAATTAACAAGGAAACAGCAGTATTTATAAACATGGAGAGTTTTGAAGAATGAGATCCTGATTTTATAATAATGGTGGTGTACTCAAATTCTCACTTATTGTCCATGCCCAAACTCTTACAATTTGACAAGTTCATTAAAACCCCTGTAAGTTGTGTTCTCTTTGATGTTATTATCACTGCTCTTAAATACAGAGGAAAATGTGTGATGCAGCTGAGGGATGGGCAGATGAGTCAGCCGCCCTGACAGCCCTACACATGGTCCACAGGTGTTCAGTTTGGCTTCAGTGTACTTCAGAAGCAGAAGTTTTTAAAGGGTCCCACACAACTTTACAGATCTATCTTTTCTGCAACTCCTTTGCACTAACCACATCTATACAACAGGCCCTAAATCCTAGAAGTTTTAACCTTCAGAGTAGAGGAAGTTTGGTGAATTCCACAGCAGTTTGGAACCAAGTCAGAACACAGGGCTTTACAGGTAGAGGTTTACGATGCAGCTTGGATTCAGCAGGTCTGCAACTCAGAGCACTGCATTTTTTATAACTTCCTAGGTCATCCCAATGTTGCTGCTCTGTGGACCACACTTGACTCTGGGTAGCAAAGGACTAGGCATTTCCACTTTTTTGACCTACTGGTATCTCAGAGGCAACAAAACCAAGCTCAAATTTACTGTCTTCCTCCCAAAACCAGACAGTCTTCTGCTTGAGTTCTTATTAATTTTTGCCACTATGAATTCTCCACCCAACCACAGAGTAATATGAGTTTCCTTCTTATCCCTCCCACTATCACATCCAAATCAATTTTGAACGTCTTCTGATGTCTCTCATACCCATCTCTTACTTTTCACTTCACTGCTACTCTCTGGACTCAGAGGCCTCCCATTCCTCTCTGCCCTTCCTGCCCTGCCCGTGTCCACACCACCAAATCCAACTCTAGGCACAACTGCCATTTTATTTATTTTATTTTATTTTTGGCTGTGTTGGGTCTTCACTGCTGTGCACGGGCTTTCTCGTGTTGTAGTGAGCAGGGGCTACTCTTCATTGTGGCGCGCGGGCTTCTCACTGAAGTGGCTTCTCTTGCTGCAGAGTACAGGCTCTAGTTGCACGGGCTTCAGTAGTTGTGGTGCGCGGGCTCAGTAGTTGTGGCTCTCGGGCTCTAGAGCACAGGCTCAGTAGTTGTGACGCACGGGCTTAGTTGCTCCACGGCATGTGGGATCTTTCCGGACCAGGGCTTGAACCCGTGTCCCCTGAATTGGCAGGCGGATTCTTAACCACTGCGGCACCAGGGAAGTTCCACAACTGCTATTCTAAAGCAGTGCTTATTTACACTGATGCCCTGCAGAGAAACCATCTGGAGTTGAGTCTAGAATTCC
Source organism: Balaenoptera ricei (assembly GCF_028023285.1). Classification (NCBI taxonomy): domain Eukaryota; kingdom Metazoa; phylum Chordata; class Mammalia; order Artiodactyla; family Balaenopteridae; genus Balaenoptera; species Balaenoptera ricei. Next base: position 58,894,600 of record NC_082655.1, read on the forward strand.
CCATCTGGAACTCCAGGCCCACAGTCCTGCCTCTTTCTCCATTCTTATCTCCTAATGTTCTTACCTGTGAACCTTAAGGATTAATTGCCAAGACCTGAATACCTTTTCAGTTTTCAGTTCTCCTGTTTTCAGTTCTCCTGCCAGTCCCATGTTCCTATGTTACTTTAAGTGTCATGTGAGTGCTACAAAGTCATAAGCATCCAAAAGAGCCTGGGGTGAATAGCTTCATGACATGAGGCATTTCATCGGGCTTGAAGGGTAATAAAGATCTCTATAGAGGTTATTAACTGTTTGTTTCTACATTTCTTTATCATTGGACTTTAATGGGCACTCGTCACTTAGTAAAAGAAAGCGAGTAAGTTAACAATTTTAGTGAAAAGACTAATAACAACAATAAAAGAGCATCCCTTGGGCCTTTGTTCTCATTGCACAATCCACAACCAAGCAGGTGTCCCACTGTAATTGGTTTCCTTGTCTTGCTTTTACACGGAGCTGCTCCCCAAGAGAGAGTGTGTCTTGTTCATCTTTTTATCTCCAACACTGAGTGTAGTGTGTGGTACAAGGTGGGCATCAGGAGGATCCAGGGTTTGGAACCTGAAGTTTATACAGTATAGGGGCCCCTCTTTAAGAAAGAGAATTTGAATCTCTCTCTTCCTCTAAGTTTTCAAAAATATATGACCTTGAGGATACATTGCTAGGGGCCCCTTGTAGGGCCTTGGAAGGGGGGCCGTGCGAATGTAGGGGTTGGGGGTGGGTCCGGAAACTTAAGCTGCTTTAACCACTTGGTATAACCACCTCTGCTGTCAATCATCTCTTTTCTGTTGTTGCAGTAGTGGTCAGTGTTACTTTAATGAAAAAAAGAATGTGACCTTTTTCATAACTGTGATCTTTCATGCTGTGCTCTCTGAGCATGGGATCTGAATATCTACACCTGAGGGTGTTCTGCTTTTAGGAAGATAACTTCCTTCAGGATACATGCTGTGGAGGCATTTGAGTTTCCTGGAGTTTGTAGGAATTTCAGATACCCCTGGGATCATTCTCTGATGGCACAACCCTCACTTACAAATCTAGTGAAGCCAGCAGTTTTCAAACTCAGTGTTTATATTTTTAAATGAAAACATTGCCTTATAACACCACCATTCTCTAAGTCTTTCAGAATGTGTTTCGAATATTTCTGTTCTAATTGGAAACTTCCCTACGAAATCATAGACTTTGAATTCAGTTTATATTCTTTTTGATACTCTTCAAGGCATATTTCTTATAACTAGTTTTATAAGAGGAAACACTTGTAAAAGTAGGAGACACTTTTGTCGTTTCATGAAGTATACTTAGAAGTACATTTATATACACTGTGTATATATATATATATACATATGTATATATAAATACTTCACTCTATGCATTTCAGAAAAAGTTACCGAAATTCATTAGTATTTGCTGTTTACGTAAGTGAATAGGTGTGGCTAAAAGATCGCCTGTGGGACCAATATCTCCCTGTCTAAAGTTGATTCCCTGAGCAGTTACTCTATTGTCACCCTGTTTGTTGCATTCATAGCTCTCATGCCACAATGTTACTATCTTGCTTTACTATCTTTGTTTACTATTTCTCTAGGCACCACTTAGATTATGGGTAAATATTCATGTAGACTACTTGTTGCAAAGACTGTTCCATTTACCACCAGGTCTTTAGATTCCAGGTCTGCAAAACCCTGTAAGAGAATAGGACCACTCCCTGGTCATTCTTGCATGCTTATCACCTCAGCTCCAAAGGGCTAAATTTATGGGAATCTCTCAGCCCCCTCCTACTCTCTGCTGCCAGCCCACCCCTTCTCTTTCCTTTCCTGGGCCTCCTTGCTTTCCACTTGAATTCTGCCCTCCAGCTAAATCAGCCTGGTCATCCTAGGGTGCCTTTGTTCACTAGATTGCTTTTCTCCAAACCCTTGCCCAGCCCCTGTGGAGTAATGATTTGAACCATAACTCTCCTTTTTACTAGCCATGTGATCTTGAATAGACCTCTCAGAGCCTTGATCTCTTCATCCATAAAATGTAGATACTATGAGTACCACCGCGGGGGTATCACACAGCAGGCCTTCAATAAGTGGCAGCCACTGTCATCATTGTTTTTATATTAATTTCTTCCAGGTTTCACTTCCTTGGCTTATCTCCAATAATCATTTATAATTATTTGTAATTTAAAAATAACTTCAAAATCATGTTTCATTTGTATGTTTTTCTTCTTGAGTTAGATTTAAGCTCCTGGAAGGCAAGTCTTCTACTGTTACTGCTTTATGTACACTGCTCTCTGTGCCTTGTTATCTAAAGCAGTGGTTGTCTACAGTAACATTAATCCCTATCACTTGAAGTTGCACTTAAAGAAAATGCAAACTATTTCTTCTGCTTGTGCCTATATAACTTAATTGCCTTAAGATTTCTAGAAGCTTTCCCAGTAAGGTAATAAAGGGAGAAGCTTTTCAATGTGTCTACTTTCTATAAGATTTGTTTTAATTGTTAAATTATGTAACTATTATTAATTTCAAATTGTGCTTAGAGTTGCAAGACTTAATGTCATGCTGGCTCTGACTATACAAGTCAATGGGTGGGGACAATAGAGAGGTGATCCCATCATCTGGAAACAAGGTGACCTTCAGAGAACTAACCTGGGAGCAGCAAATCTGTAGAGTAGGGGATAAAATTAACCCACCCTAAGAGATGACCTGTGAATATAAAGTTGAGGGGATTAAGGAACAATCAGATTTTATCAAGTGGCAACCAGGGTGGATGAGTCTTGAAAGCTGTTTACCTAATCAACTATATTATATCCTAACAAGGAAAGAATATATTAAAACTGGCAGAAGGTGATATATATGGAATCTTAAAAAAAGAAAAAGCCAGTAAGTAAGATTTGGGGCAGAGTTAATCAAATATGTTCTTGGAAAGAGATAGGCATATGTACTGAACAGGCCATACAGGAATTATAGACACACTCTGTAGGTGGGTGAGAATAGCTTTGAAATTTACATGGCCTGCATAAGCTAACCCCCAAGATCACGCATCTCTCTTCACTCTCTAAGCAACCTAGGCTACTTTCTGAAGATGAATTCAGGCTCCTAGCACCTCTATCTACTGGTAAGCGGAATGCTCTCTTAGAAAATGACCTCCTTTCACTGGAAATTTGCATTCTGATTTAACCATTAGTCCCTTGCAGCTACAGATGCAGAATTTATGAGACCTGAATCTTTTTTTTTTTTTTTAACAATTAGGGAGGTCTCTCTTTGAGAAAAAGAATACAAAATGGCAAACATAAAATTGCTTCCAGGGCATTGGAAGGGATGAGTGCAAGCGAGTGGGCCCGAAGTTTTACCTTTGTCATTATCATGACAAAGCCAATGAAGTTGGGTTGGTGTAGGTCTGAGAGCCTATCAGCTCTGGGTGCACAGTCCCATCCTGCAAAGCTGAGGGCCAGACTCTGGAAGCCCCTTACCAGTGGCCCTCTCACTCTCTCACATAGCACTCTAATCTTAAAAATGTAAATGCAACAAAGGAGTCAAATTACATGCTGCTTCTTAAATCCTTCTTAAAAGGATTTTGGCACTTTAACTTTTTATGATCCTTTCTATACTTATATTATCATCCTGTTTAAAGCTACAAAAAATCTCTCCCATTTCTTAACTCTTCCCAGATCCTGTCTAGTTTTCTGTATTCAAATTACATAGCAATGTTAGGTAAAGCACAAAAACTGTAAAGATATGACTGTACCCACAACAAGAGTTCAATGTTTAAGGGCCAGAAAGAAGAGAAAACTTAGAGCAGTGGTCATGATGGAGCTGTGGCTTGACATGCTCTGGGTCTGCCAGGAAGCAGGCCAGGCCACAAGTGTGATCCTTGTGGGGCAACAGGGAATAAAGATGCCTCATTTCAGGCAGTGGAAGAGTGTGAGATCCACAGCTTAAAGCCCTGGACTGGAATGGGGTTCCATTGTTCCTGAGAGGACGCTGACAAAAGTTGTAGCCCGGAGCCATAGTTTATATTAAGATGCATACCTAGAAAGCAAGAGGTCACAGACAGGGACTTCCCTGGAAGTCAAGTGGTTAAGACTCCGCTCTTCCACTGCGGGGGACGTGAGTTGGATCCCTGTTCAGGGAATCAAGATCCTGCCTGCTACGTGGTGAGGCCAAAAAAAAAAGGGGGGGGGGTGGGTCACAGACACAGCACAGAGATGAGGAATCGAGCCATACTCAGCTTAGTCCGAAAGTTACTAGGTGGGACTGAACAAGACTGTGCATAGTGTGTGGGTGCAAGAGTAGATTCGCAGTGGTGTAGGTGGGGTGTCAGAGCCTAAGCAAGGTGAGAAGGGTATCCACGTGAAGAGACTGCCTTGCATAGGGGTGTCAAAGAGGGTATCCACCCAGGATGAATGTGGTTGTGTTAGCTCTAGGAGAATCCTTACCTACAGAGGGACTGATCAAGTAAGAAATTATTAAGGATAATGATATTGGGCTAGAATTGGAGATATGGGGTGTGAACTCACAGTTTTTAGTAGACTGAGAGAGAGAGGGAGAAAGAGAGAGAGAGATTCAAATACGTATATTCCTAGTTTTGTCCACTGAGAGGATCTGGAAGCAGTTATACCCCAATAGAATTGAGTACATGTAGCATTCAGATCTTGGTTTCTAAGTACCATTCTTCAGAGGCCCTTGGAGAAGTGGTTAACTTTGGTATTGGGGTGGGGAAAGTACAAGATGAGCCTGGAACCTCCTGTTGAGGCTGAAATAAAGAAGTGCTCAAAGAATGATGGTGCCACAGAGGCCACCTTGCAGGGGCTCCCCAAATCTGGGGCAATTTCAGCAACAAAATAAATAATGATAGTAGCAGACTATAATGCATTGAATAACATAGGAAGCTGTGAGTTCATACAGATATCAAAAACATTAGTGAATAGGCAGAAGACCCAAATAGACATTTCTCCAAAGAAGATATACAGATTGCCAACAAACACATGAAAGGATGCTCAACATCACTAATCATTAGAGAAATGCAAATCAAAACTACAATGAGGTATCACCTGACACCAGTCAAAATGGCCATCATCAAAAAATCTACACACAATAAATGCTGGAGAGGGTGTGGAGAAAAGGGAACCCTCTTGCAATGTTGGTGGGAATGTAAATTGATACAGCCACTATGGAGAACAGTATGGAGGTTCCTTAAAAAACTAAAAATAGAACTACCATACGACCCAGCAATGCCACTACTGGGCATATGCCCTGAGAAAACCATAATTCAAAAAGAGTCATGTACCACAATGTTCATTGCAGCTCTATTTACAATAGCCAGAACATAGAAGCAACCTAAGTGTCCATCAACAGATGAATGGATAAAGAAGATGTGGCACATATATACAATGGAATATTACTCAGCCATAAAAAGAAACAAAATTGAGTTATTTGTAGTGAGGTGGATGGACCTAGAGTCTGTCATACAGACTGAAGTAAGTCAGAAAGAGAAAAACGAATACCATGTGCTAACACATATATATGGAATCTAAAAAAAAAGGGTTCTGAAGAACCTAGGGGCAGGACAGGAATAAAGACGCAGACATAGAGAATGGACTTGAGGACACAGGGAGGGGGAAGGGTAAGCTGGTACGAAGTGAGAGAGTGGCATGGACATAAATACACTACCAAATGTAAAATAGATAGCTAGTGGGAAGCAGCTGCATAGCACAGGGAGATCAGCTCGGTGCTGTGTGACCACCTAGGGGGGTGAGATAGGGAGAGTGGGAGGGAGACGCAAGAGGGAGGAGGTATGAGGATATATGTATATGTATAGCTGATTCACTTTGTTATAAAGCAGAAACTAACACACCATTGTAAAACAATTATACTGCAATAAAGATGTTAAAAAAAAAGATAAAGCTGATGCAAAAAACAGATAAAAGATTAGGCAGATCACTTAACCTATTAAAACAATTATGTAATTGCATCATTATAAGAAACAAAAAATAGTGAATAAATTAATAGTAATAATAAATTGATGAGGAATGATATTTACATAATCTCAAAAACCTCCTTACAAAATATTTATTAATTACAATGGGGAAAAAAAAGTAATTTCACCCTGCAGAAGCCAAGCAGGCAAGAACTTAAGTGATCAAAGTTAACATCACCAATAATGGTACAAACACACATCATGTGTCGATTGAATAGGATAAAATGAGAACACATCATCACTTCTGTGATACTCCTGCCCAAGATATATAACAGGCACCTAATCATGAAGAAATATCCAACAAACCCAAACAGAAGAACATTCTACAAAATAAACGGCCCGTAAACATCAAAAGTGTCATGGTTATGACAGTCAAGGAAAGGTTAAGAACTGTTCAGATGGAAGGAAACTAAGGAGACATGATAACTAAATTCGGTGTCTGTTTTGCAAGATCTGGATTTAAGACTGCACCTTTTCTTACCAAGTACATGATTGGGACCATTGGAGGAACTTGAATGGAGCCTGAGAATTTTATTAAAGTACCAATACTAATTTCCTGATTTTACTGTTATATTGTAGTTATGTAGGAGAATGTCTTCATTTGTAGGAAATACACACTAAAGTATGGGAGAGTAGTGGGGCATAGTGTCAGCCATTTATTCTCAAATGGGTAAGGAAAAAATGTTTCTTGTGCTGTACTTGCAAATTTTCCTTAAGTTTAAGATTGTTTATATGTATATTTATTTACGTATTTTACAGCTTTTGTGTGTTTCGTGTTTTGAATATCCATGTCCAGACAAGTTCCCCCAGAGCAGATTTTAGTGGGACCTATCAGCTTATAGCTTAAAGCAGTGACCCTGGGTGAGGTGAATACTTTTGCCATGCTGCAATGAGAAGAGCTTGTTTTTCTGCTTAATGACAATATACAAACTGCTCAGGAAGCTCGATAGGATGGATGTGGTTGTCAGGTCATTACCCGGCAGTCATACAGAGGCTCAGTACTGCAGCCTTAGCTAAAAGTCATTCTTCAGTATTTTCTAGAAGCTGGCATGCAAATGATAAAACGATAAATGAGACCAATGAGACCTTCTTCTTCTGGAACTTTGTCACGGGCTTTGCAAACCATGTGACCAGAAGACCTAATGATTTTAATATCTGTCCCACTGGGTACTTTTCTAGCTTCTCTTTTATTCAACAGACTTTTCTTGAGTCCTACTACGTTACAGGGCCTGGACTTATCTCAGAAATAGTGGAAGGTGGAAAAGGCCCTCACAGTTCCCACTGTGACAAAAGAAGGGGTCAGATGAGGAAGCAAATATTTACTGTCTAATGAAGAAGTGGGGCACCAAGGAGAAGACACGTTCTCTTAGGAAGACTTCACAAAGAAAGGGCGTGTCAGCTTGGAGTTAAAGAATAAGGCTACTTAAAATTTTACCTAGGGTCTAAAACTTTAAGTGATATTTAAATGACATTTTTTGTATGTGGACAAAAAGACAGAAGAATAGGAAGAAACAGCACCTTTAGTATACTTTGGCCACACCATGAAACCTGTGTCATTTCAGTTGCTCTACCAGGGATTGAACCCAGACCACAGTAGTTGACACAGTAGTGAGTCCTAGCCACTAGGCCACCAGGGAACTCCTGAAACAGCAGCTTTAAGTAAAATACCTAACAGGTGAAAAAATTGTGTCCATATCTTCACCTACATTATGCTCCAGAGCAAATCTTTTTCAAAGTACATTTTTCAAGAATAAAGAAGTAGGTAAAATAGTGAATTATCATGAAACAAATAGATGTGGGGTTTTTTTTTAAGCTTTATCTTGTGTTTTCAGTACCTAATACGATTTTGTGTTTTCTTTTTCTTTTTTTACCTCTAATCATTCTCCCTCAGGATTCTCATTCCTGGTGGTTCTATCACCTCCCACTCCATTTCAAATGTGATATTCCTTCCCACTCTGAAGAATCTGGATATCTGATTCACTTCTGAACCTTCTTTTCAGCTTTAAATCTCCCAAAATTGTAAGTCAGCTGTCAGCCTGTTGATATTGAATTTTTAATATCTGTCAAACTTTGCCAGTGATTCCTAAGTACTCAGCTCTCCTAGAGCTGATGTCTTCTGTGCCTGATCACGTGGGGATGCTGTGGAGAAGGGGCCATTTGGACCCTCCAAATGAACTGTCCTTTTCAGTCTCATCAGGAACATTCAGGACCTCATCACCTCCCTCCTTCCTTCTGGCCTGATTTGAAAGCCACAATGGAAGTTACCAAGGGCCAGATGTCTAGAGCATCCCTCAAAATTCAACTCGCTATGAACCAATGATGAGAAAACAGTCACAATCCGTGATATTTCACAGCTACACCACTTGGTGCTCCTCATTTTTAGTGTTTTTAATATAATAAATATAGATAAATGTTGTATCTTCCTTATTTATCATTTACTTTTTTTTTTTTAACATTTGCTTTAGAATTGTACTTCACTTCCTTTGAATTATCTCCTATCTTTTGAAACTAGGACCTTGTTTAGATCTTAAATTATTACTCATGGCTCTGAAGGCCCTTCTGGGGAAAAGACATTTTATCACACAACAGGGAAACAGTAGTCAAATAGGCCTTTCGTATTCAGAAATATAATGTTTCTTGTAAAAGTGCTTCAGAGGTCTTGCGTAGAAAGTGTGTGATTTTGAAGGTATGGTATTTAATCTCAGGCACAGGGATGGGGTGGGAAGAAGACACAAGGAATGAGCAGAGGGTGTGGTGTGTGTATGAGATGACGTGGTTGGGGGGACTTGGGAAATGGGAAGTAAGCCCCGCCCTTGCCATCTTCCTTATCCCCTTGTCATCCAAGGTCAAGATGGAGAGGGGCGGGGTCCTGAGCACAGAGCTGGGTTTGGAGCTGATTGGGCTGGTGAGGTGGGGCCGGTAGTGAAGCCTGATGCCAGAGTCCATTTACAAGGAGATGGGGGTGTAGGAAGGTGAGACTCTACAGGGGTCCCCGGAGCCCAGTCTCTGCTCATCATTGGGCTTTGTTCTTGTTTTTGTATCGTGGCCCAAGAGACTAAGGGATATCAATGAATTTTTAAGCATACATAATTGATATTGACATCCTTATTATGTTATGGTTCTTGAAAATTTGGAGATTTGGGAAGCTCTCTAGGAAAATTACATTCAAATGTCAGAGGGCTAGACTCTACAGAGTTCACGGCAAACCCAGTTTCCTTCCTCTCCACTGCCACTCCCCGACCAGCCCACACGCTCTAAGTCATCATCTCCACTGCAGGTGCCTCTTAACACATCTCCCGGCTGCCACTCTAACTGCTCCCGCCCTCACTCAACTCCATCCAATCCAGTCTCACCAGAGAGTCCCCACTCCACCCTGCACCCTGCCCCGTCCCTGCAAGGCTTGCGGGATCTTAGTTACCTGACCAGGGATTGAACCCACCCCTTGGCAGTGAAAGCACCCCTGGACCACCAGGGAATTCCTGAGATTGTTTTTTTCATTGACATTTTTATTGAGATAATTGTAGATTCATATGCAGTTTGTAAGAAATACTACAGAGAGATGCTGTGTACCTTTACTCAGTTTCACTCAATGGTAACATCTTACAAAATTATAATACAACATCACAACCAGGATATTGACATTGATATGATCCACCAGCTTTATTCAGATTTCCTCAGAGTTACTTGTACTCGTGTGTGTGTGTGTGTGTGTGTGTGTGTGTGTGTGTGTGTATTTCATTCTATACAGTTTTATCTTATGTGTATCTACCACCACAGTCCATCACAAGGATCCCTCTGGTTGCCCTTTCATAACCACACCCACCTTCCTCCTTCCCTCTGTTCTCTTTCCTTAACTCTGGGCAACCACTAATCTGCTCTTTATTCCTAAATTTTTTTCATTTCGAGAATATTACATAAATGGAATCATACAGTATATAAACTTTTGGCTTCTTTTTTGCTCATCATAATTCCCTGGAGATTCGTTCAAGTTTTTGTATGAAGTTTATTCCCCTTCACTGTTGAGTAGTATCCATGGTATGTATGTACTCTGGTTTGTTTAACCATTCACCCACTGAAAGACATCTGGGTTGTTTCCAGTTTGGGGCTATTACAGATAAAGCTGCCATGAACATTCATCTATAGGTTGTTGTGTGAGCATAAGTTTTCATTTTTCTGGGATAAATGACCAAGAGTAAAATTGCTGAGTCATATGATTGTTGCAGGTTTAGTTTTTTAAGAAACTGCCAAACTGTTTGCCAGAGTGGCTGCACCATTTTACAGACCCATTAGCAATGTATGAGTGATCCAGTTTCTCCACATTCTTGTCAGCATTTGCTGTTGTCACTATGTTTTTGGGGTTTTTTAAAATAAATTTATTTATTTATTTTTGGCTGCACTGGGTCTTCAGTGCTGTGCACAGGCTTTCTCTAGTTGCGGCGAGCGGGGGCTACTCTTCACTGAGGTGTGCGGGCTTCTCATTGCGGTGGCTTCTCTTTCTTGCCGAGCACTGGCTCTAGGCACACGGGCTCAGTAGTTGTGGTGCACGGGCTTAGTTGCTCCGTAGTATGTGGGATCTTCCCGGACCAGGGCTCGAACCCGTGTCCCCTGCATTGGCAGGCGGATTCTTAACCACTGCGCCACCAGGGAAGTCCCCTTCATTGTGGTTTTAATTTGCATTTCCCTGATGGTTAATGATTTTGAGCATCTTTTTGAAATGTGCTTATCTGCCATATGTATATATCCTCTTCAGCAAAATGTCTGTTCACATATTTTGCTCATTTTCTAAATCGGCTTGTTTGGGTTTTTTTACTGTTGAGTTTTGAGAGCTCTTTATATATTCTAGATACCAATCCTTTGTCTGATATGTGATTTGCAAATACTTTCTCCTTGTTTGTAGCTTGTCTTCTCATCCTTGTCACAGGGCCTTTGCAGAATGAAAGTTTTTCATTTTGTTAAAGTCCGATTTATCAATTTTTCCTATTACGGATTATGCTTTTAGTGTCCCGTCTAAGAATTCTTCGCTTAACCGTAGACCCCAAAGATTTCCTCCTATTCTTCACACATCTTTAAAAATATAAATCGGGGGCTTCCCTGGTGGCGCAGTGGTTGAGAGTCTGCCTGCCAATGCAGGGGACACGGGTTCGAGCCCTGGTCTGGGAGGATCCCACGTGCTGCGGAGCAGCTGGGCCCGTGGGCCACAATTACTGAGCCTGCGCGTCTGGAGCCTGTGCTCCCCAATGGGGGGGGGCCGCGATAGTGAGAGGCCCGCGCACCGCGATGAAGAGTGGCACCCGCTTGCCACAGCTGGAGAAAGCCCTCGCACAGAAACGAAGACCCAACACAGCCATAAATAAATAAATAAAAATTAAAAAAAAAAATATATATATATATAAATTGGATCGCGTCTCAAGCTCCGCTCCCACAGCTTCACCGGCACTGTCTAGGTGGCAGCCGCACAGGCTTTCTTTCTATTTCTCCAAGTTTCTTCTACCTTGGGACCTCATGCATGCCCTTTGCGCTACTAGGAACACTCTTTGTGTGGCTGGTTTCTTCTTACACATTTGGACTCAGTTTATATGTTACTATGTTTGTGAGGCCAACTCAGACTGCATTATCTACACAGGTTCCACTGGTAGTTTCTACAGCAATACCCAGCATTTGTCAAATAACTGGCACTTCGTATTCTAGCATTTCGTTATTGTTTTTGCTTGTTTAGCATCTGGTCTCTCACAAAACTCTGAATCCCATGAGGACAAAGACTTGGTTTCACCTCTCACCCTGGCACCCAGTGCTTATTTCAGGGCTCAGCAAACAGTGCGGTCTCAGTAAATATTTGCTAAGGAAACTAATTAATGAGGGCATTTTAAGAAAACTTTCCTTCAGTGTACAATATTTTCTGAGGAATTTTAAGAAGATTAAAGTTTTATTTGGGATCGTAACTGCTTTGGACAGAATTCATTTTAGATGAACTCTTACTGTCCAGGCTATCTTTGGTTTATATATTTTGTCTCAAGGATTTAAAGAGGAAAGGAGAGATTTCAATAAAATTTTGTGCCATAGGGGGAAAAAAAAAATCTAGGCAGCAAAATTGAGTTTATGTGTCTTGCTCACAAGAATTCTTACTGCACTGCCATCAAAGATATCATTCCTGCACTTGAGAACATTCCAGCCCAGTGAAGGCAGATGCATATGGAAAAACGACTAACGCACAATCGTAAAACTTTGTGATAAGGACCCAAGATGCTCTTGGAGCACCTCCTTAGAATGCGGAGGGGAGGGAGGGGATGGGGTCTTGAAGAAGATTCTCTAAATGAAGCAACACTTGGGCCGAGTCTTGAAAGATGCAGTGATATTGACCAGGAGGGGACGTGAAGGAGAGGGGGAGGGGAGCACCGGGAAGCCAGCGGAACAGCAGGGCAGGAGGCCGCAGGTTGGCAGGCTCTGGACTGTGTGGTCTTGGTGTGCCAATGCTCGGATGGAGCTTTGATGGGTCAGAGAGTCTCATGACCAGATTTATATTTTTGACTGATCGTTTGGGCAGCACTGTGGAGGATGGATAAGAGGACTTACGAGCCTGAAATGAGACATAAGCCACAGTTTTACTGGGCAGACTCTGTGTGAAAAGTGACCACCACGGAACACATGGCAGCTGCCCTTGGCATTCACAAGAAAGTGGACCGATCCGAGGATTCCCGGAAGCTCCGAGCACCATGGCAAGCCTGCAGCTCACTAGGAGCTTGCAGCTGCTCCCCGGCATGGAGGTGTGAGGAATGAGGCTGTTCTTTTTGGCAAAGAATATACTGTATCTTGCAAAGTCTCAGAGGCGGGGAGGCAAACAGCAACTGGGCTTTCCAATAGCTCCGTGCAGCTGGGAAGTAGAGTGAACGCAGAATCCAAAATGATCTCCATAGGCTGGGATGATCAGTAGCGCTTAAAAGGTTAGAACTGAATAAGGATAAATAATAAAAACCACATTAAGAATAACAACAATAAAACAAACAAAAACTCCACGAGTACAGATGAGAAAGATGTGGTCGACTAGAAGCACATGTAAAAAAGATTTAAGACTTTTGATGATCTCAGTGTGAATCAGCCGTGTATGATGAGGGTGCTGAAAAAGTTAATACGAACTTAAACTTCTGTGATAGTGTTCTGGTATTCAGGCTTAGGGAGGTGACAATTTTTTCTCACCCTATACTGATAAACGTAGGATTGTATGTTTAAATTACATATGTGGCTGACATTAACTACATGCTTAATACATACCAGGTAACGAGCTAAATGCTTCACATGATCCCACTTATTCCACGCAACAAGCTTTGGGTCGTGTCCTGTTAGTGCCTCCCATTTGTCGATAAGACATTATCACTCCGAGAGGTTGGACTGGTGTGTGGTCAGGCCAGGGGCAGACTCGGGTCTGTCTGACCAAACTGTTTGTTAGGAACGGGGTTCCTGAAAGTTCACTATTGAAAACTGGGAGCCTGATGAATACGAAGAGGCTCTAGAAAACCTAACACATGAGGAACCACTGCAAGAACAAAAACTGTTCAACAAGGAAAAGGGAAGTGAGTGTGAATTTAAACTACATTGATGTATTCTGGTGTTCAGGCTTAGGGAGGTGACAAACACTGTTCCACAAGGAAAAGAAAAGAATATTTGAAGCAACTGAAGTCACAGAGAAGAGGAATGAGACCATGCAGTGTAGCTCCAGAGGGCAGAATAGTAGCAGTCAGTTAAAAGAGCAGGGAGGTAGATAGGAGTCTATTTAAAGGTGAATTTTCTGTAGAAAACAATGATAGGCATCCAAAAATGGAACTGGCTGACTTCTGAGGTACTGAGTGCCCACCTCTGCAGAAAGTAAGTGATCACCTCAATGGGAAGAGGACCATGGACCCACCAATGCAAAAGCAAATGAGGGTCTGGAATTACTCTTTTTTGCTGCCCTCACAGAGCACCATTTTTTTTTTCTAAAATTAAAAAAAATATTTATTTATTTATTTGGTTGCACAGGGTCTTAGTTGTGGCAGGCTGGCTCCTTAGTTGCGGCATGTGAACTCTTAGTTGCGGCATGTGAACTCTTAGTTGTGGCATGCATTTGGGATCTAGTTCTCTAACCAGGGATCGAAGCTGGGCCCCCTGCAATGGGAGAGCAGAGTCTTATCCACTGTGCCACCAGGGAAGTCCCTGGATTTTTTTTTTAATTGAAGTATAGTTGATTTACAACGTTGTGTTAATTTCAGGTGTACAACAAAGTGATTCAGTTTTGTATATATATATATATATATATATATATATATATATATATACTCTTTTTACTCTTTTTCAGAGTCTTTTCCTTTATAGAGTATTACTTGATATTAAATATAGTTACATGTGCTATACAGTAGGTCCTTGCTGTTTTGTCTATTTTATATATAGTAGTGTGTATCTGTTAATCCCAAACTTCTAATTTATCTCCCCCCACTCCCACTGCCCTTTCTCCTTTGGTAAGCATAAGTTTGTTTTCTTTGCCTGGTCAGAGCACCATTTTTTAAACAGTGAAAATATATCTATGTGAAAATATTCTGTAATCTGGCACTTTATTGAAGAGTAAAGCTCAGGTCAGGTCTTAAATAGTGGGAAATACTAATAGCAGTTTAGTATAAGAAAATACAGTGATGGCAGAGAAAATGTAGAACAAAAAAAGTTAAAAATCACAATAATTTCAGAAGAAACCAAGAAGTTAACAACCTCTCAGATTTATAACATCTAAATGACAATCTTGTATCTCCATTGTCGCCTTGATAAAAAATATAATAGATTTATTTTATGACACTGGAAAATAGTTTTTTAAAAGGAAAGCTAAACAAGGGACTTCTACCAGCTTCTTTTTTTTTTTTTTTAAGAAATTCACGTTCTTTTATTTATTTATTTATTTATGACTGTGTTGAGTCTTCGTTTCTGTGCGAGGGCTTTCTCTAGTTGCGGCAAGTGGGGACCACTCTTCATCGCGGTGCGCGGGCCTCTCACCATCGCGGCCTCTCTTGCTGCGGAGCACAGGCTCCAGACGCGCAGGCTCAGTAGTTGTGGCTCACGGGCCCAGTTGCTCCGCGGCATGTGGGATCTTCCCAGACCAGGGCTGGAACCCGTGTCCCCTGCATTGGCAGGCAGATTCTCAACCACTGCGCCACCGGGGAAGCCCTACCAGCTTCTTTTAAAAAGATTTAGCAAAGCCTTCATCTAATAACATGTCAGGATAACATATAATATCACACAGATTCTACAACTGGCCTTTGGTTCTCTTTACCTTACTAATCCCAGAGCAAACAAAAACCTCATGACCAGCAGTAATATTTCCACTTCTCAGTAAACCTTCTTGAAAGAACAGATATTGATAAGAGTAGCAATTAACCATTTTACTACCCACTGTAAATTAACAAAAGTAAATTAACATTAAAACCCAGAATTATTCATTGTTAGGTTGGCAAGCATTCTCTTTTTTTTTTTAAACTTTTGGATTTATTTATTTATTTATTTATTTATTTATGGCTGTGTTGGGTCTTCGTTTCTGTGCGAGGGCTTTCTCTAGTTGCGGCAAGCGGGGGCCACTCTTCATCGCGGTGCGCGGGCCTCTCACTATCGTGGCCTCTCGTTGCGGAGCACAGGCTCCAGACGCGCAGGTTCAGTAATTGTGGCTCACGAGCCTAGTTGCTCTGCGGCATGTGGGATCTTCCCAGACCAGGGCTCGAACCCGTGTCCCCTGCACTGGCAGGCAGATTCTCAACCACTGCGCCACCAGGGAAGCCCACATTCTCTTTTAAGTAGTAGTTTTTTTCTTGTCCCAGAAGTCTGGTATATTCTATCAGTGTAAAGCGATAATGAAATTAATCAGTCTCGAGTGCTCTTTCATGTATATTCGTTTCAAAGTAAGAACAATTCTGTTAGTTACAAAGTTTTTGGTAATTCCAAGTTTGTCTCAAAGCAAGGATAACCCTGTGGTCAAATTTGAGAAGAGTGAGAATTTGGTTCATGACCAAAATTTGGTTCACAATCTCAACATTTTTCTAGTAAAAATGAAATTTCATATTTCAACTCATGCAGAAATTGCTTTCATAAACTCAAAACAAACAAACAAGTAGAAGGCTAAGAATATTTAGTCAAGTCTGGTGGTTTTAAAGACATTTTCAAGAATGTGGAGCTCATTCCTCTAGAGATGGAGCTCATTGCTCGCCCCCTGAGTGTGGGCTGGACTCAATGAGCTGCTAGTAGAGAAAGGAATTTGACAGAAGCCTTGAGTTGTCACCTTAGGGATTAGGTTGTAAAAAGACTATGGCAGGACTTCCCTGGTGGCGCAGTGGTTGAGAATCTGCCTGCCAATGCAGGGGACACGGGTTCGAGCCCTGGTCTGGGAAGATCCCATATGCCGCGGAGCAACTGTGCCCGTGAGCCACAATTACTGAGCCTGCGCGTCTGGAGCCTGTGCTCCGCAACAAGAGAGGCCACGACAGTGAGAGGCCCACGCACCGTGATGAAGAGTGGCCCCCGCTTGCCGCAACTAGAGAAAGCCCTCGCACAGAAACGAAGACCCAACACAGCCAAAAATAAATAAATTAATTAATTAATTAATTAATTAAAAAAAAAAATCTGCCTGCCAACGCAGGGGACATGGGTTCAAGCCCTGGTCCCTGGTCCAGGAAGATCCCACATGCCTTGGAGCAAATAAGCCCATGCACCACAACTACTGAGCCTGAGCTCTAGAGCCCACAAGCCACAACTACTGAGCCCATGTGCCACAACTACTGAAGCCCGCACGCCTAGAGCCCATGCTCCGCAACAAGAGAAGCCACCGCAATGAGAAGCCCGCGCACCACAACAAAGAGTAGCCCCCGCTTGCCGCAACTAGAGAAAGCCCATGCACAGCAACGAAGACCCGATGTAGCCAAAAATAAATAAATAAATTTATTTTAAAAAAAACAAAAACAAAAACTGTGGCATGACTGTGTACTTGCTTGCTGACTCTGTCTGTCTCTCAAAGATCATTCACTCTGGGGGAAACCATGTCACAAGCAGTCCTACTGAGAGACCCACATGATTAGGAACTAAAGCTTCCTGCCAACAGCTGCGTGATAACTTGAGATGTCCTAAGCCAGAGACACCTAGTTAAGTTCTTCCAGGATTCCCGCCTCTTTGTGAGATAATTGATGTTTGTTGTTTTAAATTGTTAAGTTTTAGGGCAATTTGTTACACAGCAATAGGCAACCAATACACCAAGTAAAGAAGAAAATTTCATCTGAACCAGAAAGAAAATAAAAACATACATGACTGGGGTGGGGAATGGGAGGAGCGGCAAAAAGATATTAAAAAAAAAAAAAAACCTGCTAATACTGACAACTCTATCTGTTGCAGTAATACCTTGAAGCTTTGTAATGAATCAGTTTCTAGAGTGACAGAATTTTAGAACCAGAAGGAGCCTGAGTTACCTGTTATAAAAGGGGAAGCCCAGAGCTGATTTGATCTGCCTAAGACCACACTGCTTGTCGTTGACAGAGCCAACACTAGAACTTAACTCTCTGGATTTTCAGGCTGATATTGTTCCATTACCTTTTAATAAAAATATCATAGAAAACCATCATGCAGGCCAAACTGCATGAGGATGACAGGTGGGAAAACCTGACAACTAGGAAATGTTCCAACCTAAGGGGAAGTCATTTCTCTTCTCCATGGATGGGGGACATCAGGAAAGTTTTGAGGTACACAAGAGTCTCCAAATATTACTCCAGGGTGGGAGGAGGGATAAATTAGGAGTGTGGGATTAAAATATACATTCTACTATATATAAAATCGATAACCAACAAGGACCTACTGTATAGCACAGGGAGCTATACTCAATATCTTATAATAACCTATAATGAAAAAGAATCTAAAAAAGAATATATACGTATATATGTATAACTGAATCACTCTGCTGTACACCTGAAACTAATACAGCATAGTAAATCGACTATGTTTCAATAAAATTTTTTTTTAAAAAAGAACAAATACATAAATAAAAAAATAAATTAAAAAAATTGCTCCAGGGACTTCCCTGGTGGTCCAGTGGGTAAGAATCCACACTCCCAATTCAGGGGGCCCGGGATCAATCCCTGGTTGGGGAACTAGATGCCACATGCATGCCGAAACTACGAGTTCGCATGCTGCAACTAAGGATCCCACATGCCACAGCTAAAACATGCCACAACGAAGATCCCACCTGCCGCAGCTAAGACCCAGCATAGTCAAAATAAATAAATAAATATAAAAAATTTTTTAAAAATTAAAAATTGCTCCAAAATTCTCACTTTGTAAAGCAGAATAAAATTTAATTTTCTTAAATAAAATACGTGCTTGCCATCTGGCACTTTAGCCTGGTTAGTCCCAGGGGTCAGGACTCCATCCTTTTGTGCTGCACCCACAGGAGTCCCTCCCGACCACTAGCTCACACACAGCTCAGCCAGAACGAAGAGAAGAAGGTGGCACGTAGACTCGACTACACAGGGGCAGCAGGTAAAGGCCGTCCTCCAGGCATATTCTGGAGAGGACCAGATCAATGTACTTCCTGGGCTCGTGTGCCCCCAGTACAAGTACACTGGCCACTATTGTGAAACTGGTGAGATTTGCCATTGGGAGCCCACTTTCTCTCTTTTTGGGTGGATAACATTCATAGGACTGGATTGGGGGAAGAGCAGTGCATAGCGACTGACCACTGGCCTCCTGGAGCTCACGGATGGGGGACACATGTCAGTCGTAGGAGGGTCTCAGCACAGTGAAGGATGAGTCATCCTTACGGAGAAGGAAGCAGTCCAGGGTGCAATGCCAGACACAAAAGGGCCTGAAA
The DNA here is from genome assembly GCF_028023285.1 of Balaenoptera ricei. Lineage (NCBI taxonomy): Eukaryota > Metazoa > Chordata > Mammalia > Artiodactyla > Balaenopteridae > Balaenoptera > Balaenoptera ricei. The sequence goes on from NC_082655.1 coordinate 58,913,441, forward strand.
CCAGACTGGAAGTCAGGAGAAGCTTCCTGGAGATGTTCACATGTGCTACCCATGTGTGCACAAATGCCCACTGTTAATTTATGACCCAGATCTATTCTCTAATTCCAAACCCCAAAGCAATTGCCTCCTTGACAGTTCCACTTGGATGTCTCACGAGCATCTCAAATGTCTAAAAAGAGTCTATTTTTTAAAAATTGAAGTATAGTTGATTTACAATATTGTGTTAGTTTCAGGTGCACAACAAAGTGATTCAGTTCTCTCTCTCTATTTTTTTCAGATTATTTTCCATTATAGGTTATTACAAAGTATTGAATGTAGTTCCCTGTGCTATATGGTAAATCCTTGTTGCTTATCTATTTTAGGTATTGTAGTTTGTATTTGTTAATCCTAAACTTTTAATTAACCCCCTCTCCCCACCTTTTCCCTTTGGTAACCATAAGTTTGTTTTCAATGTCTGTGAGTCTGTTTCTGTTTTGTAAATAAATTCATTTGTATCATTCTTTTAGATTCCACAAATTAGTGGTATCATATAATATTTCTCTTTATCTGTCTGACTACTTCACTTAGTATGATAATCTCTAGGTCCATCTGTGCTGCTGCAAATGGGAATATTTAACTCTTTTTTATGGCTGGAGTCATATTCCATTGTGTGTGTATGTATGTGTTTGTGTATATAAATCTTCTTTAACCAATTGTGTGTTGGAAGTTCCTTTAAATACTAAAAAGAGAACTACCATATGATCCAGCAATCCCACTCCTGGGTATATATTTGGAAAAAACAAAAACACTAATTCAAAAAGATACAGGCACCCCAATGTTCATAGCAGTATTATTTACAATAGCCAAGAACTGGAAACAACCCAAGTGCCCATCAACAGATGACTGGTTTAAAAAGAGTTTTGATTTTAGGCCTGCTCTTCTCCCAAGTTTCCCTTCTCAGAAAATGGCCCATTTAGCACTTTTGGTCAGGAACCTGGAGTCTACCTTTATCCCTCCCTTGCCAGGACATCTGCATCCAAATCGTTGGCAGATCATGTCAATCCTAGCTGTAAAACTCACCCCAGGTCTCTTCAGCAGTGTTCCCCTCCTCTGTCACCACTCTAGTCTGGCGACATCTCTCCTTGTTAGACCTCTGCAATCTCTTCTTTACTGGCTTCTTTGCTTCTGTTCTCAATGCCCCACCCTCCAGGAAGCAGCCAGAGATATTTATTTAAATGACAAAGGATTTTCATTTCTCTTAGGATAAAATCCGTACACCACCCCAGAGGGCAGGGCTGTGAAGCTCATTTCATGCCACTTTCCCTCTGTTCATCTTGTCCCAGACGCGCAGACCTTTTACAAGTCCTTGATCGTGCCTTTCTCTCCCCCAACTAAGGGTCTTTAAATTGTTCTTTTTTTTTAATAAATTTATTTATTTATTTTTGGCTGCGTTAGGTTTTCGTTGCTGCACGCGGGCTTTCTCTAGTTGCACCAAGCGGGGGCTACTCTTCGTTGCAGTGCGCGGGCTTGTCATTGTGGTGGCTTCTCTTGTTGTGGAGCACGGGCTTTAGGTGCATGGGCTTCAGTAGTTGTGGCACATGGGCCCAGTAGTTGTGGCTCATGGGCTCTAGAGCACAAGGTCAGTAGTTGCAGCACATGGGCTTAGTTGCTCCGCAGCATGTGGGATCTTCCCGGACCAGGGCTCGAACCTGTGTCCCCTGCATTGGCAGGCGGATTCTTAACCACTGCACCACCAGGGATGTCCCTTTAAATTGTTCTCTACTCAGTTTACGTTTACTTGAAGGAACCCCAAAGGCCACAGCCCACAACACTGCTTCTCTCTATCTCAGGTCCTTGTTTATTTCCTTCACACCATTTAGGGCAACTTGTAAACCCCTGCACTTGTTTCTTGGCTTGTTGTGCATTGTCATCTGTCTCTCCTACTAGAGAGGTAAGCAGGACCCAGATCATGTGAAGGTCATGATGAGAAGGGACTTGACCCCAGGAGAAATGTGAAAAGTTTAAGGAAGGGAGAGGGAAGAATGGAATTATACTTGCAATAGCTCTGCAGCAGTACAATTTGAATAGTGAAGAACAGTTTGGAGAGTGACAAGAGAGGGAGCCCCATCAGGAGACTGCTGGAGTGGCCTAAGCTATGTGTGCTGATGGTATGAATGAGGCATTGAGCATTGCAGGTGGAAAGAGGTAAATGGATTTAAGAGATATGTAGGAGATTGCGTCAACAGACCGTGATTTTACGTGGGGAGAGAGAGAGGAGGAGAAATGTAGATGATACCCAGGTTTCTGGCTTAGGCAACTGAGTGGATGGATGAAGTTGCCTTTGCTGCCATGGGTACACAGGATGAGAACCACCTTTGAGGGTCAGTGCAAAGCCTGCTTGGGATTTGTTGAGTTTGAGGATCGTGAGAGTGGAGGTGACATGTTGAGAAGCAGTATCCCCCAAAATAGATCTGGCTTAGAGATGCAGATACTTATCCTATACTTATCTTTTTTTTTTTTTTCTTAAAAGAGATGTAGCATTTGTTTTTATTTATTTATTTATTTATTTATTTATTTATTTATTTATGGCTGTGTTGGGTCTTCGTTTCTGTGCGAGGGCTTTCTCTAGTTGCGGCAAGCGGGGGCCACTCTTCATCGCGGTGCGCGGGCCTCTCACTGTCACGGCCTCTCGTTGCGGAGCACAGGCTCCAGACGCGCAGGCTCAGTAGTTGTGGCTCACAGGCCTAGTTGCTCTGCGGCATGTGGGATCTTCCCAGACCAGGGCTCGAACCCGTGTTCCCTGCATTGGCAGGCAGACTCTCAACCACTGTGCCACCAGGGAAGCCCTATACTTATCTTAAAAAGAATATAAACTAATAATATTTTTTATTAATTGTAGTATCAGCAAATGGTAGACAAAAGTGGCATTACATGTGCCAAGGATTTTAATACTTCATTTATCTAGGTTAATCAGGGATGCAGGAGGGCGCGGCGGTTAAGAGATGTGCCCTGTTGTCAAAGTCACTGAGAGTCCCAGCTCTGCATTGCTTAACTGTACATCCTATGACAGGTTGCTCTGCCTTTTGGAGTATCAGTTTCCTTATCTGTAAAATGAAACACTTTTACCTAGTCGGGTTGTTGTGCAGCGTTACTGTAATGATATATACAAGGTACTTAGCACATGCAAAGTGCTCCATAGTGATAATTATCATCACTGTCACCGTCGCCCTTCACCTTCAAAAGTATCTTCCTGTACTTTATTTGAGAGAAAGAAACTGCTAGCCCACCCCATTATTTAAGGATTATTAAAGCTTAATTGCCTTTAAAGCTGATTCCAGCTCAGAGATATAAGATTACATCAGATAGGGTTAATGTAATTCAATTATATATTTTTCTGATAATATTTTTTGATCAAATTTTATTTGGGATTAGAACTATAGGCATTCTGACTACATTTACACAGATGTCCACAAAATGCTAACACACAAGCCAAACTCGCAAAAATAATTTCACAAGCCAAAATCACTCCCCAAGTAAAGCGGCTCTTTGGAAGAGCTGATGTCCCTAGCTTTAAGTATGCAAACTTCAGTAACAGCTGAGGCAGAATCAAGGGCAAAAAATGTAGTATTAGAAAGATTAGACACCTGTTGACTGTGACCGGGTTCAAAGGCTTCTTTCTAATGGATGTGTGATACTACAGGAATCTGGGGCGATGACATGCAGTAGTGGTTCCTAGAGCCTACCCAATTGGAATATTTGACACAAAGCAAATAAACTGTACAGACATTTGTGGAGGCAACAGATGCCACTCATTCTGAGAAAAGTGTTCCATTTTGTAGCTTTATGCTATTGGAACACTCCAAGTTATAATTAACTGCTGATGTTCTTCTTAGTCTCTAATTACTCTTATGTGTGATATTCTAACCCTTCCTCTTTTTTATCCCCAGAAATTCTGGGGTTTTGTTTGTTTGTTTTTGCCCGTGCCATGCGGCTTGTGGGATCTTAGTTCCCGGAAAAGAGATTGAACCTGGGCCCTCAGCAGTGAAAGTGCAGAGCCCTAACCACTGGACCACCAGGGAATCCCCAAGAAATTCTGTTTTAGATATAAACTATACATTCTTTCTCCTGGGCAGGAAATAAAAATAAAATAAAGTAAATAGCAAGAGGGAGTATATGTTTTATTAAGAAGACGTCTAACTGATTTGGGAAGGAATTTTTTTATCAATTATGTCCCTAACATTTTTCTGACCTTTTGAGACATTTGAAGGTTCATGTGTATGACAACCAGGAAGCAGTTAAAAATTCTTCTCCATTTGTTTAGGCAAGACAATTGGTTACCCAGGAAGTGGAAGCAAACAGCTTATACATTCATCTTTTCTGATTTCCTAACTCTCAGATTCTTACAAATCAAGCAGAATCAATGATTGAGCAAATGGAAATGAACTTGAAAGTAGACCATGAACATTATGACTCTCCAAAGAAGCAAATATGAATCTGTCACTTCCTCTTCTCCAAGAATTTTTTCAGGGCAATAAAGTGTACTGATGCGTGAGCACACAAAAGATACCATAAGGAATTTTCTGCATGACTTAATTCTTTTTCAGACACAAAGAACAGATTCTGATGATTTACTATCATCAGTGTAAATTCATAACACTGCATTGCCAGCTAGGAATTGCAGACTACTTGTTTAAAGGATAATGAAAATCGAAAACTGCTATATGATTGTCATGGTCACCATATGTCTAAGATTTCCTGGGACAGTCCCAATTTCAAAGATTCTACTTTGTTTTCCTTTCATTATACTCCTGCTTATCAGACCATGCATTCAGGTTTGAAAAATATGTTCTTTAAAGGTCCACTGCTGTTCTTAGTTATATGTTAATTAATATTTTCCAGAATCAAAGAAAGTATCCTTAAAAATAATACATGAAGGACTTCCCTGGTGGCTCAGTGGTTAAGAATCCGCCTGCTAATGCAGGAAACACGGGTTCGAGCCGTGTTCCGGGAAGATCCCACATGCTACAGAGCAACTAAGCCCGTGCCACAGCTACTGAGCCTGCGCCCTAGAGCCCATGAGCCACAACTGCTAAAGCCCGCATGCCTAGAGCCCGTGCTCTGCAACAAGAGAAGCCACCGCAATGAGAAGCCCGCGCACCGCAACGAAGAGCAGCCCCTGCTCGCCGCAACTAGAGAAAGCCCGCGCGCAGCAACGAAGACCCAACGCAGCCAAAAATAAGTTTATTTTAAAAATAATAATACATGGATTTTAAAAAATTAACTCAGGAAAAGTCAATTCCTTTCTTACAAATTTTGGGAAAGCCACCTGAACAGCCTTGGCATAGATTGATGATTACTTGAACAATTTTCATAGTACTGCAATGTTATAAATACGCTGGGATTTTATGATTGCCAATTTCATGAGCACAACATACAGACACACTGAAATATTTCTGAAGGACATCTAAAAAGCAGCGTTTTAGTTTAACTCAGTTCCTGTTCCTGTTTCCTAGAATCTGAAAGAAACTGTTAAAGAAGTTCTAGAATGTACATGAAACAACGTTGCTAATCAGGAACAATATGATATTTAGACTACACTTGATACTAATGGCCAAAAGATGACCTGGAAAAAATTACCTTTAAACTAGAAAGGGTCAAAAATTTTTTTCTACTTTATTTTGTTTATTTATTTTTGGCTGCATTGGGTCTTCGTTGCTGCGTGCGGCCTTTCTCTAGTTGCGGTGAGTGGGGGTTACTCTTCACTGTGGTGCGTGGGCTTCTCATTGCGGTGGCTTTTCTTGTTGCGGAGCATGGGGCCTAGGTACACGGGCTTCAATAGTTGTGGCAGGCAGGCTCAGTAGTTGTGGCTCACGGGCTTAGTTGTTCTGTGGCATGTGGGATCTTCCGGGACCAGGGCTTGAACCCATGTCCCCTGCATTGGCAGGCAGACTCCCAATCACTGAGCCACCAGGGAAGCCCAAGGGTAAGATTTTTTTTATGACCATTTTAATGTGAAGTTCTTACATTGCTGAAAATTGATTTGGATTAGAACCTTCAGATGACTTCTCTGGGAATGGAAGTCATGGAAAACTGAAAAATTCCATCAATTCCAAAATGCTTTTATACTAATCTTGAAAAGAAGCAGTTTAGCATACAGAGATGCTCCTTCCTTATTTATATGAAACTTGCTAAAGACTTAAGTGCTTACTAGAGGTACATTCTGCATACAGTCAATATTTTATTGTATGTTTTGCAAATGAAGTTGTTTGTGGACATCATTTTTAAGGATTATTCATTGTGTTTTTTAATTACTGTCCAACACTAATATTTGCTTGTCATTAAGTAATTTGCATCATCATTTGTCTAACACCTGACAACTTAACTCTCTTATTTGGTCTATGTAAACTGACTTGCACAAAATTTCTCCATTCCGTTCATCCTTTCCCTGCCCTTAAGGGCTGAGGCTTATTACTCTGACCTGCTTTGTACATTGAAGAGGTCAAAGGTGTCAGCTGATGGACTGAAATGTTTTCCCCCTATAAGAACCTTTCCTTCCCTTCCAAGGCAGAGGCAAGATCCAAAGATATTTGGTTGGATTATCTGAAGTATCATCCTTATTTAGCCCAACAGAAATATAGTGTTCACCATAGTATAGCAGAAAGACCAGAGTTTTTACAGTCACACAAGTCAGAGTCTGAATTCCTGTTCTGTTGCTTACTGCTTACAAACTATATTCCAAGTCACTCTAAGACTCAGTTTCGACATCTATGATATGACAAGAAGTTCATACAACTTTCTGAAGTTTAATATATCTAGAGTATCTAACTTTAGTCCCTGGCTTATAGTAGGGTTCAAATAAATGTGAGCTAACTTGTTTAAACAATGAATAATTTTAAGCATAAGAAATACAACACAATAGAGACATTAGAGGTAAATAAGCAAGGCATCTTTTTTTTTTTTATTTATGGCTGTGTTGGGTCTTTGTTTCTGTGTGAGGGCTTTCTCTAGTTGTGGCAAGCGGGGGCCACTCTTCATCGCAGTGCGCGGGCCTCTCACTATCGCGGCCTCTCTTGTTGCGGAGCACAGGGTCCAGACGCGCAGGCTCAGTAATTGTGGCTTATGGGCCTAGTTGCTCCGCAGCATGTGAGATCTTCCCGGACCAGGGCTTGAACCCGTGTCCCCTGCATTGGCAGGCAGATTCTCAACCACTGTGCCACCAGGGAAGCCCCCAAGCAAGGCATCTTTTGTGCCTAGGTAGTATGATACAATGGGGAAAGTGTAGGATTTAGTGATCCACCTATCTTCATATGTTTCTCAATTAATTGAGCATTATTGTTCTCATCTGTGAGAAAGACCATACGCATACTGCCTCACAGAGCTATTATGGTAGAGTTAGGCTCATAGTATAGAATATTCTCTGCCCACCCCTTTCTGGACAGAAATTGACTTATAATTTAATATCACTCTCATAATGTTTGAAAAATAAGAGAGGAAACCAAATTTGAAGTGATCTAGGTTCTAGCTTATATTTCTGATGGGAGAAATATGTTGACAATACCATATTTATATAACCTGTGGGTCTAAGCTCATAGTCAGATAAACTGAGGGCTGTAAAGTGAATGAGTAAAAGATGCCCACACCAGCTCGGTAAAAATCCAGCTGTTCTGATTTGCTGATTGCAGATCATTCATTCAACTTGCATTTATTAACTGCCTGCCATGTACAGGCATTGTACTAGGTGTTAATCATGCAACTATAAACAGAACAATCCTTGCCAAGAGGGACATATTAAACAAATTATTACAACAATGTGATAAGTAGTTTAATTCATTTATTTATTTAAGAAGTATTTATTGAGTTCCTACTGGGTGGTAGGCATGGTGCGTGTCTTGGGTACAACAGGAAAGAAGACCCAGCCCCTGACCCCATCAAGTATTTAGTATAGTGGAGAAGGCAGACAGTTACCCAAGTAGTAACAATAAAGGGTTGTGACAGGGGAAGTATGGAGATCTATGAGTGATCTTAAAAAAATAAAATAAAAAAGGAACTTAATCTAGTGTATGGTCAAGAAGGCCTCCTAAAGGAAGTGATGTTTAGGCTGAGAACTGAAGGACAGATAGAAAAAGAGTCATGTGGGAGAGAAAGGTCCAGGTAGAGGTAAAAGCATGTGGGAAGGCTCAGGGATAATACAGAGTTTGACACATATGAGGAAATGACAAAAGTCTGATGTGGCTGGACAGAGAATATGAAAAGGGGATTAGATATAGGTATTATGGGAGCACAGAGGAAGATGCACTTAACCATGTCCATGAATGCATGGAACGATGCCCAGAAGGAAGAAAACTAGAGCTGAAGGACGAGAGTATGTTCAGCGGCAGAGCAAAGGGAAGTGAGGGCATTTCCGACAGATATGAGGAATGTATAAGTACCCAAAGATGACAAGGAGGCCAACACACTTTGGAACTGTAGCTCACATTTATGGTGATGGGTGTGAACATAATTGCATGTCTGGGAATGTAACAAAGATGGATTGCAGGGTGGGCCAGACTGGATGCAAGAAGACCAGTTGGGAGATTAGTGCCATCATCCAGGTAGGATATAATGATGGAGTAAGGAGTTGGAGAAATGAAGGCCTGAGGGTAGTATTCAAGAATATTGATGTAAAATTGGCAGGTCTTGAGAACTGATTAGATGAAGAGATGACGAGCAGGAGGGATCAGGGACAACTCTGATCATGACCCCAGTGAAGAGATAACTATGGAAGGAAGAGTAGATGTTGGAGAAAAGATAGAGACGACTGGTAAGAGGATTGAATTAAGGTGTCTGTAAAACATCCAAATGTGGACAGTCTGATAGTCAGGGGGATATGTTGGTCTGGACTCAGAAGAGAAGTCTGGGCTGAAGATGAGGATTTGGGAGTCAACAGCAGTAAGTGATGATTAATAAGTGAAAGGGTAGGATTGATTAGAGTCAGAGTAGTGAGAAGATAAAAGTCATTTTTGAGTACCTATACTATCTGATTTTCTTATTTTTCTACAATGAGTGTGTAATACTACTGTGTAAAAATTATTTCCAAAGCTCTTACATAGTAGGAGGAATACCTGTTGCTCTGAGAACAAAGGATTGGACACTGGGTCTGCACGTACATTTGTAGGCAAGAAGAGGAAAGGTAGACAAGAAGTTTTATAAAATGGTCACACTTTTTTTTTCTTCATAGAGATGGTTGAAGATAGCTACTGGTCCAAGGAAGGCAGGGTTGGAGGAAGCAGCTGAAATGTGGAATGTCCCACACAAAAGGGAGCTGAAGAGGGAGTTGTCTAAAGATAAGTTTAAAAAGACTGAAATGAGACCCATATTCTTTTTTATTTTTAATGGTGCCTAACAAGCAGACAATGCTCTTAAGCAGACAGTGAGACAAGATAACTGAAATCTGGGCCACGTGTGACTTTTCTGGACATCATAATTGTACATGGATTGGGATGCGTAGCATTATTTTCAAAAGTACCATGCAACACATTCCACAAATTAATAGTTGTTATACTGCCATAGAGGATGCAGCGCTCACGGAGCTATAAGCAGACAATAATTTTATAAACTCTACATTTGTCGAGATGGACTTGGAGCCCTAGAAGACTCACAAGTTTGCGAATTTAATAAGGTTAGACGCCTCCAGAGGGCCCTCCCGCAGAAACTTGTAAGGGCAACATGTATTTTCAAAATTAATTTTGATGTCAGAGGAAAAGATAGTAAGTGTGGCCCAAAGTGTTGATAGGGCAAGAATTCACTGTGTCTGTTTTGAGGACATCATCTAACCCATTTAGTGGCTACTTCAATAATTAACTGTATTCCTAGGAGAGACTGAATATTCCGGTGTGTATGGCTACTTCCAGCCTAGAGAATTCGGTTCACTTAGTGAGAGGATTTATTGGATTTTAAAATGCTTTCCTTTCTGTGATTCTTCTGACCTAGAAATATGCTTTTTATTTCAGTGGCTCTCTCAAAACAGCTGAATAAATGACAGTTTCCAAACAATCACCGTTAACTGTAAGTCAAAATGTTATGCTTCCTCAGTTACGCTAAGATTCTTCAGTTTGTTTTCTTTCTATCACCAATAAAGTATAATCTACCACGAGAATGATGATTAAAGGCATTCTACCAAAAATATTTACTCCATTCTGTGGCAAACATTTGTCATCTCTAACTTAAGTTGAACAGCTTTTGCTTAAGTGTCACTGTGCTGCTACATGAAATAGAGGCATCTGGAATTTATTCTCTTATTCTCTTTCTAATTATAGCTTAATTTATCAACCACACATTTTTAAGATGGGTATTCCTAGTAGGCTTCTCCATTACAAAACATGCCAGAAGTATTCATTTCAAAATAACATTGATTTTACTCTTTCGAGGGGTAAATGTCATCATCCTTGTTTCTATATAATTTTTTTTATGTATACTCGATTGTATAATTTCTAAAGTTCTCTGTTTCCCAAAATTATCCCCCTACTGCAACATCCCCCAACCTCAGTCAAAAAAATCTCATCCTCTCGGGGAATTCCCTGGCAGTCCAGTGGTTAGGACTTCACGCTTTCACTGCTGAGGACGCAGGTTCAATCCCTGGTTAGGAAACGAAGATCACTGCAAGCCGCATGGCGTGGACAAATGAAAAAAAAAAAAAAAATCCTCTCAATGACACTATCTCTGCTACACAGCGGTCATGACCTTTAGAACTGGAAGGGACCTTGGAGATCATTAGTTCAGTGCTTGTCAACTTTATAGCATATAAGACTCTCCTTGGGTGCCTGTTCTAAAAGAAGATTTAGGGACTTCAGTCCCAGAGATTCTGATTCAGTAACTCTGGGTTAGAGCCTAGGAATATACATTTTTTAAAAGCACCTCACATAATCCTGAACCCACAGAAAGCACATTGAAAAATCTTACTCTAAACTTTTCTTTCTATAGTAAGGTTGCTGAGAGTAAAAAGTGTGACTTGCCCATGATCTTTGGTGATCTAATTGATGTAATTGTCATCGAAGTGTTTCTACAGCTATTCTCGACATCCCTCTGCTTACATTTTTAAAAAACAGGGATCAGAATGTGGTTGCCTTCTTATGAAAAGCTACTACCTTTACCCTAAGGGGATGGGGGTAAGGTTGAAAATTTGTGGAAGAAGGTATATGCCATTGCTTTACAAAGTAAATTCATCAAATGTTGTCATCATCAAAAAGCAACAACCATAAAGGTATATATAATGTTTTCATGGGGTCCTCTAACGATATTTATGGAGAGGGAGTAGACACTGAATGAATGAATGAATGAATGAGACAATGAGTTCTCTCTGAAGACAGGAGAGAAAAGGTTCAGACAGTGTGAGGACTGTCTCTGGGTACCCCAAAAGTCCCCATCCTGGTCTCTAATAGTCAAAGTTTTCTGTCAGGTAGCAAGAGGAGGGATTCATTTTTATACTCTTTTTAAAAGTATCTTTATTTATTTTTGGGCGTGCCTTGTGGCATGTGGGATCTTCGCATACATTTTTAATAACTTTTTTTAATTGAAGTATAGTTGATTTGCAATGTCGTGTTGGGATTCATCTCTAGAAAAGGAAAAGCTTCCATGGTAAGTGAGTACAATTCTATTCTTTTAGTAGTTTCTTTTTAATTCCCTATAAGTAGCTGAAAATAACGTATAGATTTCAGTAATTTAGGTACAGTATTACGTTATAATTGGCTTGTTCCGAAAAGAGCTTCTCTTCCTTTCCTTTCTTTTTCTTTCCTCCATTGGAGGTGGAGAGGGTGTCAGTGTGGGAGTTTTTCACCCTGTCTTTAACTGGCTGGCTTTTGCTGATGAAGAGTTTACTTCAGTTTGTTTGGCTTCTTGATCTGTTATGTTATTTATCTGCAGTTTTGCTTCTAGTCAAAATGGAAAGCAACTGTAGTTTGTCATCCTTTAATGCTGGGAGATGACAGGAAGCTGCGTTTTATTTGTTTTTCTCTTTGAAGTGATACAGCTGAGTGAGCAGACGTAAGGATTGTATTTTAACCAGAAATTTTGCTTAATCTCATGGAAACAGCCACTTCATTGAGGACCAGTCGTCTGCTGGACTTGGCTTCTGCAGAATTATCAGAGAAGATGGATGGGTAATTCCAGAAAATTCTGGAAGAAGAACACATTGACTACAGAAATCCAGTTTGATTCCATATTTTTTTAATTGAAGTATAGTTGATTTACAATATTGTGTTAGTTTCAGGTGTACAGCAAAGTGATTCAGTTTTTTTTTCAGATTATATTATTATTATAGGTTATTACAAGATTTTGAATATAATACTTGTGCTATATAGTAAATCCTTGTTACTTATCTATTTTATGTATAGTGGTTTGAATCTGTTAATCCCATACTACTAATTTCTCCCTCCTATCCTCACTCTCCTTTGGTAACCATACATTTGTTTTCAATGTCTGTGAGTGTGTTTCTGTTTTGTATATAGATTTATTTGTATTATTTTTTAGATTCCACATATAAATGGTATTATATAGTAATTGTCTTTGGCTGACTTACTTCATTAGGTATAATATTCTCTAGGTCCAGCCATGTTGCTGCAAATGGCAATCTTTCATTCTTTTTTATAGCTGAGTAATATTCCACTATTTTATATATATCTTCTTAAGTCAGTCATCTGTTGGTGGGCACTTGGGTGGTTACCATGCCTTGGCTATTGTAAATAGTGCTGCTATGAACATTGGTGTGTGCATGTATCTTTTCACATTAGAGTTTTCATTTTTTCTGGATATATACCCAGGTGTGGGATTGCTGGGTCATATGGTAACTCTATTTTTAGTTTTTTAAGGAACCACCATACTGTTTTCCATAGTGGCTGCACCAATTCACATTCCCACCAACAGTGGGATTTTCTCTAATAAATGTAAATCAATAAAATTAGAATTCTCCTTCACACCATGTAAAAAATAAACTCAAAATGGTTCAAAGACCCAAATATAAGACATAATACCATAAAACTCCTAGAAGAGAACATAGGCAAAACATCCTCTGACATAAATTTTAGCAACATTTTCTTAGCTCAGTCTCCCAAGGCAAAAGAAATAAAAGAAAAGTAAACAAATGGGACCTAATCAAACTTAAAAACTTTTGAACAGCAAAGAAAACCATGAACAAAATGAAAAGACAACCTACAGAATAGGAGAAAATATTTGGCAATAATGCAACTGACAAGGGCATTTCCATTGACAATATTGATATAAAAAAAGGGTATTAGGAAAGTTAACTTCTTTCTTCACATGAAGCACCTCAGTAACCTTCTAAAATGCATACCTGATGGCACTACCCTACTTGTTACCCATCAATAGCTCCCCATTGCTTACAGAGCCAAATCCAACCTCCTTAGCACATACAAAGGTGTACAAGGCCCTTCATGGATAAGCATTACTGGGCCTGCCTCATCTTCCCAGCCTCTCTTACTTAATTGCACTCAGTATTTAATTGAGCTAATACTTATATGTAATGAAATGCAAAGAACTTAAGTGTACAATTCAAGGAGTTTTGAAAAATGTATACACCTGTGTAACCAACTTCCCTGTGAAGATATGGAACATTTCATCACCCCACAAGTTTCCCTTGTGTCCCCTTCTAGCTGATTAGTTAATACCTGCCCCACATACTATAATTTCCATCTGTATAGATTAGTTTTGCCTGTTCCTGAACTTCATATAAGAGGAATCATACTCTGTATACTTCTTTTTTTTCTTTTTTTATTGGCCATAATATTAGCTTTATTTATTTATTTATTTTAACATCTTTATTGGAGTATAATTGCTTTACAATGGTGTGTCAGTTTCTGCTTTATAACAAAGTGAATCAGCTATACATATACATATATCCCCATACTCTGTGTACATCTTTGTGCCTGACTTCCATGTTCTCCTGTATATCAATAGTTCACTTGTTTAATTGCTGAGGAGTTTCATATTGTATAAATATATCACAATTTGCTTATCCATTCTTCTGATGGACATTTGTTGTTTCCATACTTTGGCTATTATGGATAAAGCTACTAGGAACATTCTTAGGCAAGTCTTTCATTGGTCATTTGCTTTTATTTTCCCTGGATAAACAAACACTTAGGGGGAGAATTCCTGGATTTCTTTTGTAAGGAATTTCAAAACAGTTTTTCAAAGTGTTTGTAGCAATTTATTTGCCCATCAGCAATGTAGAAGTGTTTCAGTTATCCCACATGCTCACCAGCACTTGGTGTTGTCAGTTTTTAACATTTTAGTTACTCTATGGGTCTGAAATGGAATCCCATTGTGGTTTTATTTTGCATTTCTTTGATGACTACTAATGTTCAACATCTTTTCATGTACTTATTGACCATTTGTAATCTTTTGTAAAGTGCCTGTTTAAGTCTTGCCCATTTGTTTATTGGGTTTTCTTTTTATTAGTGACTTGTAGTTCTTTCTGTGTGTTCTAGATACATGACTTTTGTTAGTCTTTAGTTGGTTGCCTTTTCATTTACTAATGACTTTTAAAAAAATTTTTATTTATTTTTGGCTGCATTGGGTCTTTGTTGCTGCACGTGGGCTTTTTCTAGTTGCGGCAAGCGGGGGCTACTCTTCATTGTGGTGCGTGGGCTTCTTGTTGTGGTGGCTTCTCTTGTTGTGGAGCACAGGCTCTAGGCGTGCCGGCTTCAGTAGTTGCAGCATGCGGGCCCTAGAGTGCACGGGCTTCAGTAGTTGTAGCACGCAGGCTCAGCAGTTGTGGCTTGAGGGCTCTAGAGCACAGGCTAAGTAGTTGTGGCGCATGGGCTTAGTTGCTCCACGGCATGTGGGATCTTCTTGGACCAGGGCTCTAACCCGTGTCCCCTGCAATGGCAGGTGGATTCTTAACCACTGCGCCACCAGGGAAGACCTACTAATGACATTTTTGATGAGCAAAATTTCAAAATTTAAATTTTTGATAAATTTAATCTTTATTTAATGTTTAGTGCTTTTTTTGTACTTTTCCTAAGAAATCTGCCTATTCATGTTTGCAAAAATATTGTCCTATATTTTCTTCTGGAAAGTCTGTAGTTTTAGCTTTTACACTTAGATGTAGAATTTATTTTGAATTAATTTCAGTATATAGTGTGCTGTAGGGAATGTAGTCCAATTTTTTCATGTATTTGTTCAGTTATTCCAACACCATTTGTTGAAAAGATTTTCTTTTCCCATTGAAAAGGTAAATTTATAAAAATCAATTGACCAAATAAGTGTGGGTCTATTTCTGGACTCTATTCTGTTTCACTGAGCTGTGTAAGTATCCTTGTCTATGCCAATACCACACTGTCTTGATTATTGTAGCCTTATATTAAGTCTTGAAACACAATTGTGTGAGCCCTCCAACACTGGACTCTTTTTTTTTTTTTTCCCACATTGGACTTTATTTTCAAGATTATTTTGGCTATTTTAGATCTTTTGCATTTCCATTTAAACTTTACAGCAAATTTGTCAATTTTGCAATATAACCTATTGGGATTGTGACTGGAAATGCACAGATTCTATAGATGAGTTTGAGGAATTGACATTTTTAACCATATTGAGTAATTCAATTCAACAACAGAGTTTATCTTTCCATTTATTTAGATCTTTAATTTCTGTTAGCAATGTTTTATAGTTCTTGGTATACAAGTCTTCTCCTAAGTATTTAATATACTTTGATGCTATTATATAATGCTATTGTAAATAACATTTAAAATACTTTCAATTGCCAGTTGTCCAAGTTAGTGCATAGAAACACATTT
The DNA here is from genome assembly GCF_028023285.1 of Balaenoptera ricei. NCBI lineage: Eukaryota > Metazoa > Chordata > Mammalia > Artiodactyla > Balaenopteridae > Balaenoptera > Balaenoptera ricei. The sequence goes on from NC_082655.1 coordinate 58,929,208, forward strand.
GATTTTTGTATATTGACCATGTATCCTACAACCTTGCTAAATTATTTATTAGTTTTAATAGCTTTCGGTAAACTACTTAGGATTTCCTATGTGCATGATCATATAATCTATGAATGAAGACAGTTTTATTTCTTTCTTTCCAATCTATATGTATTTTGTTTCTTTTTCTACTATTATTCCATCTTATACAATGTTGTATAGAAGTGGTGAGACTGAACACCCTTTCTTGCCTTGTTCTTGATCTTAGGAGGAAAAAATTCAGTTTTTCAGTATTAAATATGATTAGCTAAGGATGCTCTTTATCAGATTCAGGGAATTTGTTATTTGCTAAGAATTTTTATCGTGAACAAATGCTGAATTTTGTAAAACACTTTTTCAGCATTTAAAAAATATTTTTATTTATTTATTTTTGGCTGATTTGAGTCTTAGTTGTGGCATGTGGAATCTTTTGTTGCAGTACGCGGGCTCTTCGTTGTGGCACACAGCCTTCTCTCTAGTTGTGACGCGTGGGGTCCAGAGCACATAGGCTCTGTAGTTGCAGCATGTGGGCTCTCTAGTTGTGGTACACGGGCTTAGTTGCCCTGTGGCATGTGGGATCTTAGTTCCCTGACCAGGGATCAAACCAGTGTCCCCTGCACTGGAAGGCAGATTCTTAACCACTGGACCACCAGGGAAGTTTCTTCCTTGTTTCTTAATGTGGAAACTTAGATCACTGATTTAATACTTTTGATATCTTATAACAAAAGATATCTTTTGTATCTTCAAGCTACCAATTTTGTTTTGAACACTGCTTTAACAAATAACACAAATTTTATTAGTTTATATTTTCATCATTCAGTTTGGAATAGTTTTAATATTCCTGTTTCCTTTTTTGACCCATGTGTTTTTTTTTTTTTTAACGTCTTTATTGGAGTATAATTGCTTTATGGTGTTGTGTTAGTTTCTGCTGTATAACAAAGTGAATCAGCTATATGCATATGTATATCCCCATAACCCCTCCCTCTTGCGTCTCCCTCCCACCCTCCCTATCCAGGTGTTATTTAGAAGTGTGCTGTTTAATTTCCGCATATTTGAAACTCTCTTGGATTTCTTTTCTTTTCTCTCTCTCTTTTTTTTTTTTTATTTTGGCCATGCCATGTGGCTTGCAGGATCTAGTTCCCCGACCAGAGATTAAACTCGGGCCACAGCAGTGAAAGCATGAAGTCCTAACCACTGGCCTGCCAGGGAACTCCTTTTTTTTTTTTTTTTTTTAAAGACTTTATAAATGTTATCTGTGGGAGGGTTAGTTTAATACAAGCTGCTGCCATTAGTGGAACCAGAATTAACCCCTCACTTTTTACTCTAGAGTAGGGGTCAGCAAATTTTTCTGTAAAGGGCAGATTAATAGGCTTCATAGCCAAAAAGACAAAATTGAAGATATTGTGTAGATATTTATATAAAGAAGATGTGGTTCACATATACAATGGAATACTACTCAGGCATAAAAAAGAATGAAATAATGTCATTTGCAGCAACATGGAGGGACCTAGAGATTATCATACTAAGTGAAGTAAGTCAGAAAGAGAAAGACAAATACCATATGATATTACTTATATGTGGAATCTAAATCTAATCTAAAGTATGGCACAAATGAACCTATCTACAAAACAGAAACAGACTCACAGACATAGAGAACAGACTTGTGGTTGCCAACAGGGAGAGGGATGGACTGGGAGTTTGGGGTTAGTAGATGCAAACTATTACATTTAGAATGGATAAACAACAATATCCTACTGTATAGCACAGGGAACAATACCCAATATAATGGAAAAGGATATAAAAAAGAATGTATATACATGTATAACTGAGTCACTTTGCTGTACAGCAGAAATTAGCACAACAGTGTAAATCAACTATACTTCAATAAAAAAATAAAAATTAAAAATAAAATAGAGGGCTTCCCTGGTGGCACAGTGGTTAAGAATTCACCTGCCAATGCAGGGGACATGGGTTCAAACCCTGGTCTGGGAAGATCCCCCATGCCATGGAGCAACTAAGCCCGTGTGCCACAACTACTGAGCCTGCGCTCTAGAGCCCGCAAGCCACAACTACTGAGCCCACGTGCCACAACTACTGAAGCCCGTGCACCCTAGAGCCCGTGCTCTGCAGCAAGAGAAGCCACCACAATGAGAAATCTGTGCACCGCAATGAAGAGTAGCCCCTGCTCACCGCAACTAGAGAAAGCCCGCACACAGCAACGAAGACCCAATGCAGCCAAAAATAAAATAAAATTAATTAAAAAATAATAATAATAATAAATAAATAAATAATAAAAATAAATAAAAATAAAATAGAGAGAAAACAAATTTCACACATGCACCCCAATGTTCACTGCGGCATTATTTACAATAGCCAGGTCATGGAAACCACCTAAATGCCCATCAACAGACGAATGGATAAAGATGTGGTACTTATATACAATGGAATATTACTCAGCCATAAAAAGGAACGATATTGGGTCATTTGTAGAGACGTGGATGAATCTAGAGACTGTCATACAGAGTGAAGTAAGTCAGAAAGAGAAAAACAAATATCGTATATTAACACATATATGTGGAACCTAGAAAAATGGTACAGATGAACCGGTTTGCAGGGCAGAAATTGAGACACAGATGTAGAGAACAAATGTATGGACACCAAGGGGGGAAAACCACGGGGTGGGCAGGTGGAGGCACTGTGATGAATTGGGAGATTGAGATTGACATATATACACTAATATGTATTAAATGGATACCTAATAAGAACCTGCTGTATAAAAAAATAAGTAAAATAAAATTCAAAAAAATGCAGTTTTGAGAAAACTAATATGCTATGGGAAAGAAAGACAACTCTAGTTTCGTGGATAGTCATGAAAATGCTGTTTATAATATAAAATGTTGGAAATAAGCTTAATGATCAATGGTAGGGAGCTGCTTAAATAAACATCCAGTTAGTCAAAAAAAAAAAAAAAAACAAGAATGAGCACCTGAATGTACAAAAAAACCCCTTCATTTAAAAAATGCCTTTTCTATTTACTTATTCCAGATTTACATTTTTATCAATAGAACAAGTGGTTTACCTTTTGCCATTGGAGTACATTATGGTGATCACTACAGAAGGCTGGTAGTGTAGACCTAGGGGGATAAAAAGGTTTGGGTCAATGTGGGTGAATATAGTGATTAGTTGGTGTGCAGAGGGGACATAAACTTCATTGTCAAAGTTGTTTGTAAAAAAATAATAATAAAAAAAATAAAATAGAAAACAAATTTCCACAAAGTTTTATTGATTAAATTTAAAATATAGTAATAGTAATTGAGTACAATTATTCGTAATACAAGTCTAATGAGAAGAACGGAATTTGTGGAAATAACATTTTACTTAATTAGGGTTCAATATTAGTGTTTCCTATTATCAAAATGTATTGCAATTATCTGTTGATACTAATCTAGAATGAGATTTTATGTATTTATCTTTGAAAATGTCTTTTTACAGAGACAGGTATTGTCAAATACTGATACCAATCCATTAGCATAGAATTTTCATTGAACATATTCATTGCTGGGAAGGCAATGAATTTATAGAATTCGATTCTTCTCAATATTTGCTTTTCAGCATATCATTACATTGCAGATTAATCACTTCTAATTGAAACTTAGGTGGAAGCTCCTCAATGACATAGTTAAATGGATTTTGAAACATGGAAATTTCCTTTGGATCTTGCACTGAGATCCAAAAACTCTGCTAGTACTGTAGTTAGAGCTTAGAAAATATATCGTTTGTAAATTTCTGTGGAAATGGAGATGTTACTTCTTGTTTTCACTTTTCACAACATGGGAGTATATAAAGTAACTTGACATTATTTGTAATTTAAACAACATTGTCTTCAAAATGACTTTACCACGATATAATTTGCACATACAAGAACTGTTTTAACTAGTAATTTAAGTTGAATTCATTAAGAAACATTATCTGATTTGAAGCAAAAGCTATTACTAAGCCATTCAGTGTTGCGTAATAATACTTGAGAGTGGTTCTTCTCATTCAGGAAAAAAAAAAAATCAGTTTCAGCCCTAAACTTTAAAAAATCACAATAAAACGTTACCACTAAGCCATTGAACTGCTCTGTAATTAGGCAGGTCAAGACATTCAGCTTCTATTTCTTTTATATATATTTATTTATTTATTTATTTATTTTTGGCTGCGTTGGGTCTTTGTTGCTGAGCGCAGGCTTTCTCTAGTTGTGGTGAGTGGGGGCTACTCTTCTTTGTGGTGCGCTGGCTTAGTTGCTCCACGGCATGTGGGATTTTCCCGAACCAGGGCTCGAACCCGTGTCCCCTGCACTGGCAGGCGGATTCTTAACCACCGTGCCACCGGGGAAATCCTCAGCTTCAATTTCTGATAAGAATTCTTGGAACTAACGATTGTTAAGTCCTCGACAGCAATGAAGTTCACCCCTGAAACTGCAATAACACACAGTAGATTTCAAGAAAACGATAAAGTCACGTATTTTCTGCAAACTAGCTCCTGATGAACAAATAGTGAAAAACCTTCCTTTTTCACAAGCTTTGTAAGTTTGTCCAACTGAGCCTTTTTCTGTTGCACACATATTTTTCCCATCATCAGTTGTCACACGCCATAGCAGATTCCGCTTCAGGTTGTGCTGAATTCATGTTTCTCAACTTCTATCTCGCCTATGCTTTTTCCAGGCATACTTTTCACAGAGGCTAATTCTTCAGTCACTTCAAACTCCACCTGGACTCCTTGAATAACCAACCATTGAGGAGGCTCAGTAACATCTGTCAACTCATCCAGAGCCAAGGAACACAATGCAAAATCATTTGCCTTGTTTTTAAATTAACTGTTGACTTTGCTCCGCAGGTCCTCAACTCTGCAAGCAACTGTTCTCACTAAGAGGCTAACAGTCTTAAACATGTTTATTTTTATGTACAGATTTCTTCAGCTGTTGGAATCAAGCACAATTTAATTAACTCGTATTGGTAAATGGCTTTCTGCTTGAATAACAAATCACTCCGAAACCTCCTTTGATTGCAGCCCCATTTTCATTTTTTATTTTTGTGCAGAAATTTTGCTGTGATGAGATATTCTGTGTTAAGTTAAAACTGTCTATTTCTTCTGACTGTGACTTTCCTGTGAGTTGGAATATTGTGATGAGGGCTTAGTCTGGTAATGCCAATGTATATTGTATTCTTTTAGCACAGCTATCATGTCTTTGCATAATAAACACAATCCTTTGCCATATAATAACAAAATAATCCACACTCCACTTTGCCTTAAAACGTGACATTCAAAACCTATTTTTCTCGTGACTTCCCTGGTGGCACAGTGGTTAAAAATCCGCCTGCCAATGCAGGGGACATGGGTTCGAGCCCTGGTCCAGGAAGATTCCCACATAGCACTGAGCAACTAAGCCTGTGCTCCACAACTACTGAGCCTGCGCTCTAGAGCCTGCGAGCCACAACTACTGAGCCTGCGAGCCAGCCCGCGGGCCTAGAGCTTGTGCTCTACAACAAGAGAAGCCACCTCAATGAGAAGCCCGCACACCGCAACGAAGAGTAGCCAGCACTCGCCACAACTAGGGAAAGCCCTCGTGCAGCAACAAAGACCCAATGCAGCCAAAAATTAATTAATTAATTAATTTTGAAAAAAAACCTCTACTTTTCTTGTTTTGACCTGATAGGTGTGCACTGGTAATAAATGTAAATGTTCTGGTGTACTGATATGTGTCATACTCAGAATGCTGTAGAGTTATGAGGACATCACTATGATGCACAGTGGGAAGCAATGGGAGCGCTTCATGCATCCTCTGTTTCAATTACTCAACTCTGCAGTTGCTGCGTGAAAGCAACTATATATATCATGTAAACAAGTGAGTGTATCTGCATTCCAATAAGACTATATTTATGGACACAAATTGAATTTCATATAATTTTCATGTATCATAAAATATCCTTCTTGTGATTGTTTTCCAAACATTTTAAAGTGTTGTAAAAACCATTTTTAGCTCACAAGCCATATAAAATTGGATGACTGGCCATTTTTGGCCTATGGTCATAGTTTGCCAACCCTTGCTCTGTAGCAATCCTGAATCATTTACAGTCTTCCTTCTCATTTTTTTCCCCATTATTTCATACCTCCCTGCCTTCTACATACTGAGTCTCTCTCACTGGAATCCTCCTCCTCTCTACATCTTCCTGATGTCATTTTCCAAGACACTGATAAATTGTTACCTACTGTATTTTTTATATGATTCAATAACACTACTTTCTGTGTGATTTTACTGTTGCACTGCTAAGTATAGAAAGAACGTATCAAAGAGTGAGAATCTGTTACTTCACTCTTCCCTAAATCACATTAAAGCAACGTGTTGTTTCATTTTGTTTTGTGTTAAATAATTAACTAGAAGTTGTCCTGAGAGGAAGTATAAGGATTGTAGGATCGGTAAGAACGTGCAGAAAAATATCATTTGCAGCTAAAGATTGTTATGAGGATTAAATAAGATGGAGAATGAACATTCTAAGCATAGAGAAGGCTGGTAATAAAACTCAGTTCTTTCTCTCTTTCCTCCTCTGGAGATATTTGATGTATGCTCGCGACCACACACAAAATTCAGCTGCTGTGCACTAAATCCGCACAGATTTTCTTATGCCAGTATCATCCTTATTACCTACTATTAGATTCCCCTGTGATCCCATTTCTATTTCTGTGAATAATATCTATTTTTCAAAATTATTTAGCTTTATTGGAATGCTTTAAAAATATTTAGGAAGAAAAGAGGAACATTTCCTTTAAGAACCTATTTATGCTGTAAATCAATTTTATCACAGGCTTGCGGCAAACTGTAAAATATAAGTACCTGCAAATGTTTGCAAGGAATCATTGTTAAAGTTTTGCTGTATTGGAAGAAGCTAGTTCTTGAACTATCAGCAGACCTTGTATCTCTCACACTGCAGAGTGAAGAACCAGGAAATTAAGAGGACCAAGATTATTCTTATGCCAAAGAGAGCAGAAAGAATCTCATAGACTCCATATGAGGAAGCAGCGTTCTTTTGGCCAAAAAAAAAAAAGAGGTTTAAAAAAAAAAATCCCCAAAAAAGGGGACTAGATTGAGTTCTAGCTAAAGTAATATGGTGGGGACTCCCCTGGTGGCGCAGTGGTTGAGAATCTGCCTGCCAATGCAGGCGACACGGGTTCAAGCTCTGGTCCGGGAAGATCCCACATGCCGTGGAGCAGCTAAGCCTGTGCACTACAACTATTGCGCCTGCACTCTAGAGCCCGCGAGCCACAACTACTGAGCCCATGCACCACAACTACTGAAGCCCACGTGCCTAGAGCCCAAGCTCTGCAACAAGAGAAGCCACCGCAACGAAAAGTAGCCCCCACTCGCTGCAACTAGAGAAAGCCCCCGCGCAGCAACTAAGATGCAACAACGAAGACCCAATGCAGCCAAAAATAAATAAATAAATAAATTTATAAAAAAATAAAAATGAAAAAATAAAGTAATAAGGTGAAATTAAATCAAGTGGTACTTCTCTTCTAAAACCTTCCCTGCCCTCACCTCACCCATCTCCCTGCCAGATGTTACTGACTCGGGCCTCTGTGCCTCCACCATTATCATATATGTGGCCTGAGCAAACTACTTTCAAAACATTGACTGTCTTTCTTTGCATTTCCTTTTTTACAATTCTGCCTCCCAGTGCTGAAGGAAGCCACACTCTACCACTTAACTCTTTAATAACTGGAGCCATGTCGTATACATCAAAGTTTGAAAACCACTTCTTTACCAGATTGCTTATCTATCTCCTCATCTCACCTCAGAAAGTCTCATTAAGCCTCAAAGATCCATTATTACCACGTCTGTGGTCTCTGTATTCTCCTGTGAGACGATCTGGTGCTAAATTAGGGAAAGCCCATTTCTTATGGTTTTACTGGCAGTGTCACCTAGACAAGTGATGTCGCTTGACTCAGGAACTGAGCTGAGGTAAAATAACTGTATTTGAAGTGCATCTTCATTACTTAAGCTCTTGGTAGGTTCTTTGACCTCCCAGAATTTCTGTTCCTCCTCAGTAAGATGGGAGGCAGCAATGCCTATCTCAAGACTACAATAAAGATTAAACAATATTATGGTATAAAGTACACAGTAGAGGGCTTCCCTGGTGGCGCAGTGGTTGAGAATCTGCCTGCCAATTCAGGGGACACGGGTTCGAGCCCTGGTCTGGGAAGATCCCACATGCCGCGGAGCAACTAGGCCCGTGAGCCACAATTACTGAGCCTGCGCGTCTGGAGCCTGTGCTCCACAACAAGAGAGGCCGCGATAGTGAGAGGCCCGCGCACCACGATGAAGAGTGGCCCCCACTTGCCGCAACTAGAGAAAGCCCTTGCACAGAAACGAAGACCCAACACACCCATAAATAAATAAATAAATAAAATTAAACTTAAAAAAAAAAAAAAAGTACATAGTAGAGAGCCTGATGCACGGTGAGCGGTCAATAAATGGTATGAACAAGGTAGGCCAGAAGCTGTGGGGCTGTCTTCTGTACCAAGGGAGGAGAGAAACGCAGTTGGAAATAACAGGTGGTAACAGTGGAAAGGAAACAGGCTGGCCAATCCCCAGGGCTCTGAGTAGGAAGGGAAGAGGGCTTTGGGGAGCTGGCTAAAGACCCGGAATGTTCTTCGGGTTTTATGTTGGCAAGAGGCCTCAGCCTCTCACAGCTGCTCACCTACCCAGCTCTTTGGAATTTTAGATTTCAGGCATGAGATGATTTATATGGCTTCTTGAGAGTGGTGAGTAATGAGGAAAAAAGTGTCCACAAAATGACCAATTTAGTAAAACTTCTGGTTTTTCTTTCTTTGCTGGTGGTGTCCATCCAAACTTGGCTCACTGCTGCTCTGCTCTGTGCCCCAGAGCTTACTGGTGAGGTCACAAGCTGGTCATTAGCCCGTAGCCACACTGCTTATCGAGCTTTGCCCTGTCTTCTTCAGTGTGAATGCTTGGGGCTCTTCACTATGCAATGAAAATAAACAGCAATGTAAATGGTCTCCTGGCTACTCGATCCAAACCAATAAGGAAAACCTGCTTTACAAGCTTCCACTGAAACTTCTAGTAGAATAAGCAACTGATAATTCTGCACCAAATGTCTGGCTTTTAGCCAGGACTAACAACTGTTCCCTTCTTGTAAGCCACATTCTGGTGACCATGGAGAGTCAAAATAGACATTTTGATTCTAGAGCATTTTTTTTTAAAGGAAGGTGAAATCACCCTGCAAACTAACCATAGGTGTAGGATGAGGAAAAAATTAGCTTAAAAACTTTAAAGAAATTGGTCAACTGCCAATCAAACATTCTTTAAGAAAAAGAAAAAAAGAGCTCACCAAAGTATTACTGGTTTTCATACTGCCGGTACTCATTGCTATTAGATTAGGGTTGCCGGATTTAGCAAATAAAAATACAGTGCCACCCCTCCTGCCATGTGAGGTTACAGCAAGAAGAAAGATATCTATGAACCAGGAAGTGGGTCCTCAATAGACACCAAATCTGCTAGTGCTTTGATCTTGGACTTCCCAGCCTCCATAACTATGAGAAATAAATTTATACTGTTTATAAGCTAAAAATTAAAATTAAAAAAAATTGAACAGGGTGCCCAGTTAAATTTGAATATCAAATAAACAACTAGTAATTCTTTAGCATAAGTATGTCCCAAATATTACATGGGACATATTTATGCTAAAAATGTACTTATTGTTTGTCTGAAATTCAAATTTAACTAAGTGCTGTGTATTTTATCTGGCAACCTTAATTTAGATGCATTTTCACTATGACGCCAAAAAACATGAGAAGGGCAGGGTAACATATGGAAATTCTGATGAGATAGTTAAACCTCTTTGCTGGGTCAAAAGATAATTCTGAGCTTTTCTTTTTGCCATTTGCCCTCTACTTACATTAATTTTATGTATTTCCACCAAGCTTTAGAGTTAGGGTTTTCATTATGCTTTTAAAATATGTGTGAGGGGAACTTCCCTGGTGGCACAGTGGTTAAGAATCCTCCTGCCAATGCAGGGGACATGGGTTCGAGCCCCGGTCCGGGAAGATCCCACATGCCGCAGAACAACTAAGCCCATGCACCACAACTACTGAGCCTGTGCTCTACAGCGCATGAGCTACAACTACTGAGCCCACGTGCCACAACTACTGAAGCCCGCGTGCCTAGAGCCCATGCTCCACAACAAGAGAAGCCGCAGCAATGAGAAGCCACGCACCGCAACGAAGAGTAGCCCCCGCTCACCGCAACTAGAGAAAGCCCGTGCACAGCAACGAAGACCCAATGCAGCCAAAAATAAAAATACAATAATAATAATAATAATAAAAAATGTGTGAGGGAAAGAATTAATATGTACTGAGTACTTACTAGATGCCAAGTATTTTTCTAGGCACTTTAGATATTATTTATATTACTTAAAAATTATTTTCCTATGTAATTTCAGTTTGAAAGTACTCAGCAGGGTAAAATTATTATCATCTGAATGGATCTTCGTAATATATAGGGTGGCTAAGTCCATTTAAGTCAAGAACAATTTACTGAACCCAAGATGAGTCAGGCACTGTACCAAACGGTAGCCCTAAGGAAGGATAACTTTTACTCATTTATCTTTAGAAAAAAATAGCCTCCATCTCAAGCACGAATGCCCTTATTAGTAGCAGAACATATTAATTCAAACTTGAGAGGAAAAGAATAAATGAGCTTTAACAATTTTGCTAATTATTCCTGTTTGCGGATATAGTTGTTTATTCAACTAATATTTATTAAGTTGAGGCAAACACGCTGAGACTATAGTCCCTGAACTCGCATTGCTGATGATCTGGTCGGAGAGACAGACCCCGTATGACCTTGGCTGCAAAGGACCTCCTAGGGTGTGAACACAATTTTACATTCCAAAAAAGGCTCCCCACAGGGAGTCAACAATGTGAGAGCACCTCAAATTCTCTGTACACTCTGCACATGGATTCAGATGACCCATTTGGCACAATCTGGAAATCCTAAAGGATTATAAACGGAAGCAAATAAATGGAATGGTCTACAAGTTAAAGTAAATATGACTTACAGGAATTGCCTTAGTGACCGACGTCACACTACGTAATGCAGGTACACATTGTACTAATTGGACTTACATTATCACATTGGTAGACAAGGTCTACTTGAGTATCATTTCAGTTCTGTTTTTCAAGTAGTCTATCATAGGCAGGCAGAATACTCCATGGTGACAGGAAAAACGTGGTTGATTTTTTGTCATGAGGAAATTTCCTGGGCATTCTTGCAATAACTGTACTAGTTTTGTTATGGCATGACAACAAAAACAAGATATGCACATTTTCTAAAGATGCAAATCTCATATATTCATTTGTGAGAATACTCACACACGTATATACCCCCTGCAGATAACCATAAATCTTTTCAAAGACTAAATGCACTTGGGCTACCTCACACCTGTAAGTGCTTGGTAAAGTGAAGTGTGTCTTAAACTCAGTGTTGACTTGATAACAGTGGTTGGCATTCATGTTCTGAAAGTCATGTATGTCCCATGGGTGTTTGAGATACTGAGTCAGATTGGCTGAAACCAGACATGCAGTTTCAAAGTAAAGCATTGAGACAATCCTCCAATTTCATTTAAATTTTAAAAAATTGTTTGACTTTATATTGAGTTAAAGTGTTTGGAGACTTCAGTTTTTCAGATCCCATAACTACCTAATTTTTCCTCTTGACACTTTCTCTTTAAAGACACAATCTAAGAGTATGAGAATAGATCATTGAGGATACTCACATTTTAACCAACCTGGGTGTCCATGTGGCTCAGCCTCCCATGAGTTCACTCCAGATTTCAGCACCAGTGCCTTCAAGTCTTTCCCATTTCTCTTGAAGAGGGGGTGACCTGGGACAAGTTCCATGGTACGTCTGGGTTACCCCCAGGCCCACCTCCAATGTATTTAGAGAGGGGAAACTTGTTTAAGTGAACAATCTTGAGGACAAGAAGTCATCAAAGGGCCGCATGCAGAACAAGAGGTGAGTATGTGAGATGGAAGAGAATTCCTACTAGTTCTACTCTGATGACAAAGGAGGGTGAGATGAAGTATAAACATAGGGGTCATTCTTTTTTATCCACTAGGTGCCTTCCATCTTTCTTGAATATCTGCAATGGATTCTTCTCTGATTTGCCATACTTTAATTAAGTGTCCAGTCAGAATGAATTCAAACTTTAATATTTATTTCCTCAATCTGGTTATATTATATCTGAGGCTCTACTTCTATTACCAGTCAAAGTTTTGGCAATCATCAGCTTAAGACTAATTAAGAGCAAAATAATTACCGGACATCCTGCCACAGTGGAATTTGCTTTTTTCATTTATACAGAGTCTCTATTTTTTTATAGAGTAATTAATCTAGTTAGCTTTAATCTTTTCTGTCCCTGTTTAATTTAACTCAACAGATGTTTACCAAGAGCCTGTTTTGTGCTGGGCAATGTGTGATGGTATCCCTTCAATATTTAAGGATTAGAGTTAGAATCCTGGAATTCTGTAGCTCGCAGCTGAGAAAAACTGTATAAATCACCTGGTCCACGTTCCTCACTTTACAGAGGATGAAACTTCTTGATAAACTAGAAATTTCGTACACAGAAAGTAAGTTAAGAGCAAGTGACGTATCCCAAATGACAACTTATCATTTCAAAGTGCTGTGTGTACTTTAAATGGAAGTTTGAGTTCGTCCCAAACCATCTTTCCAAGGGAAGGAAAAAGCTGAAATTTAGAACTGGAAATCACGGTATTGCCCTTTCCCCTCCTCCTTAGGACAGAGACACCCAACTCCCACCTCCCCAGAGAAGGTGATAAGACAGTAACCTGGTCTCTCTCCAAAGGTATTTGCAGGTGAGTGCAGGCACATTTTGGCTGCCCTGCTCTTCTACCCAATCTTGTCTTCACCAACACCTGGCATGGCTCAGCCTCCAGAATTGTAGATGTTTTCATTACTGAAAAATAGCTGGACTCCAAGGGTTTTAAAGGAACAGAAAAAGCAACATTCACAACTGCACATATATTTTCTAAGATATTTAGTTCCAGGTATATATTCCAAGGAAAACTTTTTTTTTTTTTTTTCTGATGAGAGCTTATAATCACATCATTGGATGCAATGGGAACAAAGGAATTTTTGAATTTTGATTCTACTGAGAAACAAATGAATATTGTTATCCTTTTAAACCATATAGATAATTATTTTATAGTAACTTTGGGGTATAATCTATAAAAATATTGAATTACTATGGTGTAATCTGAAACTAATATAATATTGTAAATCAACTATACTTCAATAAAAAAAATAAAATAAAATGAACCATACAGATAAACAGAGAATTTGGAAGGACAGAGATCCTTATGTTATGAGTGATTATCTCTGAATGTCAAGCTTATGGGTGATTTTTCTTTGAGATTTTGCTTATTTCTGTGATTGTTTTCAATGAATACATAAGCAGAAGAAAAAATTTTAAATCATGTTTCTTAATCTGTCAAGAGCACACAGATGTAGGTACAAGAATATATATGTTTTTTGTGCAGTGTTTATACTAGCGCAAAGACAAAATAAACAAGCAAACTAAATGGTTAAAAGGGTTAGAGACAATGGAATATTGTGACTCAAACTAATGTCTATTGATAGAGATTGGTTAAATCCAATGGAAGACTATGAGCCTATAAAAATGTGTATTTGCATATATTTCATGGGAAAATGTCCCTGATAAATGTTACATAACTTGATATATGTTATGAACCAAACTACATTAAAAAGCACTGAAAGGATATACAGTTGAACCTTGAACAAAGTGGATGTTAGGGTGCCAAGCGCCCAACACAGAGTCAAAAATCCGAGTATAACTTACAGTCGGCCCTCTACATGCATGGTTCTGTCTTCCAAGAGGAAACGGTACCCAGATGACAGTTCTTATCTGTGCTGGTACTTTCTCATGGCTGGGTTTGTTATTTTATAATTTATTTAATTTTATAATCATTACCATTTTACATGTTCTTTAAATATGGGTCCTCCAAGATTCTATTTTTTCTAAATATATAATTCCAGTATAACTGTGGAAGGCAAACATAGATAAAATAGTAGTTAAATGAACTTAGATAAAGAATATAACTTAAAAAAAAAAAAAAGAATATAATTTCTGGGGCTTCCCTGGTGGCGCAGTGGTTAAGAATCTGCCTGCCAATGCAGGGGACATGGATTCAAGCCCTGGTCCAGGAAGATCCCACATGCCATGTGGAGCAACTAAGCCAGTGCGTCACAACTACTGAGCCTGCGAGCCTAGAGCCCATGCTCTGCAACAAGAGAAGTCACCACAGTGAGAGGCCCGAGCACCTCAACGAAGAGTAGCCCCCTTTTGCCCCAACTAGAGAAAGACCGCATGCAGCAGTGAAGACCCAACACAGCCAAAAATAAAATAAAATAAAATTTAAAAAAAAGAATATAACTTCTTATCCTTGAGCACATAAAGTCATCATGAGGATGATAAACTCATATCTACCCTGGAGTACTTTGAGTGAATCTGCTTTAATGCCATTGATGAATATGAAAAGAGAGGAAAAAATATTTGAGTTTGATTATTATACCTGTAAGTTAGTCTTTCCTAAGCTTTATTATTGATGCATTTGTTGTATGATGTTTATGTATTGTGTTGCATATGCTGAATTATGTTGCATAAATAGGAAAACTATTTCAGTGAGTGGAGAAAGCAAAACATAATTTCTTTTAAAATCCTAGGAAAATCCACTGTAATAGAATTTGAATATTAAATTTTTCTATGTAAAATCTCTATTCTATCTAATACGCTGAGTATTTATGTATTTATACAAAGTTGACCCTATATACTAGATGAGAAATGACCCAGCTATAGATTTTATTTTCAGTGAGCTTGCAATCAAGTTGAAAAGGAACAGATAACAAAAATAAAACGGTGACTAATACAAAGTAGTAAGTAGTGATAAATTATGACTGGTGTGGTAGGTCTAAGAAAACATAAATCAGTGTGGATTTATTGAGGGACATATTGTGAAGGAGCTGCTACTAGATCCAAGCCTTGAAGGATTGACAATAGACAGAGGTAAGAAGGTAGGACATGCCAGACAAGACAGTAATATGGGGATGAGGGTAGGGACAATGGTAAGGAGAATGACGCACTTTTAGGGCAATTAGTCATTCAGCCTGATTGGAGTGAGAGAGAATGAAAGTATGACATAAAAAACAAAGCTGAATAAATGGGTTAGTGCTACGTTATAGAGAACCGTGAAAGCCAGGGTGAGAAGTTTGGAACTAATCCAATTCAAGAATTAGAGCCGTTTTTTATCTCTAAGGAGGAGAAAGATAATGTTAAAATAGCAGTTTAAGGAGACTCATCTGGCAGCAGTATGTAGGGTCATCTGGGGAAAGGAAGATTCTCAGTCAGAGAAGACAACCAGGCTGCATTTGCTTTACGTGAGTAGAGAGGAGGGATTGTTTTAAAGGATATTTCAAAGGAAAAAAATGGCCATGATGTAATAAGAAAGATACTTGTTTGACCCAGCTTATTTCCTGAACTCTGTAGCCCTCCACTTCCCCAAAGATGGGGCCATTTAAATCTCCACCTGATCCTAGTTTCCAGAACCTATCCTATACTGAGAAATCAAACACTTCTTAGCCTTCAGACCAACACTCCGTGATTCAATGTCTATTTCTCGTGGTGTCCAAGTTTGATTACTGGGCTTCTTACTTCTTATAACTGAGCTTCTGTCTTGATCTTTTCTTAGACTCTTTTAACTATTTTAGTTCCTTATTAGGATTGGGTCCTGCCCTGTTCTTGTCAGTTGTGTTTTTCCTAAAATTAAAAAACAAAAACAAGATCTGAAAAGACATAAACCAAAATGGTAAATGTGACATTCTGAATAGTAAGATTACCCTTTCTTTTTCTTTTTCATTTTTCTTTTCCAAATTATTAAGATTTCTTGATGAAGTATGTAGTACTTTTTTAATGCAAAAATAAATAACAAAAAGAAAAATATTTAAACTCATTTATTAAAGGGAAAAATAATTGGTTAATATGAGTTGCCTACAGTAACAAAGTTGATGTCGTTGTCCTGATAAGAAACACATCTTGTTATAGGAAATAAAAAAGAAAGTCATTTCCTGCTTTTGGGTGAAAGGGGGGCGGGCATTGCTTCATTCACTCAAATTCAGGGAATCCATCTGCATTCTCAGTTCTCATTCTAAAGTGGAAATAGTGCTTTCTGTATAAGTCCAGCCACAAAGAGCCATAGAATAAGGTTATGTGCCCTGAGAAGACAGGCTGGTTTCAGTCAGTGACTTCCTGGCATATAATACTCATTTCTTCACAGGCAGCACAGAACTGCTTTGACCTGATCTGACAAGCAATTCCTGATAGTTACATCTAGGCCAGACACAGAATAGAAATTTGTCCTGAGAAGTCTTCTGTTAAGATCTGACCTAAAAATATTTTTCTCTTCTGGTTTCAGAAGCTGTCCTGGTCTCCAATGATAAGAAATCTGATGACATATAGGGGTCTTCACAGTTGAACTTGACAACTCAGCTAAGGGGAGCCAACTTAATGAGAGGACATGGATAGCACATTATTAGCCCCCATTCCAACTGGCCCTACATCCTCCCAGAGAATATGGCAGTGATGTGGAGGGCTCCTGACTATAGGAAGGCATACCCGCATCCCCCAGAAGAGTTCCAGTCAGGAAGGGCTCCTCGGCACCTAAGTTATCAGGTCTCAACCCAGGCACAGTTCAGAATCACTTGAGAAGCATGTAAAAACATACCACTGTCTAGGTATCACTCATTTCGATTAAATCAAGAATCTCTGGGATCCTGGAGGTCCCCCCAGCACTTCCTGAAGGTTTAGCAACCCGTCAGAGTTAGCAACGTGGATTATTTTGTGCATTTACCATCTTACCCGGACTCTCTGACTTGACAAACTGAGAACAGGAAAGCCACAGCTAACTGGCCAGCCATGAAGAACTGAGGAGACAGACCTACACCTCAGGTCTCTATGGTGTCTTTTCAAGAATACAGGAGGGGCACCTTCAAGATGGCAGAGAAGTAAGACATGGAGATCACCTTCCTCCCCACAAATACATCAAAACTACATCTACATGTGTAACAACTCCTACAGAACACATCTTGAACGCTGGCAGAAAACCTCAGACTTCCCAAAAGACGTCCTCAGGTGACCTACATGCAGAGGCGGGGCCAATCCAAAGCTGAACCCCAGGAGCTGTGGGAACAAAGAAGAGAAAGGGAAATTTCTCCCAGCAGCCTCAGGAGCAGAGGATTAAATCTCCACAGTCAACTTGATGTACCTTGCATCTGTGGAATACCTGAATAGACAACAAATCATCCCAAAATTGAGGCGGTGGACTTTGTGAGCAACTGTAGACTTGGGGTTTGCTTTCTGCATTAATTTGTTTCTGGTTTTATGTTTATCTTAGTTTAGTATTTAGAGCTTATTGTCATTGGTAGATTTGTTTATTGATTTGGTCGCTCTCTTCCCTTTTTAAATTTTATATATATATATATATATATTTCCTTTTTCTCTTTTTGTGAGTGTGTATGTGTATGCTTCTTTGGGTGATGTTGTCTATATAGCTTTGCTTTTGCCATTTGTCCTAGGGTTCTGGCTGTCTGTTTTTTGTTTGTTTGTTTGTTTGTTTTGGGGTTTTTTTTTTTACTATAGTTTTTAGTGCTCTTATCATTGGCAGATTTATTTTTTGGTTTGGTTGCTCTCTTCTTTCTTTCTCTCTCTCTTTTTTATTACTTTTTAATTGTTTTGTGTTTAATATTTTTTTCTATTTTAATACCTTTATTTTATTTTATTTATTTATGTTTTCTTTCTTTCTTTCTTTTTCTCCCTTTTCTTCTGAGCCATGTGGCTGACAGGGTCTTGGTGCTCCGGCTGGGTGTCAAGCCTGAGCCTCCAAGGTGGGAGAGCCAAGTTCAGGACATTGGTCCACCAGAGACCTCCTGGCCCCACGTAATATCACATGGTGAAAGCTCTCTCAGAGATGTCCATCTCAACGCTAAGACCCAGCTCCACTCAACGACCAGCAAGCTACAGTGCTGGACACCCTATGTCAAACAACTAGCAAGACAGGAACACAAACCCACCCATTAGCAGAGACACTGCCTAAAATCATAATAAGTTCACAGACACCCCAAAACACACCATTGGACATGGTCCTGCCCACCAGAAAGATAAGATCCAGCCTCATCCACGAGAACACAGGTACCACTCCCTTCCATCAGGAAGCCTACACAACCCACTGAACCAACCTTACCCACTGGGAGCAGACACCAAAAACAACAGGAACTACGAACCTGCAGCCTGTGAAATGGAGACCTCAAACACAGTAAGTTAAGCAAAATGAGAAGGCAGAGAAATACACAGCAGGTGAAGGAGCAAGGTAAAAACCCACCAGACCAAACAAATGGAGAGGAAATAGGCAGTCTACCTGAAAAATAATTCAAAGTAATGATATTAAAGATGATCCAAAATCTTGGAAATAGAATGGAGAAAATACAAGAAACTTTTAATAACGACCTAGAAGAAATAAAAAGCAAAAAAACAATGATGAACAACACAATAAATGAAATTAAAAATTCTCTAGAAGGAATCAATAGCAGAATAACTGAGGCAGAAGAACAGATAAGTGACCTGGAATATAAAATAGTGGAAATAACTACGCAGAGCAGAATAAAGAAAAAAGAATGAAAAGAATTGAGGGCAATCTCAGAGACCTCTGGGGCAACATAGAATCCACCAACATTTGAATTATAGGGGTCCCAGAAGAAGAGGGAAAAAAAGGGACTGAGAAAATATTTGAAGAGATTATAGTCGAAAACTTCCCTAATATGAGTAAGGCAATAGTCAATCAAATCCAGGAAGTGCAGAGAGTCCCATACAGGATAAATCCAAGGAGAAACACACCAAGACACATATTAATCAAACTATCAAAAATTAAATACAAAGAAAAAATATTAAAAGCAGCAAGGGAAAAGTAACAATTAACATACAAGGGAATACCCATAAGGTTAACAGCTGATCTGTCAGCAGAAACTCTGTAAGCCAGAAGGGAGTGGCAGGACATATTTAAAGTGATGAAAGAGAAAAACCTACAACCAAGATTACTCTACCCAGCAAGGATCTCATTCAGATTCGATGAAGAAATTAAAACCTTTACAGACAAGCAAAAGCTGAGAGAATTCAGCATCACCAAACCAGCTCTACAACAAATGCTAAAGGAACTTCTCTAGGCAGGAAACACAAGAGAAGCAAAAGACTTACAATAAAAAGCTGAAAACAATTAAGAAAATGATAATAGGAACATACCTATTGATAACTACCTTAAATGTAAATGGATTAAATGCTCCAAACAAAAGACATAGACTGGCTGAATAGATACAAAAACAAGACCCATATATATGCTGTCTACAAGAGACCCACTTCAGACCTAGGGATGCATACAGACTGAAAGTGAGGGGATGGAAAAAGATATTCCATGCAAATGGAAATCAAAAGAAAGCTGGAGTAGCAATTCTCATATCAGACAAAATAGACTTTAAAATAAAGACTATTACAAGAGACAAGGAAAGACACTACCTAATGATCAAGGGATCAATCCAAGAAGAAGATACAACAAGTGTAAATATTTATGCACCCAACATACGAACACCTCAATACATAAGGCAAATGCTAACAGCTATAAAAGGGGAAATCGACAGTAACACAATCATAGTAGGGGACTTTAACACCCCACTCTCACCAATGGACAGATCATCCAAAATGAAAATAAATAAGGAAATACAAGCTTTAAATGATACATTAAACAAGATGGACTTAATTGATATTTATAGGACATTCCATCCAAAAACAACAGAATACACTTTCTTCTCAAGTGCTGATGGAACGTTCTCCAGGATAGATCATATCTTGGGTCACAAATCAAGCCTTGGTAAATTTAAGAAAATTGAAATCATATCAGGTATCTTTTCTGACCACAACGTTATGAGACTAGATATCAATGACAGGAAAAAATCTGTAAAAAATACAAACACATGGAGGCTAAACAACACACTACTAAATAACCAAGAGATCAATGAAGAAATCAAAGAAGAAATCAAAAAATACCTAGAAACAAATGACAATGAAAACACGATGACCCAAAACCTATGGCATGCAGCAAAAGCAGTTATAAGAGGGAAGTTTATAGCAATACAATCCTACCTCAAGAAACAAGACACATCTCAAATAAACAACCTAACCTTACACCTAAAGCAATTAGAGAAAGAAGAAGGAAAAAAGCCCAAAGTTACCAGACGGAAAGAAATCATAAAGATCAGGTCAGAAATAAATGAAAAAGAAATGAAGGAAATGATAGCAAAGATCAATAAAACTAAAACCTGGTTCTTTGAGAAGATAAACAAAATTGATAAACCATTAGCCAGACTTATCAAGAAAAAAAGGGAGAAGACTCAAATCAATAGAATTAGAAATGAAAAAGGAGAAGTAACCACTGACACTGCAGAAATACAAAGGATCATGAGAGATTACTTCAAGCAACTATATGCCAATAAAATGGACAACCTGGAAGAAATGAACAAGTTCTTAGAAATGCACAACCTTCCTAGACTGAACCAGGAAGAAATAGAAAATATGAACAGACAAATCACAAGCACTGAAATTGAAACGGTGATTAAAAATCTTCCAACAAACAAAAGCCCAGGACCAGATGACTTCACAGGCGAATTCTATCAAACATTTAGAGAAGAGCTAACACCTATCCTTCTCAAACTCTTCCAAAATATAGCAGAGGGAGGAACACTCCCAAACTCATTCTACGAGGCCACCATCACCCTGATACCAAAACCAAAGATGCCACAAAAAAAGAAAACTACAGGCCAATGTCACTGATGAACATAGATGTAAAAATCCTCAACAAAATACTAGCAAACAGAATCCAACAGCACATTAAAAGGATCATACACCATGATCAAGTGGGGTTTACCCCAGGAATGCAAAGATTCTTCAGTATACGCAAATCAGTCAATGTTATAAATCATATTAACAAATTGAAGGAGGAAAACCATACAATTATCTCAATAGATGCAGAAAAACTTTTGACAAAATTCAACACCCATTTATGATAAAAACCCTCCAGAAAGTAGGCATAGAGGGAACTTACCTCAAGATAATAAAGGCCATATATGACAAAGCCACAGCCAACGTTGTTCTCAATTGTGAAAAACTGAAACCATTTCCACTAAGATCAGGAACAAGACAAGGTTGACCACTCTCACCACTATTATTCAACATAGTTTTGGAAGTTTTAGCCACAGCAATCAGAGAAGAAAAAGAAATAAAAGGAATCCAAATCAGAAAAGAAGAAGTAAAACTGTCACTGCATGCAGATGACATGATACTATACATAGAGAATCTTAAAGATGCTACCAGAAAACTACTAGAGCTAATCAATGAATTCGGTAAAGTAACAGGATACAAAATTAATGCACAGAAATCTCTTGCATTCCTATACACTAATGATGAAATATCTGAAAGTGAAATTAAGAAAACACTCCCATTTACCCCTGCAACAAAAAGAATAAAATACCTAGGAATAAACCTACATAAGTAGACCAAAAACCTGTATGCAGAAAACTATAAGACACTGGTGAAAGAAATGAAAGATGATACAAACAGATGGAGAGTTATACCATGTTCCTGGAGTGGAAGAATCAACATTGTGAAAATGACTATGCTGCCCAAAGCAATCTACAGGTTCTATGCAATCCCTATCAAACTATCAGTGGCATTTTTCACAGAACTAGAACAAAAAATCTTAAAATTTTTATGGAGACACAAAAGACCCCGAATAGCCAAAGTGATCTTGAGAAAGAAAAATGGAGCCAGAGGAATCAGGCTCCCAGACTTCAGACTATACTACAAAGCTACAGTAATCAAGACAGTATGGTACTGGCATAAAAAATGGAAATATAGATCAATGGAACAGGATAGAAAGCCCAGAGATAAACCCACACGCCTATGGTCACCTTATCTTTGATAAAGGAGGCAAGAATATACAATGGAGAAAAGACAGTCTCTTCAGTAAGCGGTGCCGGGAAAACTGGACAGCTCCATGTAAAAGAATGAAATTAGAACACTCCCTAACACCATACACAAAAATAAACTCAAAATGGATTAAAGACCTGAATGTAAGGCCAGACACCATCAAACTCTTAGAGGAAAACATAGGCAGAACACTCTATGACATAAATCACAGCAAGATCCTTTTTGACCCACCTCCTAGAGAAATGGAAGTAAAAACAAAAATAAACAAATGGGACCTAATGAAACTTAAAAGCTTTAGCACAGCAAAGGAAACCATAAACAAGATGAAAAGACAACCCTCAGAATGGGAGAAAATATTTGCAAATGAAGCAACTGACAAAGGATTAATCTCCAAAATATACAAGCAGCTCATGCAGCTCAACATCAAAAAGCAAACAACCCAATCCAAAAATGGGCAGAAGATCTAAACAGACATTTCTCCAAAGAAGATATACAGATTGCCAAGAAACACATGAAAGGATGCTCAATGTCACTAATCATTAGAGAAATGCAAATTAAAACTACAATGAGGTATCACTTCACACCAGTCAGAATGGCCATCATCAAAAAATCTACCAACAATAAATGCTGGAGAGGGTGTGGAGAAAAGGGAACCCTCTTGTACTGTTGGTGGGAATGTAAATTGATACAGCCACTATGGAGAACAGTATGGAGGTTCCTTAAAAAACTAAAAATAGAACTACCATACAACCCAGCAATCCCACTACTGGGCATATACCCTGAGAAAACCATAATTCAAAAAGAATCATGTACCACAATGTTCATTGCAGCTCTATTTACAATAGCCAGGACATGGAAGCAAACTAAGTGTCCATCAACAGATGAATGGATAAAGATGTGGCACATATATACAATGGAATATTACTCAGCCATAAAAAGAAACAAAATTGAGTTATTTGTAGTGAGGTGAATGGACCTAGAAACTGTCATACAGAGTGAAGTAAGCCAGAAAGAGAAAAACAAATACCGTATGCTAACACATATATGTGGAATCTAAAAAAAAAAAAATGGTTCTGAAGCACCTAAGGGCAGGACAGGAATAAGAACACAGATGTAGAGAATGGACTTGAGGACACGGGGAGGGAGAAGGGTAAGCTGAGACAAAGTGAGAGAGTGGCATAGACTTATATACACTACCAAATGTAAAATAGCTAGCTAGCGGGAAGCAGCCGCATAGCACAGGGAGATCAGCCCGGTGCTTTGTGTCCACCTAGAGGGGTGGGATAGAGGGTGGGAGGGAGATGCAAGAGGGAGGAGATATGGGGTTGTATGTATATGTATAGCTGATTCATCTGATTATACAGCAGAAACTAACACACCATTGTAAAGCAATTATACTCCAATAAAGATGTCAAAAAAAAAAAAAAAAAGAATCTCTGGGAGTTTGGCCCACACATCAGTGTTGTTTTTTGTTTTAGTTTTGTTTTTTTTAACACCCCATGGTCAAAAGCCACCAATGTAATCAATCAAAATCTTTCAAGGAACAGGTAGAATCAACATAGTTAACTGCACTGATATTGCATCTAAAAACCTCCAGTGTTCAGAAGAATACTGGCAGAGTGCCAACTCCCTGGAAGCTCTCCTTAGAACCCCATCCAATTTGCTTGCCCTGGTACCATAACTCTTGCTATTACATCCGTGTAGGACACTAGCCTATGTGACCTGAGACTACAGTTCTACAGCTGTAACTTATGCTAGTCTGCTTGTCACTGTCTATGGCTGGTTGCAAATGCACACACACACCCTTCTACCTGGGTTTCAGAGGAAACTATTGAATCAAATGCTGTTGGGTTTGTTTTTTTCCCAAAAACAAATTTTTCTTTCTACAATCTTTTAGACCTGATGTGCTCTGAATATAATCATATTTTGTCATGTTTGTTCAGCCCAGAGTCATTGCTCCATGAAGATCTTTCTTCTACTTTACTGGCTCCAAAATGAATCTAACCTGTCTGGACACGTAGCCATTGTCATCACTATCTAACCTTTAAAATCACCAATATTAGTGTCACTGAGACACAATATTGAGAAAGTATAAACTAAAATCTTTGTAGAACTCATTTCAATTGTCAACTCTTTTAAAGCAAATTCTTAATTATCTTACCCATTGAAATCTTTTGCCTCATTTTTGTAAAATGTCAACTAATTCTCTTTATAAAGTTCCAGACAGTGAATACAGGCTTTAAAAAAGATAATCAAAGTGACTTCCCTGGTGGCGCAGTGGTTAAGAATCCTCCTGCTAATGCAGGAGACATGCCTTCGAGCCCTGGTCCAGGAAGATCCCTCATGCCACGGAGCAACTAAGCCCGTGCGCCACGACTACTGAGCCTGCGCTCTAGAGCCCACGAGCCACAACTCCTGAGCCTGAGTGCTGCAACTACTGAAGCCCGTGAGCCTAAAGTCCATGCTCTGCAACAAGAGAAGCCACCGCAGTGAGAGGCCCGTGCACCGCAAAGAAGAGTAGCCCCCGCTTGCCGCAACTAGAGAAAGCCTGCACACAGCAACGAAGACCCAACACAGCCAAAAACAAAATTAATTAATTAATTAATTATTTTAAAAAAAGATAATCAAGTCCCATCTAGATCTTTAACTCTACAACTCTTTTCTACAACTTATTTATTCCCTGATCCATGAGAACCAATCCCAATTGGTTAAAAACAATATCAAATATATATATATTTACCCATGAGATGTGATACATTTTTTTTAATGAGCTAAAAAAAAGGGGGGGTTTACTTCTTTCTAATAACATTAAAAAGCTTGTTTCAAGTCTTAGTTCTACTGATAAGTCATGTGACCTTTGGCTAGATGCCAGGGTGCCAAAAGTTTCCACAATTGTCAGCATTAAAACCACTACCTTTGGGACTCCCCTGGCAGTCCAATGGTTAAGACTTTGCTTTCCAATGCAGGGGTGTGGGTTTGATCCCTGGTCAGGGAGCTAAGATCCCACATGCCTCACTGCCAAAAAACCAAAACATAAAACAGAAGCAATATTGTAACAAATTCAATGAAGACTTTAAAAATGGTCCACATCAAAAAAGAAAAAACACTTAAAAAAAAAACACTGCCATTTATCTCAAAAGCATTTTAAATATTGAAGTACTTATGAACAAAATGGTTTAAAAAAATCTGGGATTCATTTCTGGGGGGCTAGAGAGGATGGGAGTGGTTTGAGTCTAGAAAAAAATAAGACAGTCCATATGCTGAAAATTGCTTAGGTTGAGAGTTTATTTTCTACTAAGTGGTTGTAAAGATAAAATGACCAAAACCTCTGAAAAGTTAAAAAAAAAATTTTAAATCTTTACCAATGCAAGATATTTTTAACAAACCTTGATACACATATCTGAGCTAATATAGGCATTTTTATCTTCCATACCCTCTTCAAATTGGAAATTGGCTAAATAAGTTGCGTTTTTTCAATGCAATCAAATCTAAATTGAAAATAGACTTTAACTGGACTATCCAGCATCTCACCTCGGAAAAGTAATATACAGTTTTTAACCAAACTCACCTAAATTTTCTAATTTAATATTCATAAACAAATCTTTGACAGGAAAGACAGGTCTTTGCAATCCCATTTTTCAGATGAGAAAACTGATACAGTTCTTTTTTTTTAATTTGTTCCGATCTCAGAGCTCAGAATCATTCATCTGATTTTAAACTGGATTCTATTACTACATATTTTTCCCACACCTGCTGTCGTTTTAAACTGCATTATGACTGTGTTTAAGAAACATGCCATATAACCCCACAGGTTTTCCTACTACTGGAGAACTCGGTCTCCATCCACACCAAACTGGAAAATCATGTTATAACCATACCAACTTGTCTGAAATCTAACTTGAGAAAAGGTTAATTGTAAATATCTCCAAAGGAATTTGGTTCCAAAAGAATGTGAAAAACTGGACATGGGCAGCAGGCCACACTTCTTTCGGAAGGCATTGTGTGGTGAGTATCTGTGTGGAGAGACCAGGAAGAGTCATAAGGGCCTAGGGAGTTTCCAGGGGTGATGACAGACCGTCTCCTCCTCATCTTCCCACAAAATAGAAGTGGGGATTTCTTCCATTGCTGAACAGTCTTTAGGACTTCCCCAGGCTCCTTAAGAGAAGATACCAAAGTGGGGATCCCCGCTCCTGGGGACTCCTGAAGCTTCCTTTAGGCTGAGGTTCTTGACTCCAGCTGCATTTGAAAAACACTGACAGAGGGAATGAAATACTGATGTCTGGGGCCCACCCCAGGTCAGTTAAATCAGTCTGGCGGGAGGTGAGGGGTGAGGCCCAAGTTTAGGTAGTTTTAGAGCCTTCCAGGTGATGTTAAAGTAAAGGAGAACCACTGCTTTAGGCTGTCTGTCTGATCACCACAGAGGCTTCTGTGCTCCAATTCCTTTACTCAGACAAACTGTAAAGTATGAAGATTTGGGATCTGGCATCCTTTTGCTTTCCTATCCTTCAATGGCCCTCCATCCCTCCTCACATACCCAGCACTCTTATGTTCTAACTGGTTCTGCCTCCTTCCTGTATCTCCTCTCCAGACATCATTTCACAAGAAATGATCAGGAACCCTTTTACATTCAAACACATAATGATCATCTAAAAGTACTGCTCTCTTAGGGGCATTGACAGAACACGTAATGAGTCTTGTTTATATGGTAGAATAAAGCCAAGGGAATTAAACTTTAATTCATCAAGGGTGATGGGCTCTGGCAGGGTCCCAGTGTCACTCCTCCACTCCTCCCATGCTTAGGAAACGTGACATCTATTTGGCCAGAAGAAGCCTGCTTCCTTTGCCCTGCTGGTCATAACTCCCTGGGCTTCACTTGACAGGACTGTGTCTTGGTTGGTCCCCCCCAGGAGCAGCCTCCTGCAAAACCTAAAAGAAGTGGAGAAACAGAAAAAAAACACGTTGACACCCAGAGACTTCTATGTGACTTGAAAAGTGATCAGAAAGCAGAATAATTCTGTTATGACAAGAACGAGCTTTCCTATCCCTGAAAAAGGAATATTATGCCCTGAGCAAACATGGGGAGTTAGAATATAATCCAAGAGTAAGGAAGCAAATAAACATTTAGCTAAATCCTACTTAACTATACGACAGACAGTCAAAACCAAACTGTATGTATCTCATGTGGTTTGAATTGAAGCGGATAGATCAGTGAGAGTATGAGTCATTTTGTTCTTTCAGGATGTTTCACTGGAGAATGGGCACTGCTACCCAAGCAATGCAGGCTTAAAGCAATCCAAACAGCAAAAGCCCCTGGGTCATCACAGCCTATTTACATCACAATCAGTTTTTACTGTGTTTACATCCTCCGGGAAAGTCATAGCAGAACAAATAATGAGACTTTTGTGCATATGGCTTAGCAGTTATCAGAAGAAACCCAAAAGTCATCCTTTTTGAGGGGCTGGTTTAAATATTTATTAAAATGCAACCAGTGTTTGAGCACAGATTGCTTATTAAATATTCAGTCCAAGATTCTAAATGTAACAAGCCAACTTAATTATAAATGACATACAAATAATGAGGGGGACCTGAAAGCTCTCTGAATCACATTTCTGTAAATGTGTTATTAAAGAAGGTGAATGGGAAAGAAATATAGCAAATAAATGATATTCTGTCCTAAGACCTAGCATATGACTTATGAATGGTTGCCACGGTAAAGGACGAAAAGAGAACAAACAAGCAATTGCTACAAATACATTAAACTTACAAAAACTTTTTCCGACCTGACTTTATGAAACAGAAGCAGCACCAGCCAGGACACTTTTTTTTTTTTTTTTTTTTTGGCTGTGTTGGGTCTTTGTTGCTGCGCGCGGGCTTTCTCTAGTTGCAGCAAGCAGGGACTACTCTTCATCGCGGTGCACAGGGTGCATGGGCTTCTCATTGCGGTGGCTTCTCTTGTTACAGAGCATGGGCCAGGCTTCAGTAGTTGCGGTGCATGGGCTCTAGAGCGCAGGCTCAGTAGTTGTGGCCCACGGGCTTAGTTGCTCAGTGGCATGTGGGATCTTCCCAGACCAAGGCTTGAACCCGTGTCCCCTGTATTGCCAGGCAGATTCTTAACCACTGGGCCACCAGGGAAGTCCCCAAGACACTTTTAGATGGTCCTTTTGTGGTAAGAAATAATTTGAGGTTATTCTATTCTTAGAAGTTTGGAAGGAATCTGTTGACATATGGCTCTAACAAATTACAAACACCCCCAAATTTTTGTTAGGAAAATATACTGCCAACTGTGAAACGTGTGGCTTATTACTATTTGGGAAATGGTTGGATAATAATTTAATAATAATCATAGCAATACTTTAAACTTCTGAATATTTTATAAATACTATTTACCGTAGCCTGTTGGCTAAGTTCGCACTGGAGGCTTCAAATTTACTTTAATAATAATGATGAGGAACTTCCCTGGTGGTTCAGTGGTTAAGACTCCGTGCTCCCAACGCAGGGGGCCTGGGTTCGATCCCTGGTCTGGGAACTAGATCCCACATGCATGCTACAACTAAGAGTTCGCATGCTGCAACTAAGGAGCCTGCCTGCCGCAACTAAGACCCAGCACAACCAAATAAATAGATAAATATTTAATAATGATGATGATGACATCTAAAATTCACTCAACCCTATCCATGTGCCCAGGATTGTGTGTATTATCTCATAAAATCATCATTCTTTCCATTTTGCCTATGACGAAAGAGGCTCTGAGAAGTTAAGTGACTTGCCCAATCAAGGCCACTGTGCATAGAGAGCAGATTTCAGTTCCAGATCTATTTTGCATGTCTTTACTTTTAACCACTATGCTATAGTGTCTGCCTATAGAAACTCATCAGCAAAGTAAGACAGTATAGTCTAGTTACACTATCAATTGGAAAGTGTAGACATACACAGTTATGTCAAATATTCAAATATTCTCTAGCACTTTGTACCATTAGTAGCATTTTTTTTTTATTTTGTGGGGGACAAAATAAAATAAACAAAATATACTTTATGTTATAAGAGAAAATCTTCACAACTTTGATGCAAGCAAAGTTTTTTTGGACACAAACAGCTGAAATAATAAGAAAAAATTCATAAGTTAGACGTCATCAAAAATTTTAAAATATTGTATCTTCTCTTCAGAAGACACCATTAAGAAAAAGAAAAGCACTCTGTGTACTGGGAGGAAATACATGTAGTGCAAATAGCTGACAAAGGACCCGTGTCCAGAAACTATAGAGAACCCTTACAACTCAATCAGGAAACAATAACCCAGTTAAAAACATGGGCAAGTGATATGAACAGATACTTTACCAAAGAAGATTTCTGGATGGTTAATCAGCAAATGAAAAGACACTTAGCATTATCAGTCAGAGAGAAATGCAAATGCAAATTAAAACCAAAAGGAGATACCACTACACACCCACCGGAATAGCTGAGAGTAAAAAGACTGAAAATATCAAGTGTCACCAAGGATGTAGAGCAACTGCTGGTGAGAAGGTAAAATGGAACAATAGCTTTGGAAAACAATTTGGCAGTTTCTTATAAAGTTAAATATATTCTTACCATATGACCTAGAAATTCTAAGTATTTACCCAAGAAAACTGAAAACATATCCATGTAAAGTTTTGTACACAAATGTTTTATTAGCATTTATTCAACTTTACTCATAAGAGTTTCAACTTGGAAATAATCCAAATGGCCATCAACTAGTGAATTAATAAACAAGTTGTGGTGTATTCCTTAAAATCAAAGATTATCCCAAAATAAAAAGGAATGAACTACTGATAGATGCAACAACATGAATGAATCTCAAAAAAAAAAAAATTATGCTGATAAAAGACATCAGACACAAGAGAGTACATACTGTAACAATTCCATTTATGTAAAATTCTAGAAAGGGCAAATACATTCTATAGTGATCTGTATCATCTATTTTTCTTCTCTGCTGGATCTTTCCCATTGGAATAAAACATGCTGTCCTTTCTCTCACTTCCACCCCTGTCATTAAGAAGCACATCAGTTGTTGCCTGGAGCCAGGATTGGGGAAATAAATGTACTGCAAAGAAAGGGGCAAAAGGAAATTTTTTAACATGATGGAAATGTTCTATATCTTGATTGTGGTAGTAGTTACAGGTGTATTAAATTTTTCAAACTCATTGAAATGCACACTTAAAATAATGGGTATTTTAAATTGTATCATATATATGTATTGTATATATATATATATGTTAGTAAATGGTATAGAGGAAAACAAAGCAAGGAATGTAGTGTTGGTGTCATTTTTAAATAGGTAGAAGCAGGGAGACCAATTAGGAGGTCATTGTCATAATCCAGGCGAGACAGACGATGGTGAGTTAGACCATAATGACAAAAATGCAGACAGTGAGAAGTGGTCAGATTTGGATAGATCTTGAAGGTAGAGCCAACAGGACTTGCTCATGACTTGTATTTGGGGTTTGAATAAAAGAGGGGAGTCAAGCATGAGTCCTAGAACTTAAACCTGAGCAACTCTCTGATAGCACTGAAATGGGGGAAATGTTCATGAAGAGGTTTTCAGGGAAAGATCAGGAATTCATTTGGAGACATGTTAAGTTTGAGATGCATGTTAGGAATCCAAGCAGAGATGAATCTAGAGTTTGGGGGAGAATTCTAGACTGAAAATATAGCTTTAGAAGTCATTAGCATGGAAATGGTGTTTAAAGCACAAGACTGGATGAACTCATTAAGAAAGTAGAGAGAAAAGAAAAGAGCTCAAAGGACTGAGTATATAGCACTTCAGTGTCAAGAAGTCAAATAGCTGAAGAGGAATCAGCGTAGAGACTGAGAAGGAGGGACCAGTGGGCTAGGAGGAAAACCAGGAGTGTGCCTTTTCCTGGAAGCCCTGGTAGGGGCAGGTGGGGGGAGAGAAGTGTTTTTAAAGAGGGCGTGAACAACTGTGCTAAATGCTGCTGATGGATCAAGTAAGTTGAGGACTGAGAACTGACCATTGGCTTTAGCAATGTGATGGTCAATGGTAACCTTGACAAGAGTAGGTTTGGTGGAGGAAGAGAGCAAAACCTCACTGGAGAGGGTTAAACTGAGAACGTGAGGAAATAACTGGAGACAGTAATAGAGAAAAGTTTTAAAAGAAATTTTGTTTGTTTGTTTTTAACATCTTTATTGGAGTATAATTGCCTTACAATGGTGTGTTAGTTTCTGCTTTATGACAAAGTGAATCAGTTATACATATACATATATCCCCATATCTCTTCCCTCTTGCGTCTCGTGGGAGAAGTGAAATGGCACAGGAGCCTTTGGGAAAAGGGAGGATAAAGAAAGGATTTGGGAGACAAAGAAGAAATAACTGGGTTGATGTTGATGGGAATGGTCCAGTGGAAAGGAAAAACTGATGATGTGGTGAAGAGAAGGCATAACAATGTCCTTGAGTAGGCAAGAGGGGATGGGAGTGAGTGGCAGGTAGACCATAATCTGAGAAACGTTAAGACAGAAAATGACCCTCAATCAGACTTTCCATGACACATGTGTTGTGATTCTCTGGGTGCCCCCAATGCTCTATATCTTCCAGATGTGGACCATTTGTAGATAAAGAAAAACCTCCCCTTGCCCAGCTGAATGTCTGTGGACCATGTTTGCTCTGACCTCTCACCCCACTACGAGCCTGGCTCTTCATGCCACAGATTTTATTGCCAAGTTTCTGAATGTTGCAAACCTTCTTCTCCAATTAATGGGATGTGACTTTTCCGTAAAAGTAGCAAATACATTTCTTTTTTGCCTAATTTTGACATTTTCACATTTGATGGATGTTGAGTTATTTTCCCAAATAGTTTTTGGCAGGATGAAACCAAGTGAGCTTATTTTAGTGCTCTCTCTTGTTTTTCCTGTGGCATTTTCACTTATGCCAACCCAGCTAAGGAATGAGGCATGGTGCTGAGTGGCTACCGTGGAACTAGTAGGCTGTGTTCCCAATTCAGGAGGTAGGTCAGGGAGCAGTCCTGTGGAGTCCACAAAAACCACAAAGTTAAAAAAAAATATTTTGTAAACAAAGCCACTAAAAAAACAACAATGGTTACATAAAGGCTCTAACCATCCAGTTATATAATACAAGATGGAGTAAAAGAATTTTAAGCAAAAAAGCCCAAGGTATATATTGTAGGATGAAGCCCTAAAACATATGCCTAATCAGTTTAACCACTGTAGTTATGCCTTGACTGCCAGAAGCATAAATATTTTGAAAGTCTTTGCCATTTTTATTATTCTAAGAGTGTGTTTCTAGTTTCCATGTGATAGAATTGGAGCGCATACTGCTATAATTACCTCCTATCTCTGGTTAACTCGGCATGAAAAAATGGTTATGTGAATTCACTCAAAAACTTTAATGACAGCCTTCTATGTGTTAGGCATTGTGCTAGGCAGTGGGGATTTTAAAATGATGACGGCATGCTCCCTGCTTTTGAGGATATGGCTGTCTAGTTGGGGAGACAAACAAGAGAACTGCAGTATGACGTAGTAAATGGAACACATTTAAAAGTGATTGACTAGGTTATTAGAAGAGTACAAAAGAGGAGCCTTAACTCATCTGGGGGAGGTGTGGAAGCTAAGGGGCTTCTGGAAATTTCACAGGTAATGGGAACACCAGAAACCAAGCAGATGACAAGGAGTTGAATGGGGAACCAAAGCTGTTCAACCCTACTGCCCCATAGGTTAGGATACTGGGATAGGGTAGACTTGGTAGGCAAAGGCCAACAGCGGCCAGCCTTGAATGTCCCATGAAGGCGTCACGTAGGTAACAACCACCTACTGAAGGCTTTAGCAGGAGAGTGACATGGTCGGATCTTTATTTTAGATAGATTTCTGGTGAAGGAATTTTACAGGCAAGTGTAAGTGGGGTCCTCCCAGAAGCAGACCCTGAACCAAGGATTTGAGCGCAAGTGATATTTTTTTTTTAATTAATTTATTTATTTATGGCTGTGTTGGGTCTTCGTTTCTGTGCGAGGGCTTTCTCTAGTTGCGGCAAGCGGGGGCCACTCTTCATCGCGGTGCGCAGGCCTCTCACTATCGCGGCCTTTCCTGTTGCGGAGCACAGGCTCCAGACGCGCAGGCTCAGTAGTTGTGGCTCACGGGCCTAGTTGCTCCGCGGCATGTGGGATCCTCCCAGACCAGGGCCCGAACCCGTGTCCCCTGCACTGGCAGGCAGACTTTCAACCACTGCGCCACCAGGGAAGCCCGCAAGTGGTATTTTTAAGGAAATTATTCCAGAAGAAACTAGTAAGTAAGTAGGAGAAACAGGATAGAGGAAGGTAAGAAGCCAAGCACAGGAGCAGTTTCAAGTTCAGTCCTAGACTCAGCCTGATCCTGTGTGGAGCGCTGGAGTATAAAGTACACCTCAGTTCACTGCAGCACTATTCACAATAGCCAGGACATGGAAGCAACCTAAATGTCCATCAACAGATGAATAGACAATGAAGATGTGCTACATATATACAATGGAATATCACTCAACCACAAAAAAAGAATGAAATAATGCCATTCGCAGCAACATTGATGGACCTAGTGATGATCATACTGAGTGAGGTAAGCCAAAGACAAATATCGTATGATATCACTTATGTGTGGAATCTAATAAAAAAAAAAGATACAAATGAACTTATTTACAAAACAGAAATAGACTCACAGATGAAGAGAGAAAACTTATGGTTACCAAAGGGGGAAGGGGAGTTGGGAGGTATAAATTAGCAGTTTGGGATTAACATATACACACTACTATATATAAAAAAGATAACCAACAAGGATGTACTGTATAGCACAGGGAACTATACAAAAAAAAATTTTTTTTTTTTGACCACACCAAGCGGCTTGTGGGATCTTAGTTCCCCAAACAGGATTGAACCCAGGCCCTCAGCAGTGAAAGCACAGAGTCCTAACCACTGGACCACCAGGAAATTCTGAATACTCAATATTTTGTAATTACCTAAAAGGGAAAATAATCTGAAAAAGAATATATATATGTATTCAATTATACATATATATATTCAGTTATAAATATATAACTGAATCACTGTGCTGTACACCTGAAACTAACACAACATTGTAAATCAACTGTACTTTAGTAAAAAAAAAAAAAAAATACACCTCAGAGTTTGCCCCACCTTAAGGCAAGTAGCTGGGGTTTTGTACTCCCACACCATTTAGTTGTCACCTACTGGCCACTCTGGGGGAAATGAAGACTCTTGGGCAGTTCCTGTTTTCCCTGTGGGCTAGGCAGCTCCATTGCCAAAGGACAGTCCTCTTTCCATTACAGTTCCAGAAAAGCATGCACAGCCTGGGGGTGGACAAACAGAGGTGGTGAAAGGGATGAAAGCAATTTGAGCAGGGTACCAACAGTGTCCACAGGGGAAAAACTGGAGTAAAGTAGAACTTTTTGTTTCTTTTTCCTATTTTTTTTTTACTGGTATTTTTTTACTACTTTTTTTAATTCATTTTTAAAAAATTTTTATTTTGTATTGGTATATAGTTGATTTACAATGTTGTGTTAGTTTCAGGTGTACAGCAAAGTGATTCACTTATACATGTACATAATATATTCTTCTTCAGATTCTTTTCCCATCTAGATTATTACAGAATACTGAGTAGAGTTCCTTGTGCTATACAGTAGGTCCTTGTTGATTATCTCTTTTATATATAGTAGTGTGTATCTGCTAATCCCAAACTCCCAATTTGTCCCTCCCCCCACCTTTCCCTTTTAGTAACCATAAGTTTTCTTTCTATGTCTCTGAGTCTGTTTCTGTTTTGTAAATAGGTTCATTTGTATCATTTTTTCAGATTCCACATCTAAGTCATATCATATGATATTTGCCTTTCTCTGACTTATTTCACTTAGTATGATAATCTCTAGGTTCATCCATGTTGCTGCAAATGGCATTATTTCATTCTTTTTCATGGCTGAGTAATAGTCCTTTGTATATATGTACCACATCTTCTTTATCCATTCATCTGTCGATGGACATCTAGGCTGCTTCCATGTCTTGGCTATTGTAAACAGTGCTGCAAGGAACATTGGGAGTGTATGTATATTTTTGAAGTATGGTTTTCTCAGGGTATATGCCCAGGAGTGGGATTGCTGGGTCATATGGTAACTCTATTTTTAGTTTTTTAAGGAACCTTCATACTGTTCTCCATAGTGGCTGCAACAATTTACAATTAGTAACATATTCAATAGATAGCTCTAACTCCTACCCCATTCCTAAATCTTACCCCATCTCTGACTGCCATTTCACTTCTGAGTAAGTGGTGACATCATTTCCACCCTTGGGCTAACTAAAGGGATAAAGGACAAGGTGATAATCAGGGATAGGGGAGGAGGATAAGTAGAGCACACGTTAACTGACAATCAAGAACAATGGTTCTTTTAAAATGGAGTCAAACCTCTCCAAAAAGCAATGTTTCCAAGTAAAAGAGTATGTATAAAATTGACACTTACCTGACTTGAGAAAGGAAACCAGTTAGGAGGGTATTGCAGTACCCTGGTGAGGGAGGAGGAGGGTTTGAATCAGGAGTGAAGAGGAGCCAAAGGATTCAGGAAATATTTAGCCCTTTAAAGAGGTAGAATTGGTTAAACGTTAGCCATGAGTCAAGGCAGAGCCTCTGGTTTTTAGCCTGGGGATCAGGGTGGGTAGAAATGTCATTACGTGAAACAGAAAAATACAAGAAAAAGAATGAGTTTGGGGTGAGGAGAGGATGATGATCTCGCAGCATCTTATTGTACGTTTTTGTATTTTCATAATGAGACCCAAACCATCTATACTCATATTGCCTTCTGTCTACATTAACATGACACGACCATTCAAATGTCTGCATTAGTAGAACTTGACTATTCCAAGAAAAACTCTTGCCCATGAAAATGAAGTTCCAACTGGCATTATTGTTACAGGAACTTCTCCCAAATCTGTCTGTCTAAACAATAAACTACTCCTCTAGCCCTCAGTAGAGTAAATCACCCCTTCTTGGGTAAATATATATTTACAGAGTTTCTTTTGAAAGGGTGCTAAGCTGTTATCCTCTCTCAGCTTGGCCCTGGTGTTTGTGAGGTGTGTGTGATGAGATTATGCAGTGACGTTGAAGGTTATTTTTCCAAACTATGTTAGGGTTTTGAAGTAATCTCTGACTTTCAGGAGCCTAAGAATATTAACTTACCTCCTTAGTTTTACTGTAACCAGGGTCTCAGAAGTGACAAATTGTTTGGTTGACAATTAGAACTGTCAATTGATTAGAATAAAGTCGCATTTTCTTTCTTTTTTTTTTTTTGCCTCACCGCTCAGCTTGCAGGATCTCAGTTCCCCGACCAGGGATTAAACTCAGGCCCCCTGCAGTGGAAGCACAGAGTCCTAACCACTGGACCGCCACGGAATTCCCAAGTCACATTTTCAATAACCAGAACTCTTAAATGATTTTGGATCTCTTAGCATTATAGTGTTTACATGTTATAGTACAACGGGAGTATATGGCGTATACAAACATACTAGCTTCCAAAAGAAGAACAAAATTCACACTAATTTTTGTGAGGCTTTATTATAAAAATGCATTTTATGATGAGTCTGGTGTTGAGAAATTGGAATTAGAATATGCATTTTATTATCCTAGATCCTCTTCTTACAATGTAGTCAAAATAAAATGAGAGGAGCCCATGTGAGTAAGATGTGTGCTATTCAGTTTCCTGGTGTTTGTACTGAATTGAGAAAGGCAACACATATGAGAGTTCATCCCCGAAGAACCACTGTAACCCCTTTAGAGGACTGAAAATAATATAAAAGCAAAGCTAAACTTTACTCCAATTTCTCAACAGAAAAGATAAGCATTTCAGTTACATAAAACACATCAACAAGGTTTGAATACAAGCACTTAAATGTAAGATAAGCTAATATAAATTCAAGCCCTCCTTCTGGTTTCTCTAAGAAAGATCAATTACATCAGGTAGGTGAAGAAATCCAGTAGGGAATAAAAGTGTTCCAAAAAATCAATCTTCTCCCCTCCAGTGGCAGTTCCAGGGGGTACCCTGTGGGCAGGGAAGTGGGGGGGGGACTTTAATTCCCTATAACTTCCCCTTCTCCAAAGAGATTTACCAAAACCAAACAAACCTACAAGTAAAAACTATGCTTGTTTAGCCAACGCAGCTTCAAGACAAGCTCTCCAGTCCATTCTGGTAACTCACTGCTGTCCCTAAACCATTCTTTATAGAGGTTCTGGAATCTTCACTCACTCAAGGACACAGTAAGGGGGCTTTAGTAGTCAGAGCCCTCTGTTCTTGTGACACCTCATTAACAACTTGTTGTAAAGAGTCTTCTCTTTGACCTTGATATTTTTCCAGAAAAGTGAATTATTTATTTCCACTTATATCCACATATGCTGTGCAGAAGCCACCCATTTATCTGACATGTTTTATTAAGGATACCAGATGTTCCTGCAGTAAGTTTTAGGTATCACACCCTCTGACAACAGAGGAAAAACAGACCTTCAAGTCAATGTACACAGAGAATTCATATGTCTCTGTGAATTAAATTTATTTTCTGAGACCTTGGCAAACAGAGGCTGAGAATTACCCAGTTCTACCTCCTAACACATAAATAACATTAATTTATTCACTTACCCTCCCTCCCATCCACCCAGCTCTCCCCTTGCCTACCACTGCCCCAACCCAGGGGTTATTGAAAGCTATTAAAACTTACAGTTTTGGGACTTGCCTGGTGGCGCGGTGGTTAAGAATCCGCCTGCCAATGCAGGGGCCACGGGTTTGATTCCTGGTCGGGGAAGATGCCACATGCCATGGAGCAACTAAGCCCACGCACTGCAACTACTGAGCCCACAAGCTGCAACTATTGAAGCCCGGGTGCCTACAGCCCATGCTCCGCAACAAGAGAAGCCACTGCAATGAGAAACCCGCGCACCGCAGCGAAGAGTAGCCCCCGCTCGGCACAACTAGAGAAAGCCTGCACGCAGCATTGAAGACCCAACGCAGCCAAAACAAAACCAAAAAACACTTGCAGTTTTACTGTCTATATATCTGTTAAGTCAGGCTTTTGGACAATAGTTTACTTTGATTCTCCTGAATCAAACAGGCTAAGCTAATTAGTCATTAGCATTTATGTGCTGCTAATTACCACCAGTGAGAGGTGCCTGGGAGACGCCAACACAGAGTGTTAGAGCAATTTGTTTTGTGGGTTGGAGAGGTGGTTTGATTCCATTTCCTATTATATCCTCAGTTCAGACTAGTCCCAGTGGTGTTGGAGATTTGAAGTGGCATTTCACTTTCAGCAAAGGAGATTCTTCCTCCCACTCGGACATTTTCACGCTAAAACAGCCCACTTGTCAAAACTCTTAGCTATTGTGGTGACAGATGTTACATGATACACGGCTAGATAGAAAGCTGGCATCTGACATCTTTTAGCTGCACGGGCACACATGTCAATATGCCGTAAAATGCAGACACTTTCCCATAGAATCTGGATAAACACTTCTTGCGGAGCCTTTGCTGTATCAATTTGGAACAGATGGGTGGCTGTTTTTCTGATGTTTTTATGACAAGCAGCAGCAACTACTAATCGTAGTACTGAGAACTGTTGTTGTCTGATGCTGTTCTTTTTCTATGTCACCCGTTAAGTCACTGTTCTGCTCCTGAATGGAGAGTTAAAAAAAAAAGAAAGAAAGAAAGAAAGAAAAAGAAAAGAAAAAGAAGAAGAGGTAAAGGAAGATTAGTTGATGGTCCTCAGGGAGAATGAGAGAGCCTTTGGCCTTTGGACCTAGGGTTTTTCTCTCGTTTTCTCATGCTTTCAAATCTGGGTCTGTACACTGTTACCTGTACTGAATTCTGAAAATTTTCCTAGGCCCCCAAACTTTGAACCCAGGTATCTGGGGAGTGTCTTAAGGGGGCAGCAGAGGGAGAAGGGCTGGTTTAGCCAGTGCCAAATAGGACCTGAAGTTCCCATCAGCACAATCATTCTTTAATATTTTTTACTCTTAGCACAGGAGCTATGGTTGGTCCCTTTTTTGCCTTCACATGCTGCCATCCGAAGGCTCTGCAGATTCACTTTAACCTGATTTTATTTATACAAAAAATTTAGGGGGTACAGACTGAGCTCTCCTGGGTGGGTCAGCCCATAGCCCAACCCCATGTGACAGTCCTGCGTCACGCATGCCATCTAGGCGTCCCTGGCACCTCAAATCAAGCATATCAAATTGCCAGAGGGTTTCATCATTTCATTGGGTAGCAGAGGGTGGTTTCGGGAGCCAGGGTGCCAGAAAAAAAGGATCAAAGTTAGCTTAGCATGTCCCTGTGAACTTCCAAAAGCAACACTGCCTTTCCTCCCCACAACGTCCACTTTCACAGCGTGGGGACTCCCTGCGAGGTTCATGGGGACGTCCAGGTTTGTTTGCTTTTGAAAGAGAGTGTAAAATTACTTCATTTCTTTAGTGACAGTCACACTGCTTACAAGCTAGCGGATAGATACAGAATTCACTGAGTGTGACACGGCGCTCTGTGGGTCCAAAGCAGGGAAGGAAAACCACAGAGTGATTCAGCGCCCTGAAGGCTCCTATTCACAGATGGTGAAGAGGAAGGAGCGTGGTCCAGATCCAGGAGGGGCGGCCTCTTGTCCCACAACTAGGCAGGGGGAAATAAAAACAGCTAAACCGAGAATTCCATGACACTTATAGTCCTTACTAGTATCTAGGATGCAAAAATTCCACCTGGGCACTTCCCTTGTGGCTCAGTGGTTAAGAATCCGCCTTCCAATACAGGGGACACGGGTTCCAGCCCTGGTAAGGGAAGATCCCACACGCTTCGGAGCAACTAAGCCCTTGCGCATGTGTCCGTGCTCCGCAACAAGAGGAGCCACCGGAATGAGAAGCCCTCTCACTGCAACGAAGAGTAGCCCCCGCTCGGCACAACTAGAGAAAGCCCGCGTGCAGCAACGAAGACCCAATGCAGCCAAAAATACTAACTAACTAAATAAATAAATAAATTCCACTTGGAATTTAGAAATTGTGTCCTGGCAAAAATGTGAAATCTAAACGCAGTGGTTCATGGTGTGGAATTTGGAGTCAAACATTCACACTCCAGCTGCTTCTGTCACTTGTTTACTGTGTGACCTTGGGAAAATTACTTAAATTTGGTTTCCTCATCTATAAAATGAGGATAATAATAGTATCCATTATACAGGGTTATTGAGGATCAAATGAAATACTATGTGTAAAACGCTCAGAGCAGTGTCTGGCACGGAATAAATGCTGCACAAATATAAATATTGTTATTATTTAGATCAATAGATCGAGGTATAGGGAAGAGATGGTGAAGGCAGAAAGGAGGAGGATTTGTATATGACCATGGTTCCCTTTAAAGATTTTCCCCTAAATATATTATCTTGAGGGTTCAGTAAATTCAACGTGTTCCAAAAGGGTATTTAGAAATCCTTTGCATTCCTATCTGCAGGATGAAATCTGACATTTACAATTACTTTATCAATTCAAGTTTACAGGGACTTTTCTCTATTCCTGTGAATTTTACCTAGAAGCAGGCTACATTGTCCCCAGATAATGCCTTAGGATGGCCTCCCGAAAGAAGTAATATCATAGCTGGGATTACTGACAGAGAAGTTAGTTCTCTTTCTCACTTAGTTATATATATTTTTTCTTCTTCAATAAATGGTGTAACTATCGAGTAAAGCAGCCACGTATAAATATTAAGTAATATTGGTAAAGCCGTATGTTTAAATAAATATAGAAAAACCACATTCTCAACTCCAATTTGATTTAATTTGGTTTGATTTCTGGCTTAAGGAGAACACTTCTTTCTGCTCATCAGAAATCTTTACCTTTAGATAAAAAAGGGTCAGCTATTTTATTTTTATAAATATTCAATAATACTAAGTAGTCCGGAAAATAGTCCTACAACAGCTTCCTTAAGTGAGAAAAAGGAAATATTTGATAATCATATATAACATTTTATTTTAGGGTCGAAGATTCAAATTTTACCCTGAGTACAAACCTTTTCAATTTCAAAAAGAAACAAAAATCTTCTGCAAAAAAAAAAGAAAGAAAGAAAGAAAGAAAAAATACATAAACCTCAGAGGCAACTTAATTAAAAATCCCTTGCCTTTATTTACCATTTTTGTAAGACAATTTGCCACCTGTTTACACTTAATCAAAAGACAAGAAGTAGCCTTACTAATGCTCTCTTTGTTCTTAGAATACCTGGTAGTAACTTTTCCTTTCCCAGTGTCTCCTCTGCTTTTCCAGTTTTCTGACTACCCAACCTATTTAAAAAGAGAAGGAGAGATTTCAAAACAAAACAAAATAAAACAAAACCAGGGCTTCCCTAGTGGCTCAGGGGTTATGAATCCGCCTGCCAATGCAGGGGACATGGGTTTGAGCCCTGGTGTGGGAAGATCCCACATGCCGCGGAGCAACTAGAGAAAACTCGCGTGCAGCAGCAAAGACCCAATGCAGCCAAAAATTAAATAAATGAATAAATATATTTTAAAATAAAACAAAAAGAAAATAAAACCAAGTAGTATCGGGACTTCCCTAGTGGCACAGTGGTTAAGAATCTTCCTGCCAATGCAGGGAACACGAGTTCGAGCCCTGGTCCGGGAAGATCCCACATGCCGCGGAGCAACTAAACCCGTGTGCCGCAACTAACTGAGCCTGTGCTCTAGAACCCATGAGCCACAACTACTGAAGCCCGCGCGCCTAGAGCCCATGCTCCTCAACAAGAGAAGCCACCGCAATGAGAAGCCCGCACACGACAATGAAGAGTAGCCCCTGCCCCACGGCAACTAGAGAAAGCCTGCACGCAGCAACAAAGACCCAATGAAGCCAAAAATAAATAAATAAATTTATCTTAAAAAAAACAAGTAGTATCTCTTAATATGATAGGAGCAGAGTGCAGGCCATATTTTATTTTCTAATGAAATATATTTCTACCTCACTGCAGGTAGCCCTCTACTTTAATACACAATACATGTCTGTACATTTCTGTAAATGTGTTCGAAGATCAGATTGTGAAAATGGAAAATGAGGTTCACATGCTGTGAAACTGAATAGTGGCCCCCAAGGACATCCACATCCTAATTCCCAGAACTTGCAAATATGTTACCTTACATGGCTTAAGGAATTTTGCAGCTATGATTAAATTAAGGATCTTGAGCTGGAGAGATTATTCTGGATTACTTAGGTGGACCCACTGTAATCACAAGGGTCCTTATGAGAAAGAGGCAAGATATCAGAAGAAGAGGAGACACCGTATTCTACCTTTGAAGATGGAGGAAGGGGCCTCTAAAAGCTGGAAAAGGCAAGGAAACCGATTCTCCCCTAGAGCCTCTAGAAGGAACGCAGTCCAGCAGACCCATGTTAGACTTCTGACCTACAGAAATGTAAGCTAATATATTTGTCATGTTGAAGCTGTTACATATGTAGTAATATGTTATAGTAGCAATAGCAAATTAATACACGTGTTATATGGTGCCTGTGGATCCCAGAGGAATAAAATATATTATAAAATTTCTCAATTATAGTTCCCACTTTTGCTGCCACTTTCAGTAGCTGAATGGTTCTGACCAGGTAAGAATCTTCCCAGGTTCCCAGGGCCCATGATGGGAGATGGGAGGATGTGTGCAGTGAAAGGGACTCACTCAGCTGTCCCCCGTCACCCTAGGGCTTCAAGCAATTAAGCGAGGTACTGCCAAATCCACCCCCAATTCTCCCTGCCCTCTCATGCCCACTGTCTCCCATCCATCCTGCAGTCTTTAGACCACAGGCAATTCAGATCGCTAACCTGCCTCATGTATATTTCAGGGCGATGGGTGTAAAAGGAGTCTGTCTTCTTCTGCCACCCCAGCCAAGCAGTGCTCTGATCCACTGTACCCCAAATGCACACAGCCGCCTGCCAAGCAACACTTAGCTGATTGTCCAGCAAACCTGTCCTTGCACCATGCTCACCTTTGAGAACTGTAAGGAGGGAGAGTGGGGCAGGACAAGGGGATGATACCTGCCCTGGGTGTTTTCCTTGTGTGAGCCAACAAGCTGGAAGGCCCAGAGATGAGGGTGGCAGAATGGTGGCAACGGTAGGGGGTGCACCGGCAAGACCAGAGTCCTGCCCATCAAGGGTTTTTAAACAAAGATACATACCTGTTTCCACTCTCACCCTGAATTTCTGCTCAAAGAGTAATAAGAAGTGATCTAAAGAGCTAGTTTGGAAAGTCTACGGAATAAAGAAATAATGCACTTGATGTGGTTTGGAGTTACCCCAATCTGCTTCATATCTGACAAATTTAATAATTAATATGGCCTTCACCACTTTAAATACAGAGATGAATTTGATAACATTTTATAAAGATGGGGTGTTGGGGTAGGTAGGGCAAATGTTTTCTCCTGTGAACCAGTTCAAACTGAAATCAAGCCCTTTTTTCCCCTAAATTTAATGATCTAAAAAGTCAGTCCCAGGACTTCCCTGGTGCCACAGTGGATAAGAGTCTGCACTCCCAATGCAGGGGGCAAAGGTTAGATCCCTGGTCAGGGAACTAGATCCCACATGCATGCCGCAACTAAGACCCGGTGCAACCAAATAAATAAATAGATAAATAAATTTTAAAAATATTTTTTAAAATAATAATAAAAAAATAAAAAGTCAGTCTCCTATTGTCCTAAAATCTTTCTTTGTGCTGTTGGGTTGCTGACCTTGGTA
This sequence comes from Balaenoptera ricei, assembly GCF_028023285.1. Lineage (NCBI taxonomy): Eukaryota > Metazoa > Chordata > Mammalia > Artiodactyla > Balaenopteridae > Balaenoptera > Balaenoptera ricei. Next base: position 58,973,158 of record NC_082655.1, read on the forward strand.
CTAAATATTTCATCCTTTTGTACTATGCAGATTGGTATTATTACATACTTTAGGACTCCTTAGATTTTATTTTCAGGAGCTCAGGTTTTTTTTTTCCAAAAAGCAAGAAGAGGATTCCAAATATTGAGACAAAATTTGGTTTTATGAAAGGCGGAAGAAGAAAATGGAAAGAACCCTGATTTTATCATTAGACGACCTCAGTTTTTCTCTCAGCTCTGCAACTTCTTAGATAGACACTAGCCAAACCATTTAACCTTTCTCAGGTTCCATCCCCATCCATAAACTGAAATATTCATAGCACCTATCTCTTGGAGTTATTCTAAGGAGTAAATGATATACTCTATGCAAGATGTTTAACATAATGCCTGACACATAGGATGTACTCAATAAACATTAGTAATTCTTGTTATTTTGTTTTTGTCCTTACTATCTTTATTTGATTCTCTCACTGAGTTGTTTGGAAGCCAAATGAGGTCACTTCCTCCAAACATTTATTGAGTTTTTGCTATGTGCCAAACTTTACAATGGGGGCAGAATACAAACGTGGGTGTCTTTGAGGAACTTACACAGGAAGGCACTGATTTGATAAAATAAAGCTCTACAGCTCTAAATACAGATATAAATATAAGGTACAATTCTATAGCTCTACAGCAATAAGGAATTAGAATCAACCTACCCTCAGTTCATCAAGCATAACTTGCTTAAGTATGGTAGGCATCTTCCCAGGCTGCCTCATAGGAAAATCTCATGAAAAATTGGAAACTTATACTATTGCTATATCATCTATGTGATCTTAAAGAGTTATTACGAGTTCAGTTTTTCTTGAAAATCACTGAATATTCACCTCTATTCCTGTTATGAGGTAATTTAAAAATTTTTTTAATTAAACACAAAACCAGTTTTATCTATTAGATACCACAGGAGAATCATCAGAAATATAAGACATGACAAGTTTATAGACAAGTTTATAACCTAGTTAGCAAGATAATAGGTAAGCACATGAAACAACTAGACAACAACTCAGCAAAGTGTATAATTGGTGTAGTCTGTGTGGAAAGTCAGAAGAGAGAGGTATCAATGGATAGAAATGTGTTGCTGACCCCTTGGTGCTTAGTTCCAAAATTACAGTAAAACACGTAAAATGAGAACCACAATAATTATGGTTGAAGATGAGATACAGAGAATCATTTACCATGACCTTTCTAGAAACCACCAAGCAAATGAACTTGAAAAGCTTTACTTGACCCTTATTTCCACCCAAGCATTCTTCCTACTTCTCTTTTTTTCACTGACAAACTTTTCTTAGAAAAATAACTTATGGGAATTCCCTAATAGTCCAGTGGTTAGGACACAGCACTTTCACTGCTGGGGCCAGGGTTCAATCCCTGGTCAGGGAACTAAGATCCTGCAAGCCACACGGTGCAGCCAAAAAAAAAAAAAAGAAAAGAAAGAAAAAGAACTTATGCTCATCATAGAAAATTCAGAAAACTCAAAAGTATAAAAACTTAAAATCATTTATAATTTAATACTGCAGAGATAAGCACTAGTAATATTTTGTCTTTTTTCTAGGAATTTCTTTAAAAAAGATTAAGATTTCACATTCGTAAGTGAGATGTCAACTGAAATTACTCTGAACTTTGAGATAATAGAATAAGTTGGCTCAAGGTTCCTCCTAAATCTCAATGAGGTTGCAATTCATTCTTTAAGATTGCTTCAAATTCCCAGGGGTTTACATAATCATTTCTGGCTCCTAGTGCTGATTCCACTGGATTTAACCATAAATTCACCTTCTCAAGCTGTTCTTTTTCTCTGTTCCCCACTAAGTTAAAGGTGGAACTCCATCTCTTTTGTTCAGATTTTCTCCCCTGAAACTGCCATAAAAGACATTTCTATATTTAGCAGATTTTACTGAATGTCTGGGAAAATAGAAGGCGGTTATATTGAATATATGAGATGAAAGTGAATATTAATATCCCTTTTCTGAAATCTTTTGTTACCCCACAAAGAAGAATTTCTTACTGACCACCTCTCTCTGCGGGATTCAGCCTTCTACCCTTAATGGTATTTTGACTTGATTTATCAAGTGACCCCAAGAGTGCACTGGGGTTTTGATTGGAGTTATGCTAAGCATTTAATTTGAGGATAATTGATACATATACAATATTGAACATCTTAGGTCTTTCTACTGATTCAGTCCCTCTTTTTAGTCACTCTGAGTTCCCATTGCAAACTGGATTGCTTTTTAATTAACTGATGGCCATACATATTTACTTTGTAATTAGTCGACTTTTGAGCTATTGTGTTAGCCTTAATAGGTTTTTTTTAGTTTAGTTTAGTTTAGTAGGTTTTTTTTTTTTTTTTTTGCATCTTTGAGGCACCACAGGTAGAAGGTAATATAATTTATAAATAGTGAATGTGTTTTGCTAACTTATTTTCAATTGTTATTCCTCTTTCTTTCTCTTGCACTTGTATATTGGGTTGGAAGTTTCAAATCAATGTGAAATAATAGCAATAATAATGGGCATCTTTGTCTTGTATCCAAATTTGTAAAAGGCTATTATATTCTAGCTGTCTCCAAATGCTTACCTGCATTTACTCTGGGACTCCCTTTATTGGATATCTACCTCTACCCTCCACCTAGAAATTCACGTCTTAAATTGCACTGTATGTGTCCAGTGATCTCTGTAACAGCTCTAGTAATCTTTGGCCTCTGCAGTATTTGACACGACTCACAACTCTTCCTTTCTTCAGATTCTCTCCTCCCTGGGCATCCATGACACCACATTGTCATGATGTTATTCCTTTCTCTCTTTCTTCACACACTCATCTGTGTTCTTTTTCTCTACCCCTTTTCCCTGCCTTCTTTTTTCCTTCCTTCCTTTCTTTCAACAAACATTCCTTTCCTCTTTTCTCCTTCTCTCGAAGCTCTTTGCATTAAGGAAGAGTTCTTTCTCGCATATATAAATCTCCAGCTCTTTACCCCTCACCTGAATTTGAATCCTGCCTGTAACTCTGACTGTTCTCTGAACATCCCTACTTAGAGCTTCCACAGGAAATGCTTGTTGTGTGTCCAAAATTACACTCCTCGTTGTTCCTCAAGTCAGCTTCATCTTCTAATCTCTCATTTCCCACACACACAACTCCAAGCCTTAGCAGGTGCTGCTTTCTCCACCTAAAATACCTTCCTCCCTTCTATTTACCCAATTTTTTCTCATCCTAAAAAGTCTAGGGTCCTCCTCCCTCCCTTACGTGGCCTCCTTTCTGCATTTCCCTAGCACTGGCCTGTCTACTTGTGGTGGCTGTGGACACCCGTAGGCAGACATAGGGCCTGAATTCAAAGCCAAGTCCATTTGATTCCAGAGCCAATGCTCCTAACTACTAGGTCTTGTCCATTGATGTGTTTTAATACCTGACTAAAACAATCTCCTGATAAGTATAAATGAATCTCAGATGAAACACTAGCCTTTGACAAAAAGCTTAGTACAGTAGAGGAAATGTATATAACCTATGATTTGTGCTTGATAAATTGCCTTGCAGGATAATGATAGTATTGAAGCACAAGACACTCTGCTCCACGTGAGCCTTCCATAGATTCACGATATTTCATCAGGTAGTAACGGGAGGCGGAGTGACTACTGCTATTTATGGGAACCTGTTCTGAGCAGTCCTGGCTCTTTGCTCACATACCTCCCTCCATGGATCAGCCTTCCCTGGCCCCTCTTTACCTGGACAGCTCCTACTCATCCTTTAAGTGTCTTTTAGAAAACACCGATGCCCCTCTTGACCCTCCCCTTGACCACAATTCATTGGTCTAGAATAGAGTTTCTCAACATTAGCACTATTGACATTTTGTGCCGGGTAGTTCTTTGTTGTGGGGGGCTGTCCTGTACATTGTAGGATGTTCAGCAGCATCCCTGGCCTCCGTTCACTAGATACCAGTAACGACCTCTCCACCTTACTAGTCATGACAACAGAACACATCTTCAGGACTTCCCTGGTGGCGCAGTGGTTAAGAATCCGCCTGCCAATGTAGGGGACACGGGTTCAAGCCCTGGTCAGGGAAGATCCCACATGCCGCGGAACAAGCCTGTGAGCCACAACTACTGAAGCCCATGTGCCTAGAGCCTGTGCTCCACAGCAAGAGAAGCCACCGCAATGAGAAGCCCAAGCACTGCAACGAAGAGTAGCCCCTGCTCGCCGCAACTAGAGAAAGCCCGTGTGCAGCAACAAAGACCCGACACAGACAAAAAATAAATAAATAAAATTTTTAAAAAAAGAGAACACACCTTCAGACATTGCCAAATATCCCTTGAGGGGCAAAACCACCTACAGTTGAGAATCACCGATCTAGAGACGGGATATGACCCAACTGAGTTGATTTGAGTTCTTCCCTGGGGTTTTTTGATTAGAATTGAAAAAGAGGAACCAGTCCTCTCTGAGTCAGACCCTGAGTTGATGGAGGCCTTGCTTCTTGACCTGTGAGGAGAGCTGTTCTGCAGTAAGAGAGGAAAGCGCCTACACTTGGACCAAGAACAGCAAGGCTCCTGGGGACATCCAAGTGCCTGGATCTAGTTGGTACTGAGTCCTTTGCCACAGCCCTTCTCAGAGTTTCATTATTCCAATTGCTTTTCCTTAAGCCAATAAATATTCACAGTTACGCTTACTCAATTTTTCAGTTGGGTTTATGACTCTTGTCACCATGAGGACTAACTTTACAACACTCCTCTCTTATGCTCCTTCAACAGCATGTGCTATATTTACTTACCTGCAACTGCAACTAGACTATAAGCTCCTTGAGGACAGGAATTTCTCCTTCAGTGTTATGTCCCCAACAGCTAATATGCAACTTGGCACACGGCAGATAAGCAATAAATATTTATGGAATAAATTTAATTAATAAATGGATGGATGAATGAATGAATGAATGAAGTGAGGTATGTTACTCTCCAGCTCCTCCTCACACACCCACTGCTTCCTATCCTTATGCTTCCAGAGGCCTCCTTGGATAGGAGCCAGCATGGGCATCCTGAAGAATCCTCTGTTCTGAACACTGTTTAGGAACCGCAGTGTTTAAAAAAAAAAATCACAAGGACTGGCTACTGTGGCCTCAAGGGCAATGCATGACTAGATAAATTCCTCTGGCAGGAATGAGATAGGATGGAGCCAAGTCCACCCGGGAAGAATCTGTGATGCAAGAGGCAACACATGATGGGAGACAGCCCTCTGGCAGCGTGGCCCGAGATCTTTCTAGGCAGCCAGGAAAGAATCCCGGTCATTAACAGAATCTAGTGTAACTGTAAAATATGACCTAATTAAGAGGTGTGTCAGCAACAGATGGAGAGTGTGCCCTCATGCTTCCCTCGGAGTGGTAAACAAAGTGATGGCAATCACACTCCAACACAAGGGTGGAAATAGTAACCACCTCATAGAGTTGTTTTAAATTAATTAGTACACTCTTTGCACTGAGGACTATCCTTGAAAAATAGCAAATGCCTGATCAATGACAGCTATTGGTATTATCGATTTCTCATTTTGGAAATCTTTTTTTCTTCTTCATGGGTGAAACCCCCTCCACAGAGAGATATAAAGTCTTGGGGGGGAAATGATTTTTTTTTTTCTTAAGCCTTCAATTTACTTACACATTATTTTTTCGAAAGGTTTTCTTAAATCTTCATACTTCCAATTATTGCAGTCTAAAGAGTGAAAGGGGGCTTCCCTGGTGGCACAGTGGTTAAGAATCTGCCTGCCAGTGCAGGGGATACGGGTTCCAGCCCTGGTCCGGGAAGATCCCACATGCCGCGGAGCAACTAAGCCAGTGCCACAACTACTGAGCCTGTGCTCCAGAGCCCGTGAGCCACAACTCCTGAAGCTCTGGAGCCTAGAGCCCGTGCTCTGCAACAAGAGAAACCACCACAATGAGAAGCCCGCGCACCGCAACGGAAGAGTAGCCCCCCCTCGCCCCCCGCTCGCCCCCCGCTCGCTGCAACTAGAGAAAGCCCGCACACAGCAACAAAGACCCAACGCAGCCAAAAATAAATAAATAAAATAAATTTTTAAAAAAAAAGTGAAAGGAGTTACTCAAATCTATTGCTATAAATAAATCTTAAAAATGTTAATAGGCAGAAGTAAAGGATTTCTCAAAAATAAATTATTCCTTCATCAAATATTTATTCTATACCCTACTATGTGTCAGGCACAATGCAAGTTCACTGCCTTCAGGGAGCTCACAGATTAGTAGCTGGAAAGACATAGAAAAATTACGCAAATAATATAATTATGACAATGCTGAGAAAGAGTACAAGCTGTTATGTAAGGGTTTAGAGGGTTCACAAAGACTTTTTTGAGGATGGAATTTTTGTGTTAACACCTAAAGAATACAATAATTATGTTAAAGCTGTGGTCGGGGGAGGTCTGGAGAATTGAGGAGGGAGAGCAGTAGGGGGCTTGAAAATTAAGCTAATGTATTCCAGGCAAAGTCCCAAGGTAAGAAGAAAGGTGGCTTCTCATTGTAAAGAACCCAGAGGCCAATTTCTGGAATGGAAAAGGTGAGGAACCGAATGACACACGTTGAACCTCTACAACTAGGCAGAAATAAAATCACACAGAGCCTGGGAGGCCTTAAGGGTTCGAATCTTTATCCTAAAGGCAATGGGAAACCATTAAAGAGTGTAAAGAGAGAGTGGCACAATCACATGAGCTTTAGTGGGAGAGTAAGAGATTGTCACAGAATCCAGTTGAAAGATGATGGTACCTTGCACTTGGTGTGATGATAGTGACAATTTAGGGAGGTAAATGGATTAAAGAAGTGTATAAGAGATAGAATGGAAAAGACTTGGTGATTAATTAATGGGAAGAGGGTGCCATGGTTAGGAAGAGGTAAGTAAAGGATAAATCAACGATGACTCCTAAGTTTCAGGCTTAAGCAACTGAGTGGATGGTGGTGGTCTTTACTAAGTTAGAGAACACTTGAGAAGATAAAAATTTGGGAGTAGGAAGGTGAGTTCTGTTTTAGAAAATATTGAGATTTGGCTGCCTATTATGAAACATTCCATGGACATATCTAGTTGACCACAATAAAGACAGATATGAAGTTCTGGGGAAGGTCTTTGCTGGAGAAATGAATTTGAGGATCACCAGCATGAAGATGGTAATGAGAGTCTGAAGAGTAAGTGAGACTGGGACTTCCCTGGTGGCGAAGTGGTTAGGAATCCGCCTGCTAATGTAGGGGACATGGGCTCGAGCCCTGGTCTGGAAAGATCCCACATGCCGCAGAGCAACTGAGCCCATGTGACACAACTGCTGAGCCCGCGAGCCTAGAACCCACGCTCTGCAACAAGAGAAGCCACCGCAATGAGAAGCCCGCGCAACGCACGAAGAGTAACCCCTGCTCGTCGCAAGTAGAGAACAGCCTGCACACAGCAACGAAGACCCAACACAGCCATAAATAAATAAATAAATTTATTTTTTAAAAAAAGTAAGTGAGACTCCCTAAGGACAGTTGGTAGAGTGACAAGAGCAGAGGAACTCAGCGTGGAGCCCTTAGGAACTTCAGTGTGGAATGACAGTAGAGGGGAAAGAGCCATCAGGAAAACTGAGAAGGAAGAGCCAAGGTAGATGGGTTGCCAGGAAGCTTTACCATCACAAAACCAGGGAAGGAGAAGTTGTCACCAAGGGGTGATCAGCTGCATCAAACACTACTAGGAAGTTGAGCTTCAAGTCTAGATTTAAGATTACAGTGGATTTAGTGGGATGGAAGTCTTTGTCGATCTTCATAAGAATGTACTCAGATAAACGAAGGCAACAATCTCTCAGGTAGACCAGTTGTTTTTGTAACAGGCTATGCTTTATTCCTAGAGTGGATAGAAAAGTCAGTGTGGCTGCTATAACTACAAGAAACCTACTCACATGCCAAAAAAAAAAAAAAAAAAAAGTCACATAAGGGGAAATGGGAGCACGTGGACAATTTTTGTGGCACTACAGCCAAATTTTATATATTTATTCTTTTACTACTTGTGTAATAGTATATAAACATTCCTATGGATTCAATTTTGGAGGAAAAAATCATATTCTTGGAGGAAAAGGGAATATGAAGGCTAACTTAAGAGGTGAGGAATGCAGAAGAGGACAAAATAGGGCATTAGGAAGAGAGTTTGTTGGACACGTTTGATGTAAGGGCTAGAGAGTCAAAGCAGTGCTAGGTGGGAACCTGTGGAGGTGGGAACCTGCTAGGGGGAAGGGTGAAAGTCTTTAATGCTGATGGGAAAAAGCTGCAGTGGGGGCGAGGTTAGAGCCACAGGGAGAGCAGAGCAGAAGGCACGGAGAGTGCAAAGTTCAATAAGAAGTAGGATGCTTCAGATCCAGAGAGGAGGTCCAGGGAGAAGGGGAAGGCAGTGTTGCCATGGAGGTTTGGAGACAGGAAATTGACAGCAGTCCAGTGGGCTCCCTCTAGTTTCTTCATGAGATTGCAGACAAGGTCACCAGCGAGAATAGGAGGGCACAGCAGGTAATCAAGGAAGTAAAGAGACTGGAAAAGGGTTGGAATACATTCCAAAGAGATTTTTATTAAAGTAAGCATGGTTTGAGTCTGGGGAGCTTGTAGTCTTGACTATTCCTACACCTTGCAATTAAGTCATAAGTATACGGGAGCATTGACATGGTTTACGTTATACTCTAAAGATGAAGTAAAAAAATTATATTAGTCTTAGAAAATGAATGATTCCAAAAGAATACAGAAAACATTAATTACTGTTAAGATACCTTTTATTCATTATATATATGATTAAGTGTTAACACTTGAAGCTCTATTTTTTTTTTAATTATTTTTTATTTTTTTTTAATGCTATTCTTGTCTGCTTACATTCTTTTTATTTATGTATGTATGTATGTATGGTATGGCTGTGTTGGGTCTTCGTTTCTGTGCGAGGGCTTTCTCTAGTTGTGGCAAGCGGGGGCCACTCTTCATCGCGGTGCGCGGGCCTCTCACTGTCGCGGCCTCTCTTGTTGCAGAGCACAGGCTCCAGACGCGCAAGCTCAGTAATTGTGGCTCACGGGCCTAGTTGCTCCGCGGCATGTGGGATCTTCCCAGACCAGGGCTCGAACCCGCGTCCCCTGCATTGGCAGGCAGATTCTCAACCACTGCGCCACCAGGGAAGCCCCTTGAAGCTCTATTTTTAAAGCTTTACATAAACTTGCCACAATTTCATGTTGGGCAAGTTCTTTTCATCAAACTGAATGTAAATGGATTATGCCCTCTCCTTTTGCAGTATTTTTGTTAACTTTTTTGCCATTTTCAACCCATCTCATGGTGCATTGATCTATATCCATTCCTTAAGATGTTGATGTTTTCCACACCCTCCCACCTTCTGAATAAACTGTCCACTATTAAATGGTACCACTTTCTTCTCCCAACATGCTAATTTTCCCTCAATTGAACAATAACTAATAATGTACACTGAGTCTTAAATTTTTCAAAAAGTGCTATCATATACCTGATCCTATTTATTACCGTAAAAACACTGTGAATTATATATTGTGCTCATCATTCTATAGATAAAGAAACTGAGACAATTTGCTCAAAATTACATGACTAGAAAAGAGCAAAGGTGGGATTTGAACCCAAGTCTTCTAATCCTTCAACTCATTGCATTTCACTATATCAGTGTTTCCTAAGTGGCATAGGAAAAAACCTTTTTATTTAAAAAGTTCTACATTGTAATATAACTATACATAAATTATTTAAATTAAAAGTTGGTCTATTTAAATAAAAACATAAGTAAATAATAATAGAGATGTTTTGCAGATTTGGCAAAAGTCATGAAGATGTGCTAAATGAATGAAATTTTCATAATCTTCGTAGTCACTTAAAGATGGGTGAAAACAAGGAATAATTCTCCCATTTTAAGATGAAGGTTAAGTCAATGAGTCTCTATGATATTCATTAGAGTAGTAGAGAGGTGTGCCTTCCTTTAACAAAACCTGATATTTAAATCCAACTCCCTCTCCCCTAAAAAAATCAAGTGAAAAGGAAATTATATTACAAATGACTTTTCATTGCGAAGATCTTTAAATAATAATTATAGGTAACATTGGTAACATTTATGTACCTGGGGCTTTCCTTGGACCCTATAGGCATCTCATGTAATCCTTTTACCACCTTGTAAGGTAAATAGGTTTATTAATCTAATTTTTCAGATGAGGACGTGTAGTAAGATACAAACCATAATATCCTATGTAGTACGTGCACATAGTTTCATGGAACAGTAAGTTCCAATTAATGACAGCATATAACAGACACTCTGTAAAGGTTCTCTTTCGCCTTTTTTTTTTTTTCTCTAGAACAAGAGTCAGGAGACCCAGATCCTAACCCTGGTTCTATCTCTAGATGAGTCATAATCCTTAGACAAATCTCTTAAATTCTAGGCCTTGGTTTTCTACATCTATAAAATAAAAAGTTTGAATTTTGTCATCCCCAATGTCCTTTTTATTTCTAAAACTCTACTCTTTTACCCTTCAAATTGCTAAAAATATTTATATATATCATGCCAGGAAGGCATAGATTGCCTAAGTCAGATGTATTGTTGAGACCTACTGCTCAAATCAAGACTTGTTCTCAATTGTTCTGATAGAGCACAAGCATTGTAATTCTTATCACTTGTCCTCAAAGAAAGAAACTGCGTTAACTGACCTATTTCCAGCAATACGGTTGGAGCAATTATAAATGCATAGCACTTTAAGTGATAACCCAGAAAATCAACAAACATTTCTGCAGCAACGATTCTAGCAGGACATTCTGGGGGATACTGTATAAAGAGACAGTCTCATCTTTAAAGATCTTACAGACAATTGAGAAAACAGGACCAAACCCATAAAAATTTAAGTTGCTGATCAAAGTGTAGACTTGGAAAGGCCCTTTGACCTCATCTAGTCACAGATTCACAGAACGTGAGAGCTGAAAAGGACCTTAGAAATGGGTCCACCCCTTTCCCCCTCCTTATACCACCCCTAATTCAGGGATGAGAAGACCAAGGGCCAGAAGAGTGAGATCACTTGTCTGCAGCCAGACAGTGAGTTAATGAAAGAGCAGGGATTAGAGCTCCATTCAAGAGCCACAGTAGGTCAGTTTAATTGGAGGAGAGAAAACAGGTTAAAGAATAGTTGCCGAGAGATGGTTGTGGAGACCTTTCTGTGTCATACCTGAGAGCTGAGAAGCCACAAAGGTCTTCATGGAGGAAAAGGGTTACTGGGCAGTCAAGAAATTATTGCATGAAACACACCCATTAGCAATGAAATTAGGCCCATCTCTATGTATTTGATGTGGCACAATTAGCATATACTATTTAAAAAAGGAGGGAATTCCCTGGCGGTCCAGTGGTTAGGATTCCATGCTTTCACTGCTGAGAGCGTGGGTTCAATCCCTGGTCAGGGAACTAAGATCCCACAAGCCACACGGCCAAAAAGAAAAAGAAAAAGAAAAAAATAAATAAATATAGGGAAAAAGCAAGATGTTCAGCATTGTGTGTGTGTGTCTGTGCATGTGTGTGTGTTTGTAAATACATAAGATATTTCTGGACAGATAAATAAAAACCTGGTTACTGTGTTTACCTAAGGAATTGGATGGCTGAAGGACAGGTGTGGGAGTTGATATATTTTTCATTGTACGTTCTTTTGAACATTTTGACTTTGGGAACTTTCATACATATTACCTTCATAAAGTCATTATTTTTTAAGAAGACATTTTTGTCTAGGCTGGAAAGCTTTTTTTTCTTATTAATTTTTATTGGAGTATGGTTGCTTTACAATGTTGTGTTAGCCTCTACTGCACAACAAAATGAATCAGCCATACACATACAGATATCCCCTCCCTTTTGGACTTCCCTCCCATTTAGGTTACCACAGTGCATTAGGTAGAGTTCCCTGTACTACACAGTATGTTCCCATCAGTTGTCTATTTTATACATAGTATCAATAATGCATATGTGTCAGTCCCAGGCTCCCAATTCCTCCCACCCCACTCCTTTCCCCCTTGGTATCCATACATTTGTTCTCTACATCTGTGTCTCTATTTCTGCTTTGCAAATAAGATCATCCATACCATTTTTCTAAATTCCACATATATGCGTTATTATACGATATTTGCTTTTCTCTTTCTGACTCATTTCACTCTGTATGACACTCTCTTGGTCCAAAAAGCTTTTTTTTTTTTTTTTTTTTAAAGTTATACAATATTTATTTATTTATTTATTTATTTATGGCTGTGTTGGGTCTTCGTTTCTGTGCGAGGGCTTTCTCTAGTTGCGGCAAGTGGGGGCCACTCTTCATCGCGGTGTGCGGGCCTCTCATTATCGCGGCCTCTCTTGTTGCAGAGCACAGGCTCCAGACGCGCAGGCTCAGTAATTGTGGCTCACGGGCCTAGTTGCTCTGCGGCATGTGGAATCTTCCCAGACCAGGGCCCGAACCCGTGTCCTCTGCATTGGCAGGCAGATTCTCAACCACTGCGCCACTAGGGAAGCCCCAAGCTTCTTTTTTTTAATTAAATAAAATTTGTTAGAGGAAAACATAGGCAGAACACTCTATGACATAAATCACAGCAAGACCCTTTTTGACCCACCTCCTAGAAAAATGGAAATAAAAACAAAAATAAACACATGGGACCTAATGAAACTTCAAAGCTTTAGCACAGCAAAGGAAATCATAAACAAGACGAAAAGACAACCCTCAGAGTGGGAGAAAATATTTGCAAATGAAGCAACTGACAAAGGATTAATCTCCAAAATTTACAAGCAGCTCATGCAGCTCAATATTAAAAAAACAAACAACCCAATCCAAAAATGGGCAGAAGACCTAAATAGACATTTCTCCAGAGAAGATATACAGATTGCCAACAAACACATGAAAGGATGCTCAACATCACTAATCATTAGAGAAATGCAAATCAAAACTACAATGAGGTATCACCTCATACCAGTCAGAATGGCCATCATCAAAAAATCTACACACAATAAATGCTGGAGAGGGTGTGGAGAAAAGGGAACCCTCTTGCACTGTTGGTGGGAATATAAACTGATACAGCCACTGTGGAGAACAGTATGGAGGTTCCTTAGAAAACTAAAAATAGAACTACGCTACGACCCAGCAATCCCACTACTGGGCATATACCCTGAGAAAACCATAATTCAAAAAGACGCATGTACCACAATGTTCATTGCAGCTCTATTTACAATAGCCAGGACATGGAAGCAACCTAAGTGTCCTTTGACAGATGAATGGATAAAGAAGATGTGACACAAATATACAATGGAATATTACTCAGCCATAAAAGGAAACAAAATGGAGTTATTTGTAGTGAGGTGGATGGACCTAGAGACTGTCATACGGAATGAAGTAAGTCAGAAAGAGAAAAACAAATACCATATGCTAACACATATGTATTAAATCTAAAAAAAAAAAAAAAAGGTTCTGAAGAACCTAGGGGCAGGACAGGAATAAAGATTCAGACCTACTAGAGAATGGACTTGAGGACACAGGGAGGGGGAAGGGTAAACTGGGACTAAGTGAGAGAGTGGCATGGACATATATATACACTACCAAATGTAAAATCGATAGCTAGTTGGAAGCAGCCGCATAGCACAGGGAGATCAGCTCGGTACTTTGTGACCACCTAGAGGGGTGGGATAGGGAGGGTGGGAGAGAGGGAGACGCAAGAAGGAAGAGATATGGGATATGTGTATATGTATAGCTGGTTCACTTCGTTATAAAGCAGAAATTAACACACCATTGTAAAGCAATTATACTCCAATAAAGATGTTAAAAAAAATTTGGAGGGCTTCCCTGGTGGCACAGTGGTTGAGAACCTGCCTGCTAATGCAGGGGACACGGGTTCGAGCCGTGGTCTGGTAAGATCCCACATGCCGCGGAGTAGCTGGGCCCGTGAGCCACAATTACTGAGCCTGCGCGTCTGGAGCCTGTGCTCCGCAACGAGAGGCTGCGATAGTGAGAGGCCCGCGCACCGCGATGAAGAGTGGCCCCCGCTTGTCACAACTAGAGAAAGCCCTCGCACAGAAACGAAGACCCAACGCAGCCATAAATAAATAAATAAATTAAAAAAAAATTTTTGTTGGTGTTATAGATAGCACCTTTTGGTAAAGTAGTCATCTGACTATAGAGAGACAAGATCAAGATTAATTATATAGTTAGTGCCTCATTCATATCCAAAAAACGTTAGAAAGGGTGTGACATCCTGACATTAAAAGTTGATTTATTTCCCTTTGTGCTTACTCTCCAAGTAATGACTGCAGCTGTTGAATGGGTGCCAGATACTGTCACATACAACTTGGATGGGAATCTAAACGCAGTCACATCCTCCCACAGCTGGCTGAGGACTCAGTGGGTGCTATAAATAGCAGGGACAAACAAATTCAATCCTGCTTTCCAAATGCAATTCATGAGAGATCTGCAGAAAAGTGAACTTGACACTACATTGGACTCTTTCTATAATGAATTTGGAAGAGAGGAGAAATACCCAGTTTGATCAGGCTTTGCCTTTACTAGTTGTCTAGTTTCCGGAACACAACTGGACTCAAAGCACATCCAGATCCACTTAACAAGCTCTGTTATAACAGGATTGAATGGAATCTACAAACATGAAAGTCAGAAAAAGACATTCCCAGCTGAGTTTGTGGTTACGTAGGAACCATCTGCTTCATCTAAGGTAACATTTCAGAGCTTTTGTGAATGCATCCTCAGCCTCAGAATTGCATATTTTAGCTAGGTTTAGGTTTTCTAGAAAGTCAAAAAGCATATACCAAGTGGGTTGTATGCAACTCACTCTTTGTTTTTTTTAAAATATTTATTTATTTATTTATTTATTTTTGGCTGTGTTGGGTCTTCGTTTCTGCGCTAGGGCTTTCTCTAGTTGCGGCAAGCGGGGGCCACTCTTCATCGCGGTGCGCGGGCCTCTCACCATCGCGGCCTCTCTTGTTGCGGAGCACAGGCTCCAGACGCGCAGGCTCAGTAATTGTGGCTCACGGGCCCAGTTGCTCCGTGGCATGTGGGATCTTCCCAGACCAGGACTCGAACCCGTGTCCCCTGCATTGGCAGGCAGATTCTCAACCACTGCGCCATCAGGGAAGCCCCTGCAAGTCACTCTTTAAACCCTTTTTGGGTAGCAACAGTGACCTCCTCTTCTAGAAAGTTTGCCTAGTGACTTGCCGATTTGGGAATTTTTCTGGCCTGCTTTGTAGGGTTGGCCCAAGGCAAACCCTCATGCTAACAGGTACAAACTTACCATAATGCAAGTTTTCAATGGCTCCATCTTTAGTCTAGTTGCTTTCAACTATAGTAGTGGTTCAGAATCACCTAAAGAGCTTTGGGAAAAATTCAGGTACCTGGATCTTCTCTGTCTCCAAATCTCCTGAGCTTTGAGGAGCCAGGGCAGTGGAGAGGTTGGAGAAACAGTGATGTGAAGTATAGGAGGAGACTGGAGGGTGGCGCAGGGGCAGCTGGTTCATGGCCTCTAGGCCATGGTGTGGATTTTGATCTTCAATCTAAGAGCAAAAGGGAATCCAGTGGAAACTGTTAAGGAGAAGAAGGACTGCTTAGGTGCATGCTTGGTTTTTTTAATCCATCTGGTCATAGTATAGGGACTTGATTGGAAGGGGACAAAAGTGGATGGGTGTAGCCCACTTGGAAAGGTTTTGTAATAATCCAGCTCTTTGGACCTAGGAAAGAGACAGTGGAGTTAAAGAAGAGTAGACAGATTGGAGAGGCATTTCGGAGGTGAAAGCAGTTGAGAGATGTTGGTAATTGATTGGATATAGGACAGAGGGAAATGGGAGGTATTGAGAATAATTCCCAGGTTTCCAGGATTCTGACAAAGGCAGAATTTTGACTAGTCTTTCCTGGCCTGGGTGATTCCCTGCTGCTGGCTGAACTTGCCCTGGGATCTGGATGAAGGCCATTCCTGGCAGTGTTTCATGAACCAATGGTTCACCAGCCTGTTGTGTCCTAAAGGGCTGGGTGCCCACATAACCACAACTCAGATCCCAAAGAATAATGCAGTCACTGAATCATTTGTGCCTCTCCTTAACTAAAACATACAGTTTACAAGCATTAGGAAGATATTTTATTTAATATTTAGAAACCCAATCACCAAGTGAGATTTAGAGAAGTTTGTACTATGCAGAAATAATATTGAAAAGAGAAAGTATTTATTGATAGAAAAATTATGCTAATGCTTAAAAAGAGCTATTTAGAGGTATACCTTAATTAAGTTATTTTACCTGTGTGTAGGTGTGTACGTATGTGTAGATGTGTGTATATATGTAGGTGTGTATATATATGTAGGTGTGTGTATATGTGTAAGGGTGTGAATGTCAGGCAGTTTTGAGAATCTGATCTTTCATGTTTTTCCTTCTTAATTAATCCCTTAAAAGCAATATAACATCACTATGATGTGTGTGGTTAAGAAAATGATTCTATCTTTACAGAATGTTTGATTTTTAATGTGCAAATCAATCAACAATTAATTGAGTCTAGACAGATTGGTACTAGACCTCCACTCTCTTTTTTTAATTTAATTTTTAATTGAAATATAGTTGACATACAATATTATGTTAGTTTCAGATGTACTACACAGTGATTTGACATTTGTATATATTATGAAATGATCACCATGGTAAGTCTAGTAACCATCTGTCCCCATACAAAGTTATTACAATATTATTAACCATGTTCCTTATGCTGTATATTATATCCCCATAGTTTATTTATTTTATGATTGAAGATTTGTATCTCTAAATCCCCTTCACCTATTTTGTCCCTCCCACTCCCACCTCTCTCCCCTCTGTTTGTCCTCTATATCTATATGTCTATTTTCATTTTTTGTTTGTTTGTTTTTTAGATTCTATATATAAGTGAGATCATATGGTATTTGCCTTTTTCCATCTGACTTATTTCACTCAGCATAATACCCTCTAGGATCCATCCATGTTGTCAAAAATGACAAGATTTCATTTATCTTTATGGTTGTGTAATATTCCATTTTATATATGTACCACATCTTCTTTATCCTTTCATCTATCAATGGACACTTGCTTCCATACCTTGGCTATCGTTAACTAATGCCGCAGTGAACATTGGAGTGAAGGTATGGACCTCTACTCTCTTCATTCCATGGCTGATGAAAGGTTCTGAGAGGTTTGAGAAGCCCATTGGTGATCATTCATAGCATCAGAGTGAGGGATACAAATTCCAGAGACTCCCTTCTGAGCTGCTACTTACTCTCACCGAGTGCTCAACAAATGCACTTATGCCATTTCAGTCAAGCCAAGACCCCTGAAAAAAATGTTTTCTTTGTAGAGGAAACTACTTGAAAGAACTTGAGAGCAGGCCCATGGAGTCCTCCATCTTACCTCTTCTTGTTGAAATGGCTTCACTGGTAAATTGCTGCCAAATAGGTGGCTTATCTGGTTTTATTGCCCTTAATTTTATTACCTGCCCAATATAATCTTGGCCCAAGCTTCCCCTGCTTACAGGCATGGTAAAAGCTTTATGTCTAGGCAAGCCCCATCGAAAGAGAGATTTTGCATTCTTGGGTGTGGGCTCCAAGCCAGGCCTGTAGGCTGAGGCACTGGCCCCTCTAACAGCTTAATTTAGAAGCTCTAAACCATTCTATAGCCTTCTTTTCTGGCCAAGGGGGAGGTAGAAACAATTCAGAGAACCAAGATTAAATGAGTAAGCAAA
The DNA here is from genome assembly GCF_028023285.1 of Balaenoptera ricei. NCBI lineage: Eukaryota > Metazoa > Chordata > Mammalia > Artiodactyla > Balaenopteridae > Balaenoptera > Balaenoptera ricei. The sequence goes on from NC_082655.1 coordinate 58,990,897, forward strand.
AAGAAAGAGGCAACAAGCAGAGATCTATTTCTACATCCTCCAAGAGTATCAGAATCTCTATTTCAGATTTTACTTGCTTTAAGCATCTAACCACTGAGAAACGTGTGGTTGGGGGAGACATCTATCATCTAGAGCCTTGACTGGGGGTTGAGGTCTAGCAAAGCCCCTCACAGGCGTGAAGTGAAGCAATGGGGCTAAGAGCAGAGAGGTGGGAGAAGAAACAAGCAGGTGGAAAGTGGAAGAAGAGGAGTTGAGTTTTCAGTGAGGAAGGATGGAGCATCCCCTGTCCTTCCCCTGGCGCTGGGCCCAATCTTGCTGTCTTGCCATTTCACTTCTCTGATGGGATCTCAATCTGCCTCTCTCTCTCTCTCTGTCTCTCTCTGTCTCTCTCTCTCTCTCCTACACTTCTAGAGAACAGGTTTGTCCACAGGGACCCCCAGTTCTTTCTCACCACCCACATCACAGCTTGTGCAGCTGTTGCTACTACTTTAAGATCCTGGTCCCTCATCCACCCATTGCCTTTTAATCCTTCTAGAACATTCTTCCTGATACCTTTTATTTAAATACATGTAATTAAACACTTTTGGGTGCTAGTGCCTTAGGTCGATTTGATTTTACTCTTGTTGCTCTTTCTCGATTACTCATGGAAAATATGTTTTCTCTTCCTTCTTTACTACCCACACCCCCGCTCCCCCCCCCCCCCCCCCCCGCTGCCGGTTTGACCACAGCTGGCCACAGGCCAAGAAAGCGTGGGTGGGCAGGTGCCAGTCTCTGACTGCTAGAAGCTACAGGGGCTGAGACTGGGGAGTGTGGGGGTGGAGAGAGAAGAAAAGTGTAACCCGCAGGCTTTCTCAAAAAGCTTAAGAGAGTTCTTTTTTTTTTTTTTTTTTTAATTTTGTTGAGAATATTAAAACATACTCATTCTGTAGGTAAACAACAAAGTCCTACTATATAGCACAGGAAGCTATATTCAACTATATTCAATATCTTGTAATAACTGATAATGGGAAAGAATCTGAAAAAGGATATATATATAAAAATATATGTATATATTATAAGAATATAAGAATTCTTATATCATATTCTTATATATATAAGAATATATATACATATATATAAAAAACTGAATCAGCTGTATACCAGAAACCAACACAACATTGTAAATCAACTATACTTCAATAAAAACAGAAAGAAATACTCTGAATAAGAACAATATGTGCTGCTCTTAGAAGGCTCTCCAGTACATACTCTGAAGTGAGAATGCTTAGTGATAACCAGTTAGTAGTATCTGATTCCATTTGCGTTTGCTGTCTAAGAATGTGCATATGTATGCTTTTACATGTGTGAAATTTTTCTGGAAGAGGAAACAAAGAATTGTTTACAGTGATTACCTCTGAGGAGTAGGTTGTGTGTGTGTGGAAGGGGAGGTTCTACTTTTTATTGTACATGCTTCTATATTGTTTGAATTTGTTTTTTCCTCTAGTGCATGCATTGCCTTTATAATAAACAAGTTTAAAGGTTTTCAGAAAGAAATATTAATTTTTGGTTCTTTGATGATTCATTGCCCCATGGTAATAAGAACCATTAATAACATACTAAATGGAAATTGAGACTCAATAATACAGAACAATTCTGTCTTAACTGACAGGTTGAACAACTTATAATAATACCATTTTGAACACTTGCGATGTGTCATAGGAGTTGTCATTTCTTTATATAATGACTTAATACTTGTCAAAATCAAATGAAGTAGCTACTTTACAATCCTCAGTTTATAAATGAGGAAACAAGCTCAGAGAGTTTACATAATATTCACAAGGTCACACGGCTAGTTAGTAAGTGCTTGGGAGATGACCACTTCATAAGAGCAGGGTAGCACCTGTCTTCTCTACCACAGAATTTCCAAATCCTAGCAAAGTGCCTGGTATGTGGCCAGGGACACAAACATACTTGTTGAATAAATGAATAATATCTAATATAAAGCTTATGTCCTTAACTACAACATTAAATTCCCCTCAAAAACCAACTTGGGGTGGCCAAAAGGCACTTTGTCAGCACATTCACAGGTGTGGGCACAAGTTCTGGATCAGAGTGGCACTGAAGGAAACCCCAAACCTAAGGTAAGTCCTCACCTCCTAGTGCTGTACTCACTGCCTGCTGGTTCCTGCTCTAGAACCTTCACTCTATACTCCTCCCCCACCTACTGAGGCAATAAAAGACATTTTTGTTTTTTCTGACTGATTTACTACCCTAGCATTTCATTCATGCATTCATTCATTCACTCACTCACTCATCAAATATTTAGTGAGTACCTACCACTAGCAAGGCATTGAGGATACAACAATGGAAAACAGAGATAAGGCCACTTTTGCCTCTGGTAATTTTCCTAAAGGAGGAGATAGACAAAAGAAATATAAAAAATAAATAAATGAGAAAATATCAGGTACTCTTAAGTATGCTAAAGAAAAAACATGTTGTCACAAATCACAATTATATTTTGAAAAAAAAAATGTAATGTTTATTTTTCTAAATTCCTTTCTTTAAAAGTTATTGGATGCAAAAAGTTGAATTTAGGCCCTTACCTCACACCATAACCAAAAAAATTAACAAATAGGGATCAGAGACCTAAATGTAAGTGTGGAAACTATACAAATTTTAGAGGAAAACATGGGAAAATATCACTGTGAACATGGGCAAAGATTTCCTAGTTACAACAACACCAAAGCACAATACATTGAAGAAAACACTAAAAAATTGGAATTCATCAAAATTTAAAACTTTTGTGCTTTAAAACACACTATTAAAAAAATGGAAAGATAAGTGAGAAAATATTTGCAATCATATATTTGATAAAGAACTTGTATCAAGAACATATAAAGGTGGGGGGGGGGTGGTGGGATGAATTGAGATATTGGGATTGACATATACACACTAATATGTATAAAATACATAACTAATAAGAACTTGCTGTATAAAAAATAAATAAATAAAATAAATTTTTTTTAAAAAAGAAAATATAAAGATCTCTTATGGTTCAATAGTAAGAAGAGAATCCAATTTTAAAATGGGCAAAATATTTGCATATATGTTTTACTGAAAAATATATATGACTAGCTAATAAGTTCATGAAAAGATGCTTAATATCATTTATCATTAAGGAAATGTAAATTAAAACCACATGAAGGACTTCCCTGGTGGCGCAGTGGTTAAGACTCCACGCTCCCAATGCAGGGGGCCCAGGTTCAATCCCTGGTCTGGGAACTAGATCCCACACGCATGCCATAACAGCCCCCATGCCACAACTAAGAAGCCAGTGAGTCACAACTAAGGAGCCCGTGAGCTGCAACTAAGGAACCTGCCTGTTGCAACTAAGACCCAATGCAACCAAATAAGAAAAAACAAACCACATGAAATACCACTTCACACCCACTGGAAAGGCTGTAATTTAAAAGATAGTCACACTGAGACACATTTTAACTTTTGAAAATTTAATTATAGACAAGGAAAGAATCTTAAAAGCAGCAAGAGAAAAGCAACATTACATACAAGGGAACACCCATAAAACTATCAGCAGATTTTTCAGAAAAACTTTGCGGGCAAGAAGCGAGTGAGCATGACATATTCAAAATGCTGAAGGAAGAACACTGCCAACCAAGAATACTTACCCAACGAAGTTTTCCTGCAGAGTTGAAGGTGAGATAAAGAATTTTCCAGACAAGCAAAAGTTGAAGGAGTTCAGCACCACTAGACTGGCCTTGTAAGAAACATTAAAGGGACTTCTTCAAGCTGAAACAAAGGGATGCTAATAAGTAACAGGAAAACATATGAAAGTATAAATCTCACCAGTAAAGGCAAATATGTAGTTAAATTCAGAATATTCTCCTGTCGTAATGGTGTTGGGTAAATCACTTATAAATCCAGTATGAAGGTTAAATAATAAAGCATTAAAAATAACCATTAAAGGGCTTCCCTGGTGGCGCAGTGGTTGAGAATCTGCCTGCCAAGGCAGGGGACACGGGTTCGAGCCCTGGTCTGGGAAGATCCCACATGCCGCGGAGCAACTGGGCCCGTGAGCCACAACTGCTGAGCCTGCGCGTCTGGAGCCTGTGCTCCGCAACAAGAGAGGCCGCGATGGTGAGAGGCCCGCGCACCGCGATGAAGAGTGGCCCCCGCTTGCCACAACTAGAGAAAGCCCTCGCACAGAAACGAAGACCTAACACAGCCATAAATAAAATAAATAAATAATTAAAAAAAAAAAAACCATTAAAATAATTTGTCGATGGATACACAAGGTAAAAAGAACTTGTGATATCAAAAACATTAGATGTAGGGGGGGTTATAAAAATGTATAGCTTTAGTATGTGTTCGAAGTTAAGTTGTTATCAGCCTAAAATAGACTGTTATAAATATAAGGTGTTTTATGTAAGCCTCATGGTAACAACAAAACAAAAATCTATCATAGATACACAAAAGAGAAAGAGAAAGAAATCTAAGCATAGCACTACAGAAAATTATCAAACCAAAGGAAGAGCACAAGAGAAGAAGACAGGAATGAAGAAATTACAAGACAGTCAAAAAACAATAAACAAAATGCCAATAGTAATTCCATGCTTATCAATCATTACTTTAAATGTAAATGAAATAATTCTCCAATCAAAAGACTTAGAGAGGCTAAATGGATTTAAAAAAAAAAAAAAAAGACCCAACTATATATTGCCTACAAGAGACTCACATCAACTCTAAGGACAAACACAGACTGAAAGTGAAGGGATGGAAAAAATATTAAATGCAAATGGAAACCAAAAGAAATAGAGGTAGCTATACTTATATCAGGCAAGATAGATTTTAAGGCAAAGACTGTAATGAAAGAGAAAGATCATAAAGATCAATAAAGATCAATCCAACAAGAGGATATAATATTTGTAAATATTTATGCACCCAACATAGAAAGACCTAAATATATAAAGCAAATGTTAACAAGCCTAAAGGGAGAAAGAGACAGCAACATAACAATAGTAGGGAACTTCAATGTCCCACTTTCAGCAATGAATAGGTCATACAGATAGAAAATTAATAAGGAACCATTGAGCTTAAACTACATGTCAGGCCAGATGGACTTACCGGACATTTACAGAACATTCCATCTATCAGCAGCAGAATACATATTCTTCTCAAGTGCACATGGAACATTCTCCAGGAGAGATCATATTTTAGGCCACAGAACAAGTCTTAATAAATTTAATAAGATTGAAATTATGTCAAGCATATTTTCTGACCACAGCGATATGAAACTAGAAATCAATTACAAGAAGTAAACTGGAAAATTCACAAATATTGGGGGATTAAACAGCATGTTACTGAACAATCAATGGGTCAATAAAGAAATAAAAAGAGAAACAAAAAAAAAACCGAGACAAGTGAAAATGGAAATACAATATACAAAATTATGGGACGCAACAAAAGCACTTCTAAGAGGGATATTCTTAGCAACAAATGTCTACATTAATTTAAAAAAGAAAGATCTCAAATAAAAACCTAATTTTACACTTCAAGGAATAGAAAAAGAACAAACTAAGCCCAAAGTTAATAGAAGAAAGGAAATAAATGAAATAGAGACTAAAAAGACAACAGAAAAGATCAATTAAACTAAGAACTAGTTTAGACAAACCCTTAGCTAAACTTATCAAGAAAAAAAGAGAGAGGACACAAATGAATTTTTTTTAAATGAAAAAGGGGGCATCACAACTGATACCACACAAATACAAAGGATTAAAAGAGACTACCATGAACAATTATACACCAACAAATTAGACAACCTCAAAGAAATGTTTCCTAGAAACATAAACCTACCAAGACTGTATCATGAGTAGAAAATCTGAACAGACAAATTACTAGTAAGGAGATTGAATCAGGGGAATCAAAAACCTCCCAAAAAACAAATGTGCAGCAACAGAGGGCTTCATTGGTGAATTCCACCAAACACTTAAAGAAGAATTAATACCAATCCTTCTCAAACTCTTACACAAAAATTGAAGAGGAAAGAAGACTTCCCAACTAATTTTACAAGGTTGGCATTACCTTGATACCAAACCAGACAAAAGCATTGCATAAAATTAAAGGCCAACATCGCTGATGAACATAGATATAAAAATCCTAAACAAAATATTAGCAAACCAAATTCTACAATACATTAAAATAATCATACACTATGATCAAGTGGGATTTATTCCAGGAATGCAAGGATGGTTCAACATCCACAAATTAATCAATGTGATATAACACATTAACAAAATGAAGGATAAAAATTATATGATCATCTAAATAGATGCAGAAAAAGCTTTAGACAAAATTCAGCATCCATTCATGATAAAAACTCTCAACAAACTGGGTATAGAGGGAAGGTACCTCAACATAATAAAGGCCGTATATGACAAGTCCAAATCTAACATCATACTCAACAGAGAAAAGCTGAAAGACTTTCCTCTAAGATCAGGAAGAAGACAAGAATATCTACTCTTACCACTTTTACTCGACATAGTACTGGAAGTCCTAGCCAGAGTAATTAGAGAAGAAAAAGATCAGAAAGGAAGAGGTAAAAGCGTCTCTATTTGCAGATGACAGGATATTATGTAGAGAAAATCCTAAAGACTCTACTAAAAAACTGTTAGATCTAATCAACTAATGTAGTAAAATTTCAGTATACAAAATCAATATACAAAGGTTAGTTGTATTTCTAAACATACTGCCAGCTGTATACACAGTTACTAAACAAATAAATAAGAAACCAAGCTTCCCCACCCATAAAGTTTCCCTTTTAGAAACCCCTGGGTAATCTAGATAACTGCCACTTCAGTGACCCCACTTTTCCCTTCCCACACCCTAATTCCTGCTCTTATGTTTAAAATTTGCCAAGAATAAATCCACAAAACCCTAGGCACCCCACCCTCAGACCCTAATAAAGGTAGAATCCCAGGTCTGTACTCTCTCTCTTTCTCTACTTTCAACCTCACTGTGTGGCCCTTGGGTGTGCCATGTAAACCCCAGTCCTGTGAGTAATAAATCTTGTTTTTTTTTAAACTTCCCTTATGGTTGTTGTCGAGATGTGTCTTGCAGTCATAAGAACCACAAGAGTTGATCCAGTCACAACATTGGCTCCAGTCAGGGAAATGTCTGTGTGTGCTTGCCACAAGTAGATGGGCCCAAAGGAGTACCCCAGGCATCCCTAGCCAATAACATCGCTAACAACGGGCTGAGAGCAACACAAAACAACACCATACACAAAAATCAACTCGAAATGGATTAAAGACTTGAACATGACTTGAAACCATAAAACTCCTAGAAGAAAACATAGGCAGTAAGCTCCTTGACATTGGTCTTGACATTGGCAATGATGTTTTGGATTTGACACACCAAAAGCAAAGACAACAAAAGCAAAAATAAACAAGTGGGACTACATTAAACTAAAAAGTTTTTACACAGCAAAGAAAACCATCAAAAAAGTGGAAAGGTAACCCATGGAATGGGAGAAAATATTTTCAAGTCATATATCTGTGAGAGGTTAATATCCAAAATATATAAAGAACTCATACAACTCAATAGCAAAAAACAAAAACAAAAACAAAAATCTGAATAAGAAGTGGGCAGAGAAATTGAATAGACGTTTTTCCATAGAAGATATACAATGGCCAACAGGTAAATGAAAATGTGCTCAAATCACTAATCATCAGGGAAATGCAAATCAAAACCACAATAGGATATCACCTCACACACCTGTTAGAATGACTATCATCAAAAAGGCAAGAAACAAATATTGGTGAAGATGTGCTGAAAGGAGACTTGTGCACTGTTGTGAGAATGAAGATTGATGCAGCTACTACAGAAAACAGTATGAAAATACCTCAAAAAATAAAAAATACAACAACCGTATGATCCAGCAATCCCATTCCTGGGTATATATCCAAAGGAAATGAAAACAGGTGATAGAAGAGATATCTACACGCTTACATTCATCACATCTTCATTCACAATAGCCAAGATATGAAAACAACCTAAGTATTCTCAACAGATGAATGGATAAAGAAAATTTCACACACAAAGAGGAATATTATTCAGCCATGTGAAAGAAGGAAATACTGCCATTTGCAACAAATGGATGGACCTTGAGGGCTAAGTGAAAGGAAATCAGAGAGAGACAAATACTACATAGAATCACTTATATGTAGAATTTAAATTTTAAAAAAAGGCCAACTCACAGAAACAGAGTAGAAAAGGAATTGCTAGGGACTAGAGGGTGGGGATATAGGGAGAGGTAGGTAAAAGGGTACACACTTTCAACTATAAGATAAATAAGGTCTGATGATCTAAGGTAAACCATGGTGACTATATTGATAATACTCTGTTGTATAATTGAAGTTTGCAAAGAGAATAGAACTTAAAAGTTTCACCAAAAAAAAAAGATGTAGGAGGTGATGGATGTGCTAATTAACTAGATGGGGGGAATCCTTTCACAATGTATACATATACCAAATCACCATGATGCACACTTTAAATATCTTACAATTTCATATGTCAATTATACCTCAGTAAAGCTGAAACTTAATTTACAAAAATATAAAAATAAAAGACAATAACATAAGTTGACAAGGATATGGAGACAGGCACATACATGGTTATGCCTTCATATCATGATGCTGAGAATGTAAAATAGTGCAGCTAGTTTGAAAATCACGGCAGTTTCTTAAAATGTTAAACATAACTTTACCATATGATCCAATAATTTTATTCTTAGGTATCTAACCAAGAGAAATAAAAGCATATGATCACATGTTCATAGCAGCACTATTTTCAATTGCCAAGATACTGAAGCAACCTAAGTGTCCATGGACAGATGAATGGAGAAAGAAGATGTGGTATACACACACACACACACACACACACACACACACACACACAATGGAATACTACTCAGCCATAAAAAAATGAAAATTTGCTATTTGCAACAACATGGATGGACTTGGAGGGAATTATGCTAAGTGAATAAGTAAGAAAAAGACAAATGCTGTATGAAATCACTTATATGTGGGATCCAAAAAATAAAACAAGCTAGTGAATGTAACAAAAAAGAAACAGATTCACAAATACAGAGAACAAATTGTGCTTATCAATGGGGAGACAAAAGGGCAAAGGGGTAAGATAAGTGTAGCGAATTAAGAGGTACAAACTATTATGCGTAAAATAGATACAAGGATATATTGTACAACACAGGGAATACAGCCAATATTTTTAATAACTATAAATAGAATATAACATTTTTCAAAAAACATATGATCACACAAAGACTTGCACGGGAATGTTCTCAACAGCATTATTCATAATAACCAAAAAGTGGAAACAGGGCTTCCCTGGTGGCGCAGTGGTTGAGAATCTGCCTGCCAATGCAGGGGACACAGGTTCGAGCCCTGGTCTGGGAAGACCCCACATGCCGTGGAGCAACTGGGCCCGTGAACCACAACTACTGAGCCTGCGCGTCTGGAGCCTGTGCTCCGCAACATGAGAGGCCGCGATAGTGAGAGACCTGCGCACAGCGATGAAGAGTGGCCCCTGCTCTCCGCAACTAGAGAAAGCCCTCGCACAGAAACGAAGACCCAACACAGCTAAAAATAAATAAATAAATTTTAAAATAAATAAATAAATAAAATAAAGCTTGTGTTTCCTTATTAAAAAAAAAAAAGTGGAAACAATACAATGCCCATGAATAGGTGAACAAAATGTGGTATTACCATACAATAAAATACTATTCAACAATAAAAGACTGAAAAGACATGCTTGCAACAACATGGATGAACCTCAAAAACATTGCAAAGTAAAGAAGCCAGTCACAAAAGACCATACATTGTGTAATTCCATTTATATGAGATGTCCAGAATAGTCAAAATTTATAGAAACAGGAAGTAGTTCAGTGGTTGCCTGGGGCCTGGGATAGAAATGGAAATTAACTGCAAATGAGCATGTGAGATCTTACCAGGGTGATGGCCAAGTTCTAAAACCAGATTATGGTGATGGTTGAAAAACCAAATAAATTAATAAAAGATAACTGAATTGTATTTTTAAAACTGGTGAATGTCATAGTGTGTTGAAAGATATTAAGAAGAAAGATTTGGGAATTTTGGACAAGCTATCACAGTGAGTTCACTCTCTCAAAACCAACCCCATCACTCAAGAGCAAATTAAATCCCTTAAAGAATTTCCTAAGTAAATCCCAGGAAGAATTTCAAGATTTAGTTTTTAAGATTCCATTTAATCATCCACAATCCCGATAAATGGAGAAATCTTCCATTTGGATTTCCAACTATATTTTCTTGGAAGAGAGGGAAGGGAAGAGATCCCCACTGAATGAACAATGTTCACCTTCTGAAGTGTGCTCCTTTTCCCTGCCTGTGATTCCTAGCATTTGGCCTTACTGATGGATCTCTGATCTGCTTTTCTATCATCCTCCCTAACTTATGTTAATGGACCACACCCTTGGCAATTGTCTCTGTTCTATTTGCCCATCCTTCTACACACTGACCCACTCTCTTCCCCTAGTTAATTTGCCCTTTGTTTTCCAGCCCCATTTCATTTTCTACTGTGCCTCCCAGCCTCTTCCAGTACTTCCAGCTCTCCTTTCTAGGAGCAGATATAAAGATTCTCATCCATTCCTTCCAGAGTCCTGTGTGGTTCTCCTGGTCAGGGAAGGTGCTGGAATGTGACTTCAGCACATTCCAGTCAACCTGAACTCTGTCAGGGAAGAATGAGTTCTTGCACAATTAGGGGGAGTGTTTTATGACCTGTTATTGTTACTGTAACATTGTCAGACTTTCTGAAGAAAGAGAGGATTAATTATTGACAAAGTTGCGATGAAACTTTCACTAAAATACTTTCACACTTAGTGGGGGGAAAGGAAGCCTAGAAACCAAGCATTCAAAGGAATTAAAAACAAAAATCTGTCTCTCCCATTTTAATTTTCATTTCTCTCAAACATTCTAAAATTGGAGGAAAGAAAGGCTCTGCGTGACAGGGAACTATTGGAACTTTTTAAGGGGTACTAAATTATTTTTATCATTTTTTCTAGCTGCAAATAAAGATATAAATGAATAATAAATTTATTTTAAAGTCTGATAATTTTTTACAGCCTGTAGAGAGACTTCGTGAATAATCATAAATTTCCTTCACTCCCAGAGTGCCTGTGTGAAAAGAACATTCCATAAGAGAGAGATTCTAATCATTGGTGGTAATTACATGAAACCTTGAGTCATTAGATACTATTAATTGTCTGAAATGTAACCAGAAGAAAAATAAACATCAGGGAGGAAATCTAGCATGACTATAATTAGCTTAATTACAATCTTTCCAGTCTATAGGAAAAAATCTCAAAGTTGGTATTTCAAAATTGATTTAATTAACTTTTAAGTAACTTTTTAGTAATGTTTAAGTAGCTTTTTAGTTACTTAACTAACTAGCAATCTTTATGCTTTATTTAACTGGATATGATTCCCAAATTCTTTTTACCCAGTGTTTTCTGATACCACTTTTTTTTAAATCAATGGTGTTCATGTGGTTAACATTTAATAGGAATCCACTCAAGTAGAACACTTCTACAGGAGCCAGATGCTCTGGCCATCATGCCCAAGCGGATAGCTGCTAAGTCTGACCTGGGGGTCAGGACCTCGGAGCCCCTCTCAGCAACTTCTGAGTTGTCATCTGCCTCATGAACCCTTTCCATCTCTTCCCATCACCTTGAGCTCACACACCCAAACCCCCATATCCTCAACTCTTCTTGCCCTAGGTAAATACACCCATCCCCATGTTTGGGGTCCTTCCCAAATTCTAAACAATCTGCATGATCCCACCCTTCCTCTCCTCCATGCCACCACCATCAACTCAAGTCCTGAGGATCTTACCCCTGAAATATCTCTCATCCTTCCCTCTGCCCATCCTTCCTCTTCATTTCATCTTAACTACAGTTGCTTCCTAACTAATCATCTGGCCTCCACTCTCTCCTGGCTTCAGTCCCCAAGACATATCATTTCACTTCTGGCCTTCGGATCTCCATGAGGCGCTTTTGCCTGAGGAGCAGGTGAACTCCTGAGCCTGTCATCCAATAACTTCCGGGCTCTGGACACACTGTGTTGTTCCAGAGATGCCTCACATGAATGCACTAGAGCACTTTTTACTCCAATCAAAGCAGACCCCATACCCTATCCTGAAAAAGTCCCTGTGCATCCCTACACCCTGTCTTTGCCTTCCCTATTAGGCATAGGCTCTGCCAAACTTCTCCATCTGCCCGCTTCTGCCAAACTTCTCCATCAGCCTGCTTTTAGCTGCTCTGAACATCCTTCCTCAGGAAGCATTCCAGAGGAGCCCACCTTCAGCAAGGAATGATTTCCAACCTCCCCTTCATTCTCTTCATTTTTAAAAAATCCATTTCAATACTATATTTATTTAGACTTTAAAGTGTCACTTCTAAAATAAATTCTCCAAGAAACATTGTATGTTTAGAAAGCCCCGAAAAAAAATTTCTCATTTGACTTAAAATTTTTTTCACAGTTTTTAAAGGTTATATTCCATTCATAGTTATTGTAAAATATTGGCTATATTCCCTGTGTTGTACAATATACCCTTGTAGCTTATTTATTTTATACAGCGTAGTTTATACCTCTTAATCCTCTACCTCTATCTTGCCCCTCCCCCTTCATTCTTTTAGCAACATCCTTAAACCTCTCAAACACTTAGCATGATCTTTCATTGTTATAGCTATACCCCTTCTTCCGAAACAGCCTGAAACTCCAGAAGGGCAGGCAAAATACTTTCCTCCTCTTTTGACATAATAGGCAACTAAATATAGTGGAAAGAATATGGGTTTTAGAGCCAGCAGGTATGAGTTTGAATCTTGACTCTTGCTACTTACTAACTGACTTAACTTGAGGAAGTTACTCAACCTCTCTGAGCCTTTTTTCTCACCTGTAAAATGGGGATGCTAAGTATGACTGTCGTTAGCCTTTAATGAGAATTACTGATAAATGATTAAAGTGCCTTGAACAGCTTATATTCAAGGAACAGTCTTAAAAAAGCAGTAGTTTGGGGACTTCCCTTCTGGCGCAGTGGTTAGGAATCTGCCTGCAAATGCAGGGGACACGGGTTCAAGCCTTGGTCCAGGAAGATCCCACATGCCACAGAGCAACTAAGCCCGTGCGCCACAACTACTGAGCCTGCGCTCTAGAGCCTGCAAGCCACAACTACTGAGCCCGCGTACCACAACTACTGAAGCCTGTGCACCTAGAGCCTGTGCTCCGCAACAAGAGAAGCCACCTCAATGAGAAGTCCACGCACTGCAACGAAGGGTAGCCCCTGCTCACCGCAACTAGAGAAAGCCTGCACACAGCAACAAAGACACAACACAGCCAAAAATAAATAAATAAATAAATTTATATTTTAAAAAAGAGCATTAGTTTGTTTTACCACTTTTCGTATCTTTATGTCAGTGTCTATATCATGCCTTATACATAGTAAGTGCTCAACTATAATAAAGCAATAGGATTTCAAGATACGTCTGAACTGGATTATTAGCCTTAACAGCAACTTCCTGCTCACAAATAAAGCTATAGGTCCGCCATCTAAATGGCTGCAACTGTGCTCCCGTGAGTCCGTATTCCAGCCTAGGTTAGTGATTCACAAACTCTCTGAGTCTCTGCTTTACGTGGTCTGGGGCAAGGCCAATTAAAATCTCCCCCAATAATTCCGCTATGTAGCCAAAATGGAGCATTACTGGCCAACCACTCAGTTCGATGACTTGATGAAAGAATCTGACGGGTTTTGGTTTTGGTTTCATTTAGTTCCTTTTTACCTGTTGCCCTCAGCCTAACCCACCTCAAGGCACTACTCAGGCCCTACCTGAGCCTCAGCTGGGATCTATGCTGTGAGAGACTAGATAATCCGTGAGAAACATATATCAAAACCCAAAGGATATCTATCACTGAACAGCAGTATGCTTCATATTTATTAATGGTGTTTTAATGAGCAGGCTTCATACCCATTGTCTGCAGCCATTGAAATAACGCCAGCCTCTAAACTGACTTCCATGCATGATACATACTGATATGTGTGTCCCTTTCTCTACACTCACTCAGTTTTCCTTCTGAATCAATCAGGATTTGGATGGAAAGAAGGGGGGCTTTAAAAAGTATTAGTTAATCTGCTCTTGAACTTCAGAGAACAGAAGAATCACCCAGAGCCTTTGGTGGTCATGCAGAGGACTCAGTGTAATCATTGGAAGTACTTGAGTTGAGGAGAGTAGGTAGACCACCACTTATAAGTAATAGTTGAAATCATGGTGGGGGGCAGGGGCTCCAAAATGATTAAGTACAAAGCAATCAGTAAAAGAGAGATTAGAAAGGATCTGTAACAACCAAAGAAGGAGAAGAAATAAAACAGAGCGGCACCCTTGAAGCCATGGAGAGGAATTTCCAGTTAAGGGGGCCAAAGTGCTGAAAATGCAGGTCCCTAGGCCACACCCACAGAAATTCAGATTCAGTTCATTTGAGGTGAGGCCTAGAAGTGCACAGTTCCCACAATGTCCTTGAATTTGATGTACAGCCACTTTGAGAAACACGGGTACATCTTGTTTTATAAATAAGTGAAACCCCCCCAAAACAAAATGCTTAATGTAAGTTTATTTGGCATCCAATTTCTCTTTTGTATTTCTAATATTGACCTTGTCGCATGGGAGACAAGATTTTATCTTTTGTTGTCCAAGGACCTGACTAACACTGGGAGAAACTTACATTAATTAAATGAAATTCAAGTTAGCCTCAAGAGTAATTTTCTCTGACTGATTCAGAAGATTCAGAAGTTTAGCAAGCAAAAGCACAGATGTGACACACATTATAGTACCAACTACCTGCACATTACTAGAAATAAAGTCTGAGATAGTAAATGTCATAGGAAAGGGGGGTTCAAGGAGGTAGTTTCATTTATTCATTCATTCATGCCTTCATTCAACATATATTTATTCAATATCTATTATGTGGCAGGTACTATTAGACAAGGGATATACTGAAGCGAATAAAATAAAGTTCCTGCCTCTAATTATCACTACAATGGCAATCACATAACAATATATAAATGTATCAGATAAACACATTGATACACCTTAAGTTTATATTATCTGTCAAATATATTTCAATTAAAAATAAATGAAGTTCCTGCTCTCAGGGGGCTTGCATTTCAAAATAAGCCAACAATTCCCTCAGATCTTTATTGAATGCATTCTGTGTGTAGGAGACTGAGCTAGATGTCCCATTAGGAGGATTAGGTGAGATGTTCCCTTTGGAAGTGACAATAGTCAATTATTCAAAAGACACTCATTTCCTAGGCACTCTCCTAGGTTCTTAAGATACAGAGATTAACAAGGGCCAGTCCTGACACCAAAGAGTTGGGAGTACAGAGAGAGAAACATCTAATTCTAACATAATGTAGAGATATACATGGAGGGCTTTTGGAGCAGGGGCTGATGAGAGATGAGGCTGGAAAAGTATGTTGGAGCCAGATTGTGAAGACATTGAATGCCATGGTCAGGGGTTTGGAATTCACTTTGTACACTGTGTGGCCTTGGAAAATCTTTGAGTGAAAAAGTGACAGGATCAGACTTGTATTTTAGAAAGTTACCTGGAGACAGACAGGCCAATTAAGAAGCTATTATAGGGACTTCCCTGGTGGTCCAGTGGGTAAGACTCTGTACTCCCAATGCAGGAGGCCCGGGTTCGATCCCTGGTCGGGGAACTAGATCCCACATGCATGCCGCAACTAAGAGTTTGCATGCCGCAACTAAGAAGCCCGCGTGCCACAACAAAGGTCCTGCGTGCCGCAAATAAGACCCAGCGCAGCCAAAATAAATAAATAAATATTTTTTTAAAAAAAGAAGCTATTATAGTAGTCTAGGCAGAGCTGGATTGTGACAGTGAAAATGAAATGAGAAGTCAAATTCAAGACTTCCAGAATCAGAAATAGCAAGATACAGAAGTGGAAGGATGTGGGGAAAGAGGGCGGAAGAATTGAAACTCCTAAGACTTAGTTTAGGTGTCTGTGTGCATGGGAACCCTATCATCCAAGGTAGGGAAGAGTGGAGGAGAGTCCAGTTTGAGGCCTGGGAATGAGGGTAGAAATAATAACCCGTTCCACCTGGCTAGCTGTGAAAGATCCAGTTGGAGTATTTATGAGCAGTTGGAAATATAGGTCAGGAGTTCAGGAGCAAAGCTGAAGTTGGATGGGGAGATAACAATCAATAAGGGATAGTTGAATTTATGGGGAAAAGATAGATGTCCAAGGGGGGCAGAGGGTAAAAAAAAAAAAAAACAACAAAAGAGATCAGAGAGGATCCTTTGCCAAAATAGCAAAAGAAGTAGAATGGTATCCTTGCAGCCATGGAGAACAGTTTCCAGAAGAAAAATAAGTAGTCAAAAGGTAAGAGATCAAGTATGAAGAAGGCTCACCTCTGATAATCTCATCTCTCCCCTGATTTAAACATCATCCACATGCTGATGACCCCCTAATCTACACCTCTCATCCAGATCTCTCCTCCAAATTCCAACTCATTTATTTATCCATCTAAACAAAATGTATAAACAGTCCTTCTGTGAGCTGGCACTATGTTTGGAAGACAATGTTCCCCAAGATAGTCTGGCCCTGCCTTCTAGGAGCTCCCAACACAGACATTTACAGACACATACCAGTGTGATAAAGGCCATGAGAAAACAGAAGAGAGGCCCCTTCACCCAACCCAGGCTGGAGGAGTTAAGGAAAACTTCCTAGAGGGAGTGACATTTTAGCTGAGACAAGAAGGAGGAACAAAGGTGAAACGGGGGGTGGGGTGGGGGGGAAAGAGGGGGGAGGGCACAGAGTTCTCAAGTCTGGAAGGGAGAGAAGGCCAGGATTTTCAATGAACTGGAGAAACTTTAATGCAAGAGGAATGGGGATAGGGAGTCTGGGAAATGAACTGAGGACAGACAGAGGGCTTTGACAGTTATATTAGTTATTTATAGAATCATAATTAATTATAATAGCAAACACGGGGCACTCACTATGTGCACTTACTGTATTTTAAGTGTTAGATTTGCACTGACTAATCCTTACAATAATCCTAGGAGGTAAGTAGTCCTAGAGTCCTCATTTATCCAGTAGCAATGGGGGTTCACGGACAAGTTTTGAGCAGAGAATCAGTACGAGCAGGATGTTCTTACAGGAAACACAGAAGTCATGACCATCGCCCTTCCAAGCCCGCCTCTCCTTCTGCACGCTTCACCTCAGCTCTGGTTCCACCAGCCTGCCAGTCACTAATCCAGAACCCGGGGAGTCCATCTTTGCTACCTACGTCCAACCACTCACTAAACCTTGCCAACTCTACCTCCGATTCTTTCTGCCTCTCACTCTCACCTCTTGGGTTCAGGATTTCCTGGGGCTCATGTAGACGCTACCTCACTGACTCCTGGCCTCCTCAAGCCTCGTCCGCCTCCTTTATTTATTTAATATTTATTTATTAATTTGGCTGCGCCGGGTCTTAGTTGCGGCGTGCAAGATCTTCGTGGCCGCGTGTGGGATCTTTAGCTGTGGCACGAGGGCTTGTTTAGTTGTGGCCTGCGGGATCTAGTTCCCTGACCGGGGATTGAACCCAGGACCCCTGCTTCGGGAGCGCGGAGTCTTACCCACTGGACAGCCAGGGAAGTCCCTTTGCTTCCTCCTTTAAATCCATTTGTCTCTAACATGCAAACGTGACCACATAAGGTCTCTAAACACACCAAGGCTTCTGAGTGTAGTCGCAGCTCTCACTGTTAACCGGGCTCCCTTCCAGGACAATGACATGCCATCAGGGTGACAGGTTCACAGCTAGAGTGTAACCAGCACTTACTACATGCTGGGCTCTGCCCTCAGCCCTTTGCATGAATTAACTCATTCTCACAATAATCGTACGTGTCACAGTTGGGGAAACTGAGGCACGGGAAAGTTAACTAACTTGTCAAAGGACACAGAGTTCCTGGGACTGGGATAGGCACCCTGGCTCCTGGGCGGGAGCCCCTCATCTCCACTCTAACCAGGGAAGAGTAGAGAAAAGCAGGCCCTATGAGGTTGGTGAGGAAATGAAAGAAAGCCTCACAAAGCTCTGAGATGATTCTACTATGACAGCAGCTGCCGTCTCCCCTCACACACTTGGAGAATCACACACCTACAAAGTCTAGCTCCTCAGCCTGGCCCAGGCCCACCTTTCCAAGTCCTCTCTGTACTCAGCCTGACATGCGGCCGCTCAGTTTCACCGCCCTGTCTTGGGCTCTGTGCCCTCTGCCTGCATCTACCTTGTGGTAAGATCGCTCTTACTCTTGTTCTCCTCTAGGCTGTCAGCTGTGTTTCTTCTTCTTTTGCCCACGGCCCAGCCCAGCATCTTGCACACAATTGGCACCTCCGGAATAATGTTGTGTATACACCACTGGGTTGGATCTGCTTTTTCTAACCCACCTTAGATTTCTTCCCCCCATTCAGTTTCACAATGTTACTTCAATATTGCAATGGTCAAAGAGACGCCCCTAGCCGGTTCCCACAGCCCTCGGTGCACACTTGGTTTATTGTGTAACATACAGAATTATAAATATCTGCTTTTATGTCTGTCTTCACCTCTAGACCAAGTTCCCCAAAGCCGGGGACATTTTCTTCCTTCTTATGTCCCAAAAACTAATGTGATATCTGTGGAATGGAAATGAATTTGACCGTTTTGCAGTAATACAGCACTCATGATACCCCAAAACTAATGTGTACGAACAATGGGCCAAGTACTCTCCCAAACGCTTTCCATACATCATACCTCATTTAATCCTCATAAGTGAAATGAGTTAGGAACTATTACCATCTCCACTTTCCAAATGAGGAAACTGAGGCATAGAGAGGTTAAGTAACTTTTCCGAAGACAGCCTTTGATGTGGAACACGCTGTATTCCTTAGGGTCGACCATTGGTCTTATTTTTAGTCTTAATTTAGCTGTCACCTGAACCTCCCTAATCCTGCTGTCCAAGTCTGTGTATCTCTCTGGCATACAGCATGCTTGTTTGGAAAAAAGTTTCCAAAAATGTTGTCGTTAAAATCCCCACTCCCAACAGAAGTCAGGATACAAAAGCAGAGTCCTAGTTTGTGCTCACATACAGGGTTTTACAGGAGACCCATTTGAGAAGTTGTGGTCTAGATATACAATGGAATACTACTTAGCCACCATAAAGAATGAAATTTTGCCATTTGCAAAATGGATGGACCTGGAGGGTATTATGCTTAGTGAAATAAGTCAGACAGAGCAAGACAAATACTGTATGTTATCACTCCTGTGTGGAATCTAAAAAATAAAATGAACAAATGAATATAACAACAACAACAAAAAACAATAAAGGAAATCCATTTGTGTACTACTACGGATGGGGGTAGGGGAAAGACATTTTTCAAACCAGGTAGTTTATTTTTGAAGTGTTCAAATTCCAGTCATTAAAAAAAAAAAAAAAGCTTTTGTTATGGGAGCTGTCCGTTTGTCCTCCCATTTTAAAGGAAAAAAAAAAACCCTTCCCCACACCCTTCCCCCCAAGACTGGATTTAGATAAGCCTAGAGCCAAAACCACCTGGTAGATTGCAGAACAATTGGCCTTCAGGTGGGGTTTAATGAAAGACTTTTGAATTCTTAGGGGTCACCTGAGTGCTGGTTTTGCAGAACCTCCCTCTGTTCTCCCTGGGGGCGTTGCTCCTTCTCCCTCTCTCCCCACCCTCATTTATCTATGTAAAAGTACTTCAGAGGCCCGGCTCCCCGCAGATATCCTGGCCCTCCTCCAGTCGCCACCCCTCCCACCCCCGCCCCCAGCACCCAGCACGAGACCCCCGCTGGGCCGGTTACCCTACACTCCAGTCCGAGGACCTGAGCAGGGCTCCTTCCTGGAAAGCCCAGGTGTCCCTCACTGCGCACCTGCCTCTCTGTATCCAGTCGCCTTGCAACAAGCAGCAGGCACACCTTCTCCAGTCTTGGACTTTGCTTGCTGGTGTTCCCCTTCCCATCCCCCCCGCCAGTTCCTCCCTATCCCCTAAATGCCCTCCACTCCGGGCCACCAAATGCCAAAGTCTACCTTACGTTCCATTTCCATACCCCCTTTCAAGATAAAGTTGAGGGCTTCCCTGGTGGCGCAGTGGTTAAGACTCTGCCTGCCAACGCAGAGGACGCGGGTTCGAGCCCTGGTCCGGGAAGATCCCACATGCCGCGAAGCAACTAAGCCTGTGCGCCACAACTACTGAGCCCACGTGCCACAACTACAGAAGCTTGTGTGCCTAGAGCCTGTGCTCCACAGCAAGAGAAGCCACCCCAATAAAAAGCCCACGCAATGAAGAGTAGCCCCCGCTCGCTGCAACTAGAGAAAGCCCGCATGCAGCAACGAAGACCCAACACAGCCAAAAATAAATTAATTAAAATAAATAAATTTTAAAAAAAGACTGTGCCCTATTGGGGGTGACATTCCCTTCGTGGAGGAGTCAGAAACTGAATATGTGAACAAGCGAACATAAAATAAGTTCACAGAGGGATGCGTGCTGAGAAGAAGATGTAAAAGGGCAGGAGCTAGAGCGCTTCTGAAGTAATGGTGGACCATTTCCTCAGAAAGGAGGACCTTTCTAAGGAGGGCACGTGGGACTGAGCCTGAATGACAGGAAAGTCTCCTGTGCAAAGATCAGGCTGAAAAAAACAGGCTGGGATGAGGCCAGAAGTTGGGAATGAATTGGGCGGGCTTGCGGGTCAGAAGCTAGGCTAGTGCGGCTGGAGGCCGGGTGCCAGGGAGAATGGAAATGGGCAGGGATGAGGTCGCAGATGGGACGTGTCAGATCACGCGGGCCTGGTAGGCACAACAGGCACAGAGTTGATCCCAGTGTCAACGACTTTGGACGGAGTGAGCAAAGCTGGACACTTTCAGTTCATCGTTTTGTAGAGAAAATATAAAGCTCACTCTGTACCAGGCACTTGTCTAACTACTTTGTACTCAACCGCATATCTGATCCTAACAGCAACCCTGGGAAGTCGGTATTATTAGTATCCATTCTGGATAAGAAACTGAGGCCTAAACCCATCAAGTATAATAGCTGGCCCAGGGTGACTAGCCTGACGGTGTCAGGGTTTGCAGTGCGGCCTTCTGATTCCCAGTTCTCTTACATCCCAGGCCTCAGAGGAGGCTGAAGGACCAGATACTAAATGATGTCTTTAAATATAGAAGAAGGAAAAAAACATTCTCTCCCTTTTTTTCTCTTGTCTCCAACAAGAGTCATTCAAATTCTCAGAAAGCACTTCTTTGCCCCAGAGTCCCTTAAACTGTTAAAAATCCTTCGCACATTCTTTCAATAGGTTTGTCTGCGAGGCAGAGGGGTTCTGAGGCCCGCTCGCCTGCGGCAGGGGCACGTGCTCCTCCGGGAGCGTTTTGTTTTGTTTTAAATACCATCAATTAAATGTTCTTAAGCCTGTAAACCCTTCTTTGTCCTACTTTGGGCTTTCTAGGAGCCTGCTATCTCTCTCCTTTGAAATTCCGATGAACCCTACAGCAATTAATCAGTATTCATGGTTCTCCAGCATAACTTCGGCTCTGAGACCCGGGATGGACGCTCCCATCCGCAGTGGGCTAGCCCTGGGCTCCTCAAACTTCAATGTGCACACAATCACCTGGGGGTATTGTTTCAAATGCAGATTCTGACTCAGAAGGTCTGGGGCGGGGCCGATTGCCCGTCTTTCTAACTGGAGGTGGACGACGCGAAGAATCGCCAAGCCCAAAGCTGATCACCTGGCGGCAGCGAGGCTTTTCCTGGGCTTGGCGAAAAAAACCAAAGGCAGAACGTGTGCCGAAGCGCAGAGAGCCTCGCTTCGTGCTTTTCAGCTGGGAGCCTGGCCCAAACATTAAACAATTTCACCATCAACTCTCTGAACACACTGGGAAACTAGATAAGATCATCCCACCGGAGGCCTGACGCGGGCCTAGCTTACACGTAGTTAGAAGACCGTCTCAGAATCTTTAAACCCTGAGGCCAGGAGGAGGGCCTGGCGAACGGCTCTGAAATTCCTTCCGCGGCATCAGGAACACGCGGTGCCCACACAACCAGGGACTGAGGGCTCTAAGGAGCCCCATTGTAGGTGGAGACGCTGCTTCCCCCCCCTCCCCCAGCACCGGGGCTGGAGGCAGGGCAATGGGAGGGGTCGGGGGGTGGGAGGTCAGTCCCACCCTCCCACTCCTTCCTCCCCGCACACCTGAGGCCTAGCTAGCTCTTTCCCCAGGAGCAGCAGCTGGGAGCCAGGATTGCCCTCCAGTGATCTCTCAAAATCATCCGATGACCGCTGGTGTAGGAAAGACACAGTACAGGGGCATCACCGAGTGAGCCAGCCCAAAGTTGAATTTAAAGACTGAACCACCAGGAGTTCCCTGGTGGTCCAGTGGTTAAGACTCCTGCTTCCTTCCACTGCACCGGGCACGGGTTTGATCTCTGGTTCCACACGTGGCAGGGCCTAAAAAAAAAGAAAAGAAAAGAAAAAAGACTGAATTGAAAATAAAGACCGTCATTTATAAGATGTAAGAATTCATTATGCCTTATATAATCAATTGGATTAACTATGTCTCACAAGTAAAATACAATGACTTTCGCCTGCCTTATCCCCTTAACTGGTCTACGTTTTTATCCATATTTGATTTGAATTCTGTCTTTGGTAGTAGAATATTAAACGTTTTTATTTTATAAGCTACAAAACTCAGCAGCATAAATTAAGCCTCAGGGTAGATACATGTTCCTTTGTTACATTATTCTGTGCATGGGGAGTTTTTAAAAAATAAAATATGAATTCTTGTCACCCCCTCCCTACCCCTTTCCATACCTGGTCAGTTAACTTTCCATCTAGAACGCCCTCTCCCTCTAATCCCCTTCTCTCTCCCAGGGCTTTCCCTCTCACGCAGGTGCAGTGTTCTTCGCCTCTGATCTACACTAGGGCAATAGCTTCCTCACTGATTTCACCAAAAGTTTCCTTTCCTACCTCAGAAAAACCCTCCTGGAGCATACTTCCCATCAAGCCATGCCCCAACCCAGAAGCCTTCAGCAACTCGCTCACTGACAACCAAATAAAACCCAAATTCTGAAGCCTGGCACTGAGGGTCTCTTTCCGGACCCTCCAGCTTCTCTAGGTTGGTTGGTGCAAATTACTTAACCTCTCTAAGCCTCCATTATTCATTTAAAAACCATGGTACCAGACCTCCCTGGTGGCGCAGTGGTTAAGACTCTGCCTGCCAACGCAGAGGACGCGGGTTCGAGCCCTGGTCCGGGAAGATCCCACATGCCGCGGAGCAACTAAGCCTGTGCGCCACAACTACTGAGCCTACGCTCTAGAGCCAGCGAGCCACAACTACTGAGCCCACATGCTGCAACTACTGAAGCCCGTGCACTTAGAACCCATGTTCTGCAACAAGAGAAGCCACCGCAATGAGAAGCCCGCTCACCACAACAAAGAGTAGTCCCCGCTCACCACAACTACAGAAAGCCCGTGCAGCAATGAAGACCCAACACAGCCAAATATTTAAAAAAAACAACAACTGTGGTTCCTGGTGTCAACCTCGCAAATGTATTTTAAGGATTGCATGTAATAACAAGCCAAGACCCTCTCATCAGACAGCCTGCTACATGGTGAGCTCTCAGAAAATGTGATTTCTACTTCTGCCTAAAGAACATATATTAGCTTCAGATTGGATTACTTATTCTTAGATTTACTGAGCTCTTTCCTGAGGTTGTCCGTTTGCTGAAGTCCGTAGCTGTGCTCAGCGTCCCAGCCCCACACCTCCTGCATTTCCTTTCTTTGCTTCTTATCATTTTACATTTATTTGTGTAATTCTGATGAATGGCCATCTCCCACACTAGACTAGAAATTCCATGTAGGCACAATGTCCTTGTGGGTCATGTGTGTCCCCAGCCTCCAGCCAGCACACAGCCTAACACATACACACACACACACACACACACACACACAATTTAAAAACACTTTTCAGCAAATACAAGCCCAGTTGACATATCACCTTTTCTTAATCTTTTCCATTCTTCCCAACCTACCTCAGCTGCTAGTCTCTTTTAACACAACTCATTTGGTCTTGTTCAATGGTTATTTGTGAATAAATATTATTCTCTTAAAATGGCACCACATATGCTCAATGTGAACTTATATGGATTATAAGGACCAAATAAGAAGAAGGAGAGAAAGAATGAAAGAAAAATAACAAGGTAATGAGCAGTGATGCTCCCAAACAGTGAAGAAATCAAGTCACCCCAGAGGAGGGTCTGAATGTTGATGAGTGGCTTTAAGAATTACAGAGCCAGGGGCTTCCTTGGTGGCGCAGTTGTTGAGAATCTGCCTGCCAATGCAGGGGACACGGGTTCGAGCCCTGGTCTGGGAAGATCCCACGTGCCGCGGAGCAACTCGGCCCGTGAGCCACAATTACTGAGCCTGCGTCTGGAGCCTGTGCTCCGCAACAAGAGAGGCCACAACAGTGAGAGGCCCGCGCACCACGATGAAGAGTGGCCCCCGCTTGCCTCAGCTAGAGAAAGCCCTCACACAGAAACGAAGACCCAACACAGCCAAAAATAAATAAATAAATGTATAAAAAAAAAGAAAAAGAATTATAGAGCCAGGAAAGTGGGTAGTGGTGGCATCTCCAAGTTGAAGAATTAATATAAAGAAGACCAATATAAAGTTAGTAAAATCTCACTCTATCATAAATGCAATTATAGGGTACACACTATATTTGGAAGATGACTGAGGTACTTTCAGGGGCTATTGTGACTTGGCACAATTTTTACCTTCAAAGCCTAAGCACTACCACCCCCATAAAATTAAACTCCACTAAATTATAAGCCCTTAAATCAGGTCTTTTACACCTTGGTGTGGTCATATGTCATAAAGACTGGGAATAACTTAGAAATCAGTGTCTCTTCTAGTGATCATCAGCCAACACTCTCTTTTAAGCAATTCCCTTTGGCTATATGGCAAAACTTATTGAATTAACATACATTTGTCAAAAATTGGTACTATTTAGTCTCATTAATGAATTTGAAAGTTCAAACACAGACTTGTTGAAAAGATTCCATTGTGCTGTAAGTATGCTAGATTTTGCCAAGTGCTGATAACATTTTTGGCACAGTTTCAGTACTAAGTGGAATTATATATTTATTACCTAAATTATGTAAGTTATCCATGCTTACTATAAAAAGAAACAAGTAGAGGAAGGTATATACTTAAGCAAAAAGAAGAAAAAAAAATACAATTCAACTACCCAAAGATAGTGATTATTAACATTTTAGTTTGTAATTGTCCATACTTTTTTTTCAGTATGTGTATGTGTGTGTGTCCTTTTAATGAATACTTTAAAATTACACTGATGGTTATAAAAACGAATCATAGAATGTTAGCACTGAGCGATTGTAGCCTAAGCCCTTCATTTGACAGTTGCAAAAAAACCTGCAAGTTTCTTTCCTAAGGGTAGAACGTGGCTGGACTATAATTACAGTGACTTTGAAAATATGAGGCCTTTGGGTCCCAGAATATAATTCATGTTCTTGCTTGTTTGAATCGCAGTGGCACAGGACTCCAAACACTATGTTCTAGAACAAAAAAATACACAACAGGAAAGAAAAGGTGAAATTAGATCGATGAAGGTTCAAAACAATCAGAAAATGTTATCAGATTGATATTAAAGTCACTTTTTCATACTAGAAAAGTACCTTTAACTAAGCATCAGAAAAACTGCATTGTAATTCCCACTCTGCATTTACAAACTTGTGACTTGGTCACCTCTCTGCCTATTTCCTCATCCGTAGAATAGAAATGATCCCATTTTCCATTCCTATTTTCATGAAATCAAATGAAACTCAGAATGTGAAAGTACTTTTTTAACTGTAAAAGTGTCATGGAAAGTGAGGTGCTGTTGAAAGCAAAGAGAGGAGCCCTAAATGCATAGACCACTAGTCGAGCAAATCATAAATCTTGTCTGCCCTCAGGCTGCAATGCTTTTCTCAATGTGGATTGATGTTTTGTGTGTGTGTGTGTGTACGTACGTGTGTGTGTTTTCATATCACTATGTGCATCTCTCCTTCACACAACTATCACGTATTATCATTCTGGGATTCTATTTCTGTCTCTCCCACTAGATAGTAAACTCTTTCGTTTTGTTTTTTTTTTTTGATGGTAAGCGCTTTAATGTTGAGATTTGTGTCTTTCAGCTGGGGGCTTGGGGGCACTTTAGCCCTGCTCCCCAACTCGATCAGCCCTCCCCAAGACAAGCTGCCTCCACTCCTTCACTCAGGTTTTGCCAACCAGGTTATCACCCTCGAGCCCTGACTCCCTCACAATACCCTTCTCCCCTCAAGAAGTTTTAGAAGCACCATTAACCTTCTTCGTTTTTAAACCTCCAGCATCTAAAATAATGCCTCACAGCTAACACCGTAGACAGTCAGTGAAAGTTGATTGAGGGATGAATGAATGAGACAGCTGAATTACTGTATCCGTCTTTAAGAATGCTCTTTTCCTGTCAATCAAGGCCTCCTCTATTTAAATCTCTGAAATCTGATCGTGGACAATTTTGGTTTGATTATTCAAGAAGGGTCATGACTTGTGGTAACTTGTGATTTCCTGAAGAAAGAATGTGAATGAGGTACAGGGCCAGGCCAGTGTCAGGATCCAGTCTCTTAGCTCCTGGGTTAGCCTTTCCAACCACTCACCTCCTCAACGTGGCTTTGCTATCACAGACTGTGTCATGTATTCAGTGATGCTAGGAATCCACCTCTTTGACTCTGAAGTCCAAGTTCTTTCTTCTACAGCTCTCAAAAAGATTAGCATTTTCAAAGCGCTTTGTTATCTCCTTTGACTCCAACCAAGTGAAACTGGGTACTATTATCAAAGCGCTTTGTTATCTCCTTTGACTCCAACCAAGTGAAACTGGGTACTATTATCATCCTCCTTTACAGATTAGGCAAGAGGCTCAGAGAGGTCAAATAATTTGCTGAAGGTCACCCAGCTGATAAGGGACAGAGAGGACCTGGAAATCAAGATCTCTGATTCCAAATAAATGTTCATTTCTCTATACTGTAAAATACAATAATGTTGGACAAAGAAACCACCCAATACATTTATTAACTAAATGAAGAAGAAACAAAAGTTAATAGAAGGAAGGGCAAAGGGAGCACTGGGTCAGTTAATGTGTATAAAATTTGTTCTGTACAGAAACTTTTTAGAACTTTAATAATATTAGTTGATGATAGTATTTATAAGCCCTTGGAGGGCATGCTAATGTATCTTATATGTATGTTCTCATAGAGTTTAATAAGATGTTTTCCATAGTAGGTCTCAGTAAATGTCCGTTTGAGTATTGCCTGGAGGAGACCAGTGGATGAGTTTATTATGTAACCCTCCTGCCATGACAGGTGGTTGAGAGTAGGCCTTATCGGAGGATCTGGTGAGCGGTACAGAGATGCGAAAGAATGGGATGCAATTCTCTGGAAGCACAGAGTGCTACATCCCGGGGACCCCATGATCTGGAGATGCCAAAGTGTGGTGAGTCCAAAAAAGAGGAAGTCCCCAAGTCCAGGAAGGCAGCGTGGGTGAAGGGAAAGCCCACAGGCCTCCAAGGCTAGGGCCTGGCTCTGCTTCCAGCTTAGCTCTCTTTGGACTTCGGTTTCCTCATCTGAAGAATACTTTCTAAGATCCCTTACAGCTCCACTTAATAGAAAAATATTAACTTAAAAATAATATAGATGGCGTGCAATCTACAAATAAAGTCATTTTGTGGGTGATTCAGCAGTTTAGCATTTTGGTAAAGCATGCAGGGTCTGGAGACAGATTGGGTGTGTATCCTAGCTCAGCTACTTACTGTGTGTGTGTGAACAAACCTGGACAAACTACATAGCCCCTCAGGGCCTCAGATTCCTCTTCTGTAAATAGGGATAATAATTCCTACTTCATAAGGTAGTTGAGACAATTAAATAACCTCTAAAGTGCTTAGATTAGTGACAACATATATGATAGAAGTATTAGCTATTGTTACTAACATTGGAGCCTGTGGACTTTTCATTAGAAAAATACAAGAGTGAGAACCTTGGGTAAGTCCTTTTTTTTTTTTTTTTGAGAAGAGGCCATTTATTTTGTAGAATGTTTCTCAGTTTGAGTTTGTCTGATGTTTCCTCATGATTGTTTTCAGGTGATGCAGTTTTGTCTGGAATATGCAGATGTTATGTTGTCTGTGGATTCATATTAAGGGACACATGATGTCAATTTGCCCTATTATTGGTGATGTTAACTTTCGCTGCCTGCGGGCTTTCTCTAGTTGCAGCTAGCGAGAGCTACTCTTCATTGCGGTGCACGGGCTTCTCATTGCGGTGGTTTCTCTTGTTGCAGAGCACGGGCTCTAGGCACGCGGGCTTCATTAGTTGTGGCACACGGGCTTAGTTGCTCCGAGGCATGTGGGATCTTCCTGGACCAGGGATCGAACCCGTGTCCCCTGTATTGGCAGGTGGATTCTAAACCACTGAGCCACCAGGGAGGTCCTTGGGTAAGTCAATGTTTTAATTTCTTTAAGGTCATGGAAGTTGACATGGATGTCTGAAATGTTGACAGAGAGCAGGAGAAAGACAGAAAGAGATAGGAAAGAAAACCAAATGCCTGACCCTTCCCATTGTCATAGATAGTGACCAGAATAAGGAAATAGTTACCAGAGATGCAAGAAGAAATATAAACAGATAGGGACTTCCCTGGTGGCACAGTGGTTAAGACTCTTCGCTCCTAATGAAGGGGGCCTGGGTTCGATCCCTGGTTAGGGAACTAGATCCCACATGCATGCTGCAACCAAGAGTTTGCATGCCGCAACTAAGGAGCTCACATGCCTCAACTAAGGAGCCGGCAAGCTGCAACTAAGATGCGGCACAACCAAATAAAAAATATATATATGAATAGATAGCTCTTTAATTGTATAATTTCAAAATGCTGGCAAGAAAAGGAGCTTTTATTTGGAACAGAATACAGTTTCCAAAAATAGACCCACACTATATGGTCAATTAATTTTCAACAGAGGTGCCAAGTTAGATAATTTAATAGAGAAAAGATAGTCAATAATAGGTAATGGATATTCTATACGGAAACAAATTAACCTTGACCCACACTTCACAACATACAAAGATTAACTCAAAATGGATTGTAGACCTAACTGTAAGAGCTAAAACTAATTAAACTTTTAGAAGAAAACAAGAAAATCATTGTGATGTTAGATTAGGCAAAGACTACTTAAGCAGGACACAAGAGCACAAACTGTAAACTTTTAAAATGATAAACGGGTTTCATCAAGATTAAAAATTACTGCTCTTAAAGATAAGCCACAAGATTGCATACAATTTTGCAAAACATATATCTGGCCCAATTTATATAAAATATAACTTAATAATAAGATGAACGACACAATAAAAAAAATGGGCAAAAAATTTTACAAATGCTTCACAAAAAAAGTTGTATGAATAACAAATAAATACATTTTAAAATGTTCGACATCTAGTCATCAGAGAAAAACAAATTAAGAACCATAATGAGATTTTTTTTTTTTAATTTATTTATTTTTATTTTTGGCTGCCTTGGGTCTTTGTTGCTGTACGCAGGCTTTTCTCTAGTTGCGGCAAGCGGGGGCTACTCTTCGTTGCGGTTTGCGGGCTTCTCGTTGGGTGGCTTCTCTTGTTGCAGAGCACAGGCTCTAGGCGCGTGGGCTTCAGTAGTTGTGGCACACGGGCTCAGTAGTTGTGGCTCGTGAGCTCTAGAGCGCAGGCTCAAGTAGTTGTGGCACACAGGCTTAGTTGCTCTGTGGCATGTGGGATCTTCCCCGACCAGGGCTCAAACCCATGTCCCTGCATTGGTAGGCGGATTCTTAACCACTGTGCCACCAGGGAAGTCCCAGCTGTATATAATCTTGTTTGTGTTTTCAAAATTAGTTTTAACTAAGTTTTTAGTGAAAAAAAATCAATGAAATACACACCCACAAGAATGGCTAAAAATTAAAAAGACTGACAATAACAAGTGTTGACAAGAATATAAAGCCATTGGAACTCATACATGGCTAGTTGGAATGCAAAGAGTACAGCCACTTTGTAAAATAGTATGGTAGCATCTTATAAAGTTAAATATACATTTAACGTGTGACCAAGCAATCATACAGCATTATTCATAATAACCAAAAACTAGAAACAAGTCAGGTGTCTATAAATAGGACAATGGATAAACAAACTGTGGTATATTCATAAAACAAAACATTACACAGCAATAAAAAAGGATAAACTATGACCATGCAACAATGTGAGTGCATCTCCAAAACATTATGCTGAGTGAAAAAAGCATAACACAAAATAGTACACAGCATGTGATTCTATTTTTATGAGGTTCTAGAACAGGCAAATTTAACCAAAGTTGGAAATATTTGAAATATTGATTGCTTTGGCAGGGATGGGGAGGAGGAAAAACACTCCAGGTGACTGAGGTCAAAAATTATAGGAAGAAGCTCACTGCTTCTCTCTTTCTTTAGCTTACACTTAAATGGCTTAATTTCCTATTTAGTTTCTTTAAGTAGCTCTTGTTCCCTGTGTCAGCAGGTTTTACCTCCTGTGCTGGTATTTTGGTCTCAGGAAGTTGACAGTTTGATGAATAAGATGAAGAATCTGTCAGAGAGACACCTCTGGAATAATACATCTTGCTATTCTTCCAAATGTGTACAGGGGTCAGAGATCCAACTGGTCATTCTTTTGCGAAGAGTCATAATTAACTACATCTATAGCTAATAATATCAACAGACCTCAAAGAGATCGTGAAAACTAAGGTAAAATACATGCCATATAATACCATTTATGCAAAGTTTAAAAACATACATACAATGCTGTATTTTGATTGTAGAATCAAAGTATAAATGTATAGACAGGAAATATATACACTAACTTCAGGATGTGCATATACTCCTCTTCTGGGGAGAGAAGGCTAGGGAATAGTATCAAGGGGTCATCAATTACATCTAAATCTATCTAATATCTATCTATATTAAAATTGTTGAAATCTGTTGTTTGGGTTGGGGTGAATATTTTGTAACATCACTCTATGTACTTCTCTGTGTGTTTGACAATTTTTATAGTCAAACACAACAAAAAGATTGAGACAGACAGCAGCCCTGTAGGCTGGCTAGTTCTGGTCCTAGCAGCATCTCTCCCAGCATCTGCCTGCCTTGAAGTATTTAACAGAAAAAAATAAAAACTATGCCTCACCAAGAATCTTCTTATTAGCATCTTGGGGAAGGAAAATCTCTGTTCCCTCTTAGCGAGTGCTCTCAAGAAAAATCTATTGAGAACCACATCTTCCCTTTTCTGAGTATCAACCTATAATTCCCAGGAAATGGAGCTCAAGTCCAACACAGATCAAGTCAAACCAGTCATGTCTGAACCACACCAGGGGAATTTCAGAATAAGCTTAAAGGTCCCTTCCAGCCTGGAGTTTCTATGGTTGATTTTTTTTTTTTCCAGAATGTTTTTCAAGTTATGAGATGCTTTTCTCCTCGACAATCAATAGAACAATACCGTCAGGTATACCTATAGTTTCGAATTTTTGTTTTTGTTTTTTAACAATGCAGTTAGCAACCTGGCCACTGGATGTTACTCTTGTTTTAAAAAAAACAACAATTGAAAATAAACCATTTATTGGAAACAGCATCTAGAAATTGCAAGGGAGTTGTTAACTATCAGTAGGTGAGGAGATTGCTTTATCTGGGACACTGAGATGATTAGAGAAAGCACAATATACTATTACCATTAAAAAAAAGAAAAAATAAATTAAGCTCCAAGACCAGCATTAGTTTCCAACCAATGGACTACCACTGTTAGCAATGATGGTTCACAATGATTAGATGAGTGTCCACATTAAATGTATAAACCTCTATTTATATTCTTCCCAGAACATATATCACATTTCAGTATATCAGGTAATTTACTTATTGGTGTTGCTTACTGTCTGTCTTCGCACTCCAGAACACAGCTCCAGGAAAGCAGGCATCTCAGTCTGCACTATTCAGTGCCTGTGACATACCTGGTGTTCAATAACTAGGTGGTGACTGAATGAATTTCTGCATTTCATAATCCCTATCTGCCAAATGATGATCTTAAAGATAAAACAAATATGGCTACTCTTTTTTTTTTTTTTTTAAATTAATTTATTTATTTATTTTTGGCTGTGTTGGGTCTTCGTTTCTGTGCGAGGGCTTTCTCCAGTTGCGGCGAGCGGGGGCCACTCTTCATCGCGGTGCGCGGGCCTCTCACTGTTGCGGCCTCTCCCGTTGCGAAGCACAGGCTCCAGACGCGCAGGCTCAGTAGTTGTGGCGCACGGGCTTCGCAGCATGTGGGATCTTCCCAGACCAGGGCTCGAACCCATGTCCCTTGCATTGGCAGGCAGATTCTTAACCACTGCGCCACCAGGGAAGCCCAAATATGGCTACTCTTTATTGAGGGCTGACTACATGCCAGGCCCTGGGCTAAGCGCCTTACATACACTTCATTTAACGTTTTAACAACCCCCGTGAACAAGGTATCTGTCTCACTTTGCGAATTAGAGGAAACCCAGACACAGGTGAGCTGCCTAAGATCACACAACGCCACGAAGCAGAGCAGGGATTTGAACCCCAGTCTGCGAAACTCCAGAGCAGGCTCCTAATCCGTCTCACATGCCCACTACGTAGGAGGGTTATGACGTACCCAACAGCAGGAAAAAACTTCTACCTCTGCACTCCGGTTAGAACTGTAACTTCCCAGCATCCAGTAACGCCCTTGCCCTTTAACCAGCTCCTTTCGATCGTTACGTGCGGCAAGCTCACAGGAAGAAGAACTGGGGTTTCCCTCCCGAATCCAGGCTTGTCCTCACCTCTACCACCTGGCACAGAACCTTGTCACAATGTCACGTTTGTTAATAATGATGTAGAGTTGTCAGATGCATTCACTTTTTTTTTTTTTTTTTTTTTTGGCCATGCGGCATGTGGGATTTTAGTTCCCCAAACAAGGTTCACACCCGCGCCCCCTGCATTGGAAACGCAGCATCTTAACCACCGGACCGCCCGGGAAGTCCCCGCATTCACTTCTTGAAGTCAAGAGGCAATCATGTTGTTCTTACACGTGTGGTTTAGGAGGAAAAGCTTGAGCCTTGGAATCATACAATCCTTGGTTCAAATGCTATTTCTGTATTTGCCACCTGTGACATTTGAAAGTTATTTGATCCTTCTGGGTTTGGGTTTTTCACTGGTAAAGTGGAAATACTGACACCTACCTCTCGAA
This sequence comes from Balaenoptera ricei, assembly GCF_028023285.1. Classification (NCBI taxonomy): domain Eukaryota; kingdom Metazoa; phylum Chordata; class Mammalia; order Artiodactyla; family Balaenopteridae; genus Balaenoptera; species Balaenoptera ricei. The sequence goes on from NC_082655.1 coordinate 59,024,329, forward strand.
GTTGTTGAGAAGTTAAAGATTCTTGAAATAAATATTAAGGCCCTTTCTCTTTCACATGGAGACATAGGGACAAACTAGCATTCTTTTTTCCAGTTAGAAAAAAGGGAGGAGAGGAGTACAAAGAAAAGGCATGTAATATCTCCACAGCAACTTGTCTCATCTTGTTTGAGTCCTGTTTCGAGGAGGATGGGGTGCAGGGCAAGGGGAAAGGAACTGGGGTTGTTTCTCTTTAAGACCCCTCTGCTCTGAGCACGTGAACTTCTGTTGTGAGTGGTAGAGAGGGGATAAGAAGTGAGGAGAGGACCAGGGAGGGGGAAAACTCAGGGAGCTTCATCCAGATCTGCAGTTGCCACAAAACAACCAGAATGGCTTATCTTCTTCTCATTGATTTGTAGAGCTGTTTACATATTCTGAAGAGTAATTCTTATAATTATAATAGTAATTATAAGCATGCATGCAAATACCATGCATGCAAATACCTTTACAGTTTATGGCTGTCTTTTAACTTTTTTCTTGGTGTTCTTTGTTGTTTATGAGTTGTGTGAGTACTTATTGTTTCAAAAGTTTAAAAAGGCAAATAAAACCCAATGTTAGCCTTAAAAAAAAACTAGGGTAAATGCATATTTAACTGGCACATGAGTGCTAGGCTATTAGTTATAGTTTTTCTTTTCTATATTTTGTGATATTTTTTAAAACCAAAGTAAAAACAAACACCAAAGAAAATTTGGGCCTCCATTCCCCTCATCTCAAGCCCTAAAAGAGCTAAGTACACAACCCCCTTCTTTTCCCAATCTTAAAAGTATTTTATGGAAGGCTATTGAACACAGGATAAGAAAACTGCATCTCAAAATGACTTGGAATTCTGGGGACATTCTTGGCTGAGACACCCAATCACAGGAACAGCCCCAGGCCAAATTGTGAAAGAGCTACGTGTCTCTGGGCGCCTCCATTCCTGAACCCCCGACCCTGTCCTTTCAACATCTTCTCCTTCCCCCAGGCACCTGGCAGTCTCCTTGGATTCCCAAAGTCACCCCTCCCAGCACCTCACACACAGAGTCACGCAAAAGTAAGAGACCAACTAAATGTGGACTCTACCCTAGAAGTGTTTCCATGTTGAAAGTCTTTAGAGAGTGGCAAAGACAGACAAATGAAACAGTCAAAACTCCTCAGTGGGGTTTCTCAAAAGCAGGCACAGAACGACCCAGAAGCTCCGAACACTTCCATACCAACTACTGCTGGAGTGTGGAGGTGCCATCTTGTTCCGCATCAGAGCCCAGAGGCCACTCAGCACACAGAACTTCTCCTGTCTCGTCTGTGCCGGGCTCTGTGGGAGACCTGGGGGATGTGTGAAGAGAACACCCAAATCCCTCTCCTCAGGCAGCATCCAGTCTATGTTTGTGGTGGGGAGGGGAGAGGGGTAAGGGTCTTAATAAAATTAGTAAACTGATGTTATATTATCTTTGACAATAAATACTTTGGAGATGAACCTAGCAGGAAAGGAGACCAGCAGAGCAGGGGGGAGGGACTGGTGCCCTTTGACCTGGGAAGGTCGGGGTGTCATTTGAGCAAAGACTTAAAGAAGGCGAAGGGTGAGCCACGAGGCTCTGTAGGGAAAAGCGGGCAGCGAGTGGATGAACCACCCCGCCTCCCAGCCCTCCAACGTTCCCTGTCCTTCAAGACTGAACCTCTCAAGTTTTAAGAAGACATTATGCGATGTCTTGCTTCACTAGTTTGTATACACTGTTCCCTTTGCCTGAGATCCACCGCCTGTCTTTTCTGCCTGGCCAATTCCTACCTGTCCTTCCAGACCCAGATCAGATGCCACATCCCCGTGAAACCTTCCTCAATGCCTCCAGGCAGATACACTTGTGACTTCCTTCGCGCTCTCAGAATACTGCGTTTGGTTCTTACTAGAAGCTCTTACTACTTTTCCTGGGGAGCGTTTCACAGAATTCACACACAACAAGGGGTAAGCTATTACTACCATCACCGTTGTTAGTTACCTACGAGAAAACAGGTTCTAACAGGTTGAGTAACTTGTCCCGGGTCATCAGCTAGATTTGGAAGGTGAGACGTTAAAGTCAACAACCTGTGCTCCAAAACAAGGCCCTTCCTGCAAATCTAGGAGCCTCACCAGGCACTGGGTAAAGTATATTTGTGTCAGAATGTTCTGCTACTTCTTGATCATCTCGAGGACAGACACCATTTCTGTTTGCATGGGGGAGGGGTTGTCTGCGGAGTATCAGGTAGATATTTGCTCAGTGAATAAAGGGATGTATTAATCACCAACAGTGCAGGCACTCATGTGGAATTGATTTTTGAGCAGGGGCCTTCCCGTGCTACCTAAATCTCTACCTGGCCTCACCAGAATCAGGTAATGCTAGGGGAAGGGATTTTTTTTGGCATTTGGCTACAGTCTTTCCACTTTGGGCACCCTTAAGTAAATCGGTTTGCAACACTTGAGGGGGCTGGGGGCACAGGTCAGCAAATGGAGCCACAGAGCATGTGGCTGGCCGGGCAGCAGTACCCTGGGCCAGAGGCCACTGAGCAGCTAGACCTGGGGACTAAGCGATTCTCTCCTCTGCATCCTAACTGTCTCTGTGTTTCTCTCCCAAACACACAGGCAAACTTCAGACCCCAGATCTCCAAGCAGGACAGGAAGAGACTGTAGTTTCCCAAGTCTTTCTAAAAAGGTAGAGAGTATAGTTTTCCATTGACTAGCCCCTAAGGTAATAAATGAGATGCTGTCCCTAAGATAATAAATGAGATAGAAGAGAAAAGAGAAGAAGGTCTAAGAGTGACCAAGAAGGAGGGGAGAGATGGTCTTGAAGGTGACTTGCTAATGGAAGCCTAATCCCTGTACCAGGTAGGCACCCCTGAAATATTTACTAAGGGAATTAGTTGGATCTATGGGAAGGAAACATTTTTGCTTCTGGTAGTTGGAGATGGTGTTTTTCTTCCAAATCAAGGTGAGGAAATACTTATGTCGCATATTTCAGTTTCTAAAGGGCTTTCCACATGCAATGGAACTCGGGGTTGCTAATTGTTGCTACTCTACCTCCTTCGTTCACTCATCCACAACAGTATTCATACAATAATGAGCCTCAGATACCTAGAAGCCATGGCCTGTCTACAAAGAGTCCCGAAGGGGAGGCACTCAGGTAAGTGTGGAAGCGGGCACAGGAGCTGTGAGGGTTGTCTGTCAGGCCACCACATCAGCCCAAAACAGGGGAGAAAGGCTCCAAAGAGTCCTATGTGAGCAAAGTCTAGGAAATCTGTTTAGTTGTTTTTCTTTGGGGGCAGGTGGGCAGGAGAAGAATCATAGCTCTCTTTTAACTGAATTATCCTATTGTTTAAACTTGAAAGCAATTCCTTCTGTTTTTTAGGGGGATGGAAGGACTGAGACTAAAGCCCTGACGTATTCCACTTCCATAGAGCCTCAGCACCCTCTCCTGGGGTGGATGAGATCTCAGCTCCTTGGGGAGGTGGGGAGCAGGGGGGACTCCCACCCCACCTCCACCCACTCTTTCCAGACTAGAACACCAAAATCCTAACTCTACTCTTATCTAATTCTTTGTTGTCTGTTAAAATGTAAAACACTGGTAGAGGCAAAGCATGACCCCGGGTGCCTCTCTGCAAAACGCAAGTGTCACACTGGATGTCTCCTCCAAGGTTGGATCCAGCTCTCCTTTTACAGCTCTCAGCCATATCAACCATTTTCATCTCATGTGCTTTCACAGTATGTTATCTTGAGAATTGAGAGTTTGTGATCAGAGAGCAGGGAGTCAGGGTGGAGCGGGGAAGAGTCTGGGAGGCTGAGAATGAGGGAGCACTATGGGTGAGGTGCGTAGGGCAGGAAAAACATTTGGAAAAGGGAGGACTCCTCCCCATCCTTACCCGTCCCTCTTTGGAGGCCATTTTCTTTTCTCTGCTGGTGTCCAGTGTTCTCCCACTAGAGAAGATGATAAATAACCAGCATCACCAAGGTATCCCGTTCATACTTTGGCCCCAGTAGGAATCACAGTCTTAATTTATTAGGCCTACTATGGGCTGGGCACTGTGTGCTTTCAAACACAACGCTTGGAGAATGTTTTGAAGCAGATGCCTTCAAATTACACCATAAGGAATAAATATGTAGAGTAAAAACAATGAACGTCTGCGTAGAATCTTGCAATTTACCAAGACGTGTATTAATTCATTCTCCCCTCGGCACAGCCCTTTGAGTTGGGCAGTCTCCACATCTTTTTTTTTTTTTTTTTAATTTTATTTATTTATTTATTTATTTATGGCTGCGTTGGGTCTTTGTTTCTGTGCGAGGGCTTTCTCTAGTTGCGGCGAGCTGGGGCCACTCTTCATCGCGGTGCGCGGACCTCACTATCACTATCGTGATATCACTATCACGGCCTCTCCTGTTGCGGAGCACAGGCTCCAGACGCGCAGGCTCAGTACTTGTGGCTCACGGGCCCAGTTGCTCCGCGGCATGTGGGATCTTCCCAGACCAGGGCTTGAACCCCTGTCCCCTGCATTGACAAGCAGATTCTCAACCACTGCCTCACTAGGGAAGCCCCTCCACATCTTATAGATGAGGAAAGCAAGGCCTTGTAGAGTTAGAATATGTACCTGAGATTGCTCATCTGTTTATCACCGGACGTAAACAGTGGGGAACAAATATTAAGGAAGGAGATGAAGGGAGAGGTCAGAACTCACTCCTTTTGGAGACAGCGGGCCAGCAGGTAAACCATTCCCGCTTACTCCAACCTGCAAGAGGAGAAAGCGCCACCCCAAATGTACCATATAGTGATGCCCAGCGGCTCCTACTCTGCAGCTTCCTTCCTCCCAAGATTTGAAAACTAGAGGGTGTGAAGAAGGGAGCCCTCCTACACCATTGGTGGGAATGTAACTTGGTGCAGCCACTATGGAGAACAGTATGGAGGTTCCTTAAAAAACTAAAAATATAACTACCATACGACCCAGCAATCCCACTACTGGGCCAATACCCAGAAAAGAGGAAAACTCTAATTCAAAAAGATACATGCACCCCAATGTTCACAGCAGCACTATTTACAATGGCCAAGACATGGAAACAACCTAAATGTCAATTGACAGATGAATGGATAAAGAAGATGTGGTACATATATAAATGGAATATTACTCAGCCGAAGGGGAAAAGGGGGGGGAGGGATAAATTAGGAGTTTGGGATTAACAGATACACACTACTATATGTAAAATAGATAAACAGCAAGGACCTACTGTGCAGCACAGGGAATTATATTCAATATCTTGTAATAACCTATAATGGAAAAGAATCTGGAAAAGAATAGGGATAAATTACCGTACAGTAGAAACTAACACGACATTGTAAAGGAACTATACTCCAATAAAAATTTTTTAAAAAGAGGATGTAATTACTTTATTTTCAAAAAAAAAAAAAGAATAGAGATAAATATATATGTATAAATGAATCACTTTGCTGTACACCTGAAACAAACACAACATTGTAAATCAACCATACTTCAATTAAAAAAAAAAAGATTTGAAAACTAAGTAAGGAAAATCAACTAAAGTAAAGATAATCGATTTTCTGATCAAGACCCCCCTCCCCGACCCTTTAATCTACTTAGAACCAGCTGCCTAAGAAACAGACCTCTTCTGGGACCTTTAGAATTTGCAGTTTTTGCCAGTGCAACAGTTACTGTACGTCTCCACGCCGCCCCCATGTGGAGGGTGGGTCATGACTCAGCAGGCATCTGGGGGTGTGGAGAGCACCGCAGTGTGGCCAGGGGTTAGTATGAGGTCCCAAGTCCCCTCCGCCCGGAGCAGTGGGCTGAGGCTCAGCTGTGGCCTTGTGTCCTTTCCCAGCTCCAAAGGCACTTCCACCCAGACCTCAGGCTTGGACAGAATCCTCATGATAAAAATATAACAATTAAAAATAGAAAAACAAATATAAATACTACTGTCTCGCTCGTAAAAACATGAGCACACTATATAGAGTCTCTATTATAATTTCTTGCTCAAAGAATTTTTGGTGTTAACATCCTTCCAAGTCTACTGCAAGGTGAATTCAAGGTGAATTCCCAGAGCCTAGGGTGGTGCTTGCTGTTCAGCAAGTTATTTACTGACTGACTGACCCAAACCCTGCCCGGACACACCTCAGGCAAAGAAGTGTAGGGAGATGGCGCAAGCCTTCGAGTCTGCTGTGGAGGGCTAAGGGCTTCTCTGCTATGTGCAAGTGAGGATTTTAAAGTTTGCTGAAGGCTCCTGCAGTTTGGGGTAGGTCAGGACCCATAACACTACTTTATGTTGGACTGAAACTTCAGAGAATAAGGATAGGATGAGAAGGAGGTGCCTGGGAACTGAGGGCAGGCTCCCGGAGAGCAGGCATCACCATCTAATTTATCCCTTGTCAATCAATGGATATCCTGGCTTGGCCGTTGCCCTGGAAGAAGTTACTTAACCCCTTCTCTCCTCTGTTCTACATCTGTGAAATATGAAAAGGAGGTGCCCATATCAATGGCTATTTAAAGGCTTAGATCAAACAATTTGTGTGAAGGTCTCTCAGGAGACTGTAACTTGACATCCCCAGAGTAGGGACTGGTATTCTTCTCTTTGTGTGCCCAGCATTGTACAGAGGGACTTCATAAGCACTTGTGAAACACAATAAAGGAAACCTCATTTAAAATGGAGTCAGGACCACCTAGAGGAGTGGGATAGGGAGGGTGGGAGGGAGACGCAAGAGGGAGGAGATATGGGGATATATGTATATGTATAGCTGATTCACTTTGCTATAAAGCAGAAACTAACACACCATTGTAAAGCAATTATACTCCAATAAAGATGTTAAAAAAAAAAAGAAATGGAGTCAGGAGGCCAGAAGGGGGAGTCCTCAGGCACTACTGCTTGAGGTCAGTTACAAACCCCAATAGAAGTAAGTCAGTTACAGACTCCAACAGGAAGACTGTCAATTACAGGCCCCAACAGGAAGAATTCTTGGCGCCCAGCAACAAACCCAGCCAATGGGAAACACCTGCCATCCCAAACTCTTGTTTTCCTCCAATGGCCTTTCATTCAAAACAACCCCTCCCAACTTCCCCCTTTTTCTCTATAAAGTAATGTTCCTTTGCTGTTGGGCTCACCTATATTTTTGCTGTAACTTGCTTGTCCCAAATTGCAATTCCTCTGCTATTCTCAAATCAATCCATTATGCTGATAAAGTAACTGGCTGTTTTATTTTTTAGGACAATACACTCACTGGAGGAATAACTAAAGGATGGTGAATTGCTACTCGCAGATTCTGGGTGGGCAGAACATTGGGAGAAAATTTCAGGGTAAATGGAGTAGACTTGGAGGAGGTGCTTAAATGAATGGATGGAAGGGTGTTAGAAGTACCACAGGCACACATGGGGTGTCTTAGGAGTACTGGAATCCAAAGAAGAGGGATCAGCTGAGTGCCTTGAAGTGTCCCGAAAGCATCTGCAAATACAGTCACCAAGTGAAGGGAAGTATCAGTGGAACTCTAGGGGAGAAGGGGTGGGTTGGTATAAAGTGGATAGATTACACAGAAGAAAGAATCTAAGTTGAAGGCATAAAAAAAGCACAAAATATACTGAAACGTAGCATCCACCCAGCACTCCCTGTGAGCTGACGACCACACGGAACTCAAGAATTCTGTTTGCTCAGAGACTTTATCCAGGTGGTAAATTTGACCAGTTCTGTGGGTACCAGGCCCAGTCTTCTGATTGTGACTCTCAGCCCAGGGCTTGAGAAGACACTTCCTGAAAGCCCACCCAACTCTCAATCCAAGCCCAGGCTTTTCCAGAACACAGTCACAGGATGAAGCCCAAGCTTCATTTTATTTATTTATTTATTTTTAATAAATGTATTTATTTATTTATTTTGGGCTGTTTTCCGTCTTTGTTGTTGGGTCTTTGTTTCTGCGCTCGGGCTTTCTCTAGTTGTGACAAACGGGGGCTTCTCTTCGTTGTGGTGCACGGGCTTCTTATTGTGGTAGCTTCTCTTGTTTCGGAGCTCGGGCTCTAGGCGCGCGGGCTTCAGTAGTTGCGGCACATGGGCTCAGTAGTTGTGGCTCACAGGCTCTAGAGCGCAGGCTTAGTAGTTGTGACACACGGGCTTAGTTGCTCTGCAGCATTTGGGACCTTCCCGGACCAGGGCTCGAACCTGTGTCCCCTGCATTGGCAGGCATATTCTTAACCACTGCGCCACCAGGGAAGTCCCCAAGCTTCATTTTAGAGGGCCCCTTCCTTCCCTGTGTGTCCTCATTGGTGAGGCTCTCTCACTGGGGGAGTGTGTGCCATTTCTGGGTGAGACGGGAATGCAGACAGAGACCCACTCTCCTGAGGCCTCCAAGTTCCACTCAGACCCTCTACGGGGTCCTTCTCCCCTTATTCCATTCCAGGCTGTGCTCTGCACTGGATGCCAGTGATGCTTTGAGAAAAGAGGCAGAGTCAGGAACTCTTTTTTCTCTCTCTTTTTCTTTCTTTTTTAATTGGGAAAGTTTGAGCACACCTGCAACCTAAGAGAAAGGGGCCAGCAAAAAAGGAGAAAGATGTTATTTATAATTGCCATATTTCATCAAACACAATATGCTATCAATTTAAAAATGAATTAAATATTTTGGATATCACCATTCTTAGTTTACAAATTATGACATCCCATCCTGATTTCAGAGATTTTTAAATGGGGGAAAATATGCAATATATCTAACATAGAAAGGCACTGCCATGTCCATTTGGAAGTTAAGCAAGTCATTAGCAAAGTAGTAGCTAGTATTTATTTAACAAACCCTTATTTAATGTTACTGTGTTCCAGGCACTGTCCTTAGGCCTTCATAAATAATAATTAATTTAATCCTTGGAACAACTCTATGAGATAAGTACTATAGCCATCCCCATTCTGTAGATCAGGAAACTGAGGCATTGAGAGGTTAAGAAATTTTCCCAAAGTCATTACGTAGCAGATGCAAGCTACAAACCATGGTCATTGCTCTCAGAGTCTGTTCTTCTTTCATTTATTCACCTGACTTTGGTCCACAGTAAAAGTCTGGTGAATAAATGAATGAGTGAGTGAATGAATTAAAAAAATAATCCAAACTGAACTTCAAGCCCGGAAGTTAGCATGGATGTCTTTTTTTTGTCCCCTACTCCTCTTAGGAAAAGGCCAACATGGCTTCCCTAAGTTCAAGGTCAGAGAACATTAGTGAAGTACTAAAGGAACTGAGAAGACAAGAACAGGGAGTGGGATGTGGTGTATGGAAAAGAAGGAAAAGTTGCAAAATAATCAGCATGACTATTTTGTAGTTGTGACTCTGCTATTCATCTAACTGTAGTCTAATGGTTTATCGGTAAAGTCGTCTGGGCTGTGAAGAAGGACGGTGTTCTGGGAGAGAGCGCCACCTACTGAGTGACCATCACCATAACCCGAGAATTTCCTCCAGGACAGCCAAGACAGCAGGAGAGGGGACAAAACGGCTTCAGAAATGGACCTACAATGAGAAAGTCAATTTACCAACAAATGATCTTGAACCTAAAGCTAAGTTCTTCTCCAGACCATGCAGATGGTAATAGCTCAGAAAGTGTTCTACATAAGAAGTTAAAGAATCTAGAGGGACTTCCCTGGTGGTGCAGTGGTCAAGAATCCGCCTGCCAATGCAGGGGACATGAGTTCGAGCCGTGGTCTGGGAAGATCCCACATGCCGTGGAGCAACTAAGCCCGTGTGCCACAACTACTGAGCCTGTGTGCCACAACTACTGTAGCCCATGCACTGCAGCGAAAAGTAGCCTCCATTCACCACAACTAGAGAAAGCCTGTGCACAGCAATGAAGACCCAACGCAGCCATAAATAAATAAATAAATTTATAGAATAAAGTTAAAAAAGAAGAATCTAGAAAAGATCTGCTTGGCCTGAACAATGAGGACTTTGCTGAATTCCATGGCTGTAGTTTAGCTCATTTCCACACTACACATGGCAACAATGAACGCAGAGGTAAACTCATACTCTTAAGGGAGAAATAAAACTAACAGTTATTGAGTCTCTATTTTGTGCTTCACCAATGCATTCATTTCACCTTCATTCATTCAGTAAATATTTGCTGAGCAGTTACTATGTGGCGAGCACTGCTCCCAGACAATGGGAAAACAACACTGAACAAAGGCAGTGGTCCCGGTTCTTGCTCTTCAGAAGCTTGCCTGGGGGAGGAGGAGCGATGGATAGAAAATAAACAAGTACTCCGGTAATTTCAGACAGTGAGAATCGATGTCAAGAAAATAAAACCAGAAACTGGGGAAAGAGTGATCACATCATTTAAAACTACCAATCATCTTGTGAGATAATGTTATCACTCCCATTCTACGGGCTCTGAGAGGTAAAGTACTTAGCCCGAAGTCTGTTGAATTCAGTCCTCAGGGAGGGAGTGAGAAATCAAGCTGGCTAGGATTTAATTCTCTGCCTTTCTGAATCCAAAGCCTGTCTCTCATCACTCACGAGGCTGCCCAGGAAAAGAGGCAAGATGGACAATCAGCTCAGGATGTCCTAGTTGGTATGTTATGTCAATCAATATATTTCACTGTAAGAGTTGTTTACAATACCCAAGTGTCTCTAGCAGGGCGCAAGCATGGGTGTTCACGTGGATTCTCAGAATCTGATGGTCCTTGATCTTCTTTTTTTCTTAATATTTATTTATTTATTTGATTGCACCGGGTCTTAGTTGCGGCTCACAGGCTCCTTAGTTGCGGCTCGCCAGCTCCTTAGTTGTGACATGTGAACTCTTAGTTGTGGAATGCATGTGGGATCTAGGGATCAAACCCAGGCCTCCTGCATTGGGAGCATGGAGTCTTATCCTCTGCGCCACCAGGGACGTCCCGGTCCTTGATTTTTCAGAACACACTGAAGAGGGAAAAAGCAAGCAAAGACCCTTCAGTTCTTGCCATGTGAGGCAGTGTATTTGTCCACAAGGCTTAAACTGATCTTGTACATTCAAGAATTCTTTTTTAGTTTTTTTTATTATACGAATCTCATCACGTTAGAGGATGTGTGGTCTTCCTTGTGCTTTCACAGTAAACCGTCATTTCCAGGAAGACGGGAAGAGAACCTAGGGAGAGAGTTCTGTGGTGTGGATCTTGCCAAGTCATCCGTAGGACAGGGAATATTGGGTTACCTCCCTAGAGGAAGAGGCTGCCCTTTGTGACTGAGGTCGGAAGGATGTTGCCATCTCCTCTGAATGTCCACAGCAGGGTCTTCACATTGTCAGAGCCCCTCTCGGACAGCTTGTTGCTTCCTCACTCCCCTCGGAAGCCGGAAAAGACATGTGTTTCCTCACTCCTACTGCTTTCCTCCTCCAAGGGAGGGCGCAGGTTTGTGGGCTGCTAGTGAGCGGAGTGGCTGAAACCACTTCAATTCAAATTACGTTGTGAAGAATTTATGGTAGTTTCCGACCACTGAAGATGACTGTACATCCTACAATTGGGCTTCAGCAGAAAGGAGTTGCTTGGTTTGACAAGCCCAGCTGCCAGCTGACTTTAAAACCTTGCTCTTCTCGGGCTCACAGATAACAAGTAGGAACCGCGTTGTTAATACACGGGCCCTGGGAGCAGCGGTGTCATTATGGACAACAATGACCAGTACAGATGCGGCCACTGCCTCTGTCCTCCCAGCCTCCCACTCATTATCCCTGCTGGCTGCTTTCCTTCCCCAAAGCATGATGCTATTAATGGGCTTTTATTGAATTTGAAAATGGCTACAAGCATTTTGAAAAAATAACCCATCAGGAAACATAAAATAACCAGAGCAGACTCTAAAGTGCTTTTTAAAAATGACATGAGCCGATAATGCCAACACTTCACTTTACCAGCCTTCCCTGCATCCTTCAGGGTTATCTGTTTGCGTCCTGCTGTTATCCTTGAGGAAACTGGTCCATAAAATGTTACTGAGGCAAAACCGAGTTACAGCCTGACCTCACATGGGGCTCCCCTGATAAGATCTTTCCTGTGCAAAGCTTGGTGGATTGTGCTTTTGCACCATTTCCACCCCCTTCACTGTATGAATCCTCAACCCCAGGACTGAGAGTTCCCTCCTGTTTTTAAATAATTTCTTTATCACTGGGTTTTGCATTAGATATAGCAAGCAGCCCAGGATGTTCATGAACATAACCCCTTGGAAATGGCACTTTCTTTCCCCTTCCTCGTAAGGTCCTCCAGCTGTCTTCACATTTACAGTGTTTCCAAATGACTACAGCTTTTAGTTTCTCTGTCATTTTATCATCATGGGTCTTTTTTTTTTTTTTTTTTTAATAGTAATTTTTTTTTTAATTTATTTTTTTTTTTATATTTTTATTTTTGGCTGTGTTGGGTCTTCGTTTCTGTGCGAGGGCTTCCTCTAGTTGCGGCAAGTGGGGGTCACTCTTCATTGCGGTGCGCGGGCCTCTTCACTATCGTGGCCTCTCTTGTTGCGGAGCACAGGCTCCAGACGCGCAGGCTCAGTAGTTGTGGCTCACGGGCCCAGCCGCTCCGCGGCATGTGGGATCCTCCCAGACCAGGGCTCGAACCCGTGTCCCCCGCACCGGCGGGCAGATTCTCAACCACTGCGCCACCAGGGAAGTCCCAATCATGGGTCTTTTAATGTAGATCTCTTAGGAACTTAGTACCTTGCTATCTCAATGTCTTGAGCTACAGAAATTTATTGCTAATTCCAATGACAATAAGTTCTTACTGAGAGGTTTCGTTTATTCAGCCAGGGTTTTTGGAGAGGTGGCGGCACAAAGCCAGTAGTGGTTCAGAAACCTGGGGTAAGTAGGCCAGGTGAACAAGATTGGGGAAAGAACAGTTGGAGGAAGTCTTGCAGGCATGCTCAGTTTGGAGTAGCGAAAGCACTGTTTTGCATTTTGAACAGAGGAAGAGTTTAAGGAAGGATTTGGAGGCATGTCAAGTTTGGAGAAATGTAAGCACTGTAATTCAGTAAGGCAGGAGTGGGAGGTACACTGAGGAATGATAAGAAGTGAGGAGAGGAGGGGACTTCCCTGGTGGCGCAGTGGTTAAGAATCCGCCTGCCAATGCAGGGGACACGGGTTCGAGCCCTGGTCCGGGAAGACCCCACATGCCGCGGAGCAACTAAGTCCATGCGCCACTACTGAGCCTGCGCTCTAGAGCCCGCGAGCCACAACTACTGAGCCCATGAGCCACAACTACTGAAACCCGTGTGCCTAGAGCCCATGCTCCACAAGAGAAGCCACCGCAATGAGAAGCCCACGCGCTACAATGGAGAGTAGCCCCCGCTCACTGCAACTAGAGAAAGCCTGTGCGCATCAACAAAGACCCAAAACAGCCAAAAATAAATTTTAAAAAAAAGAAGTGAGGAGAGGGGACCCGGGACATAGGTAAACTTGCTTTAATAGCCCCACAAGTCAGCAGAATGCCCCATGCCTTTGATTACTAACCAAAAGTCCTATTAGACTCCTGGGAATTTTAGACACACACACACACACACACACACACACACACAATCACTTTACTTTTTGGGGGGTTAAAAAAGGTTTTTCTAATTTTTTTTTTTAAACTTTGGGTTTATTTATTTTATTTATTTATTTATTTATGGCTGTGTTGGGTCTTCGTTTCTGTGCGAGGGCTTTCTCTAGTTGTGGCAAGTGGGGGCCACTCTTCATCGCGGTGCGCGGGCCTCTCATTATCGCGGCCTCTCTTGTTGCGGAGCACAGGCTACAGACGCGCAGGCTCAGTAATTGTGGCTCATGGGCCTAGTTGCTCCGCGGCATGTGGGATCTTCCCAGATCAGGGCTCGAACCCGTGTCCCCTGAGTTGGCAGGCGGATTCTTAACAACTGCGCCACCAGGGAAGCCCCCTTATTTATTATAATTAGATTTACTTTTTTTTTTTTTAACATCTTTATTGGAGTATAATTGCTTTACAATGGTGTTAGTTTCTGCTTTATAACCAAGTGAATCAGTTATACATATACATATGTTCCCATATCTCTTCCCTCTTGCATCTCCCTCCCTCCCACCCTCCCTATCCCACCCCTCTAGGTGGTCACAAAGCACCAAGCTAATCTCCCTGTGCTATTCGGTTGCTTCCCACTAGCTATCTATTTTACGTTTGGTAGTGTATATATGTCCATGCCACTCTCTCACTTTGTCACAGCTTACCTTTCCCCCCTATATCCTCAAGTCCATTCTCTAGTAGGTCTGTGTTTTTATTACCATCTTACCACTAGGTTCTTCATGACCTTTTTTTTTTTTTCCTTAGATTCCATATATATGTGTTAGCATACTGTATTTGTTTTTCTCTTTCTGACTTACTTCACTCTGTATGACAGACTCTAACTCCATCCACCTCACTACAAATAACTCATTTTCGTTTCTTTTTATGGCTGAGTAATATTCCATTGTATATATGTGCCACATCTTCTTTATCTACTCATCCAATGATGGACACTTAGTTTGCTTCCATGTCCTGGCTCTTGTAAATAGAGCTGCAATGAACATTTTGGTACATGACTCTTTTTGAATTATGGTTTTCTCAGGGTATATGCCCAGTAGTGGGATTGCTGGATCATATGGTAATTCTATTTTTAGTTTTTTAAGGAACCTCCATACTGTTCTGCATAGTGGCTGTATCAATTTACATTCCCACCAACAGTGCAAGAGTGTTCCCTTTTCTCCACATCCTCTCCAGCATTTATTGTTTGCAGATTTTCTGATGATGGCCATTCTGACTGGTGTGAGGTGATACCTCATTGTAGTTTTGATTTGCGTTTCTCTAATGATTAGTGATGTTGAGCATTCTTTCATGTGTTTGTTGGCAATCTGTATATCTTCTTTGGAGAAATGTCTGTTTAGGTCTTCTGCCCATTTTACAACTGACAAAGGATTAATCTCCAAGATTTACAAGAAGCTCATGCAGCTCATTAACAAAAAAACAAACAACCCAATCCAAAAATTAGCTTTACTTTTTATTCTTCACTTTGGGTTTTAAAATAATATGCCCTGTTGGACTTCCCTGGTGGCACAGTGGTTAAGAATCTGCCTGCCAATGCAGGGGACACAGGTTCGAGCCCTGGTCTGGGAAGATCCCACATGCCACGGAGCAACTAAGCCTGCGCACCACAACAAGAGAAGCCACCGCAATGAGAAGCCCACGCACCACAACTAAGAGTAGCCTCTGCTTGCCGCAACTAAAGAAAGCCCGAGTGCAACAATGAAGACCCAACACAACCAAAAATAAAAAATAAAAAATAAAATTGAAAAATAAAAATAATATGCTCTGTCATTAGCAAGAATGTGATTGTGGCACATCAGAAGATTTATGTTATAATTGGTGCCTCTTCTACAGCCTCCATATATCCATGTATTCATTAACTGTACATTTTCAGTTTATACACTTTGCTTACAAGCTCCTTTTCAAAATCATCCTTGCATCCTAAATAGTGGAATATGTAAAGCATAGGAATATATATGTATAACCTGAATCAATGCTTAGATTTATTTGGTATAAGCAGCTATATGGTTTTTGGGAAATTCTGAGAAAATTGAAAAATTAGATGTGCAATGGAATAGACATTTAATTAGATGTTAATTAGAGAAAACAAAATACACCAGTCTGTAAAGATTGTTCATTGTTTAAATCCCCAATGTGAAAGGCTGCAGTTTATGTTCCAGCCCCTTGCACAGCAGTGATTTTGACTAATTCTCCTCTCACTGACGCCCGTGGCTCTCCATCTGTCGATACATTACTGTCTGAATTTCGACAGCAAAGGCATATTTTTAAAATCCTGTCTTCCCTTTGCATTTCACTCTGATTTTCTACTGAAGTGATGTTAATTTCAGCTCAGGCAAAGCGTGTTCCCCAGCTCATTAGGAATAGGGACACTTCTACGGGTCCTTTTTCTGATTATCATAAATTATGAGGTGACATGGACAGAGGTGAAGTCAGATCTGTATGACCCAAGAGAGCCAGGGAGAGAGTCAAACGTTTTTAAGTGGAATACAAACATCTTGGTTTCCAGGCTTTAAGAGTCAAAAACGCAGCAAAGACAATTTAGATCACACACTTTACTTTCTCTTCAATGAGAGTATCTAATTATGACCAACACTTTGGTGGAAATTCAGGAATGTGCAAAGCTGACAAAGAGTTTGCGGTACTGATTTGCAAATAAAGATGAGAGGTACCAAATCCAAAGATGTAGATAGCAACTTAAGTGAAGGAGGAACTGAAAGAAATCAAAATATAATTTGAAGACCTCTGGGTTCTAGAAGAAAGGGGTATCCTTTAACAAGGACATAGTAAATTGTAGCAGGCACACACACAAAAAATAGAAAACGAGGAAAAAAATCTGTAATTGAAGAAGGGAAAAAGTCTTGGGGAAAAGATGATCATGAGAGGATAGTAATTTTTATACATCCATATTCAAATATAAAGTACGATTTTCAGAAATCAAATCTAAGCCCATTCAGGTGTTTTAAGGTTTATTGGAATGGATGTACAGATATAAAACAATCCTATATACAAAGAATTGGTATTTAATGGACACGTAGTCTCTCTCTTTGATTTCCTCTGTCTGTCCAACTCCACTACATTCCCTGGCCTTACTGACAAACGTGAGCCTTGGAAGGAATCCTGTCATCTTATGAAGGATGAGTTGCTGTTTAATGTTGTTTTTTTTTTTGTTTGTTTTGTTTTTTTTAAGCCAGCATTTTATTTATTTATTTATTTTTTGGCTGTGTTGGGTCTTCATTTCTGTGCGAGGGCTTTCTCTAGTTGCGGCAAGCGGGGGCCACTCTTCATCGCGGTGCGCGGGCCTTTCACCGTCGCGGCCTCTCTTGTTGCGGAGCACAGGCTCCAGACGCGCAGGCTCAGTAGTTGTGGCTCACGGGCCTAGTTGCTCCGCGGCATATGGGATCGTCCCAGACCAGGGCGCGAACCCGCGTCCTCTGCATTGGCAGGCAGACTCTCAACCACTGCGCCACCAGGGAAGCCCTAATGTTGTTTTTTGTTTGTTTGTTTTTTGTTTTTGTCTGCATTGGGTCTTCGTTGCTGCGCGCAGGCTTTCTCTAGTTGCAGCGAGCGGGGGCTACTCTTCATTGCGGTGCGTGGGCTTCTCATTGTGGTGGCTTCTCTTGTTGCAGAGCATGTCCTCTGGCGCACGGGCTTTAGTGTGGCACGCGGGCTCAGTAGTTGTGGCTTGCAGGCTTAGTTGCTTCGCAGCATGTGGGAATCTTCCGGGACCAGGGCTGGAACCCGTGTCTCCTGCATTGGCAGGCGGATTCTTAACCACTGAGCCACCAGGGAAGCCCTAATGTTGATTTTTAATGCCAGATATATATATTTTTTCCTGTCTGTGTTTTTGCTTTATTTTCTCCTCATCCTTAGCTGAAGCTTCCTTTGACTGGACACAGTAGTGTCTTTAAGACTCATTCCCACCTAAAAACCTTGATGGAACAAAGAGGGAAGTGATCCAGAAGGCATCTGAGACCAGAGCTCACTACGGTAGGTCTCTGCAAGGAGTGATGCTGGAGAATCTCCGGCATTACCTGACCGCACGCCGCAGCCTGGGCAGAACCCCGCACAGAGCGGGATGGAGCAGAAGAGCCGGGCCGCCTGCGGCAGGTGGGACGAGCCGGCGGAGACCCCAGGCGGCGGGCGAGCTGGGCCCGGAGCGGGAGAGGCTTCCGCGGCTGCGCGGCCGGGCCTTCCGCTGAGTGCCGCGCGGGGGCGCTGCGGTGCCACCGCGTCACCCCCACACTCGCTCCTCGGTGCCTGGAACCCAGGAGCGCCTCCAGGGCATTAAGCAGAGCCCGGGGCGAGGACTGGAAGCAGGAGGTCGGATACAGACGACAACGATCCCGTTCGCCGAACGGCGACCTGGGCACAGGGCAGGTTAATCTTTAGGCACCCGGAAACTTATAGATTTGATGCTGGGTGTTAGGAAGGACCGAGAAGGAGCCTTTCTGGGGGCCGTGACCGCACCCTCCTTGGAGGGCAAGCTTCCCTACGCCTCCCGGGAAAACAAAGCCTTGCAGTCTGGGGATATTTTTCGAAGGCAGCTTGGTGATAATTTGTCGTTTCTTAAGCTTGTCCTATGAGGGCCTCACTCCCACCCCGCCCCTCCCCAAGCAGTTTATGAAGGAATTCCTTCCAACACCCCCAGGGCGCTCTCTGAAAGCAGTTCTGGCAAATATGGTTTCCATTTTCTCATTACATCCGCAGGGATATTTTAGTGTCCCGCGCAGAAACCGAGCTCCAAAGAAGAGGAATGAGGCCTGTGAACTCAGGGATGCGTCTTAGGCTGATTGCACTGTACACTTCCGCCTTCTCCTCTTCCTCCCTTTCCTCCTCCTCCCTCCCCTTCGTCCTCTTTGTGTCAGGCTCTGCAGAGCTGGTGGAAGGGCCCGTTAATCTGTGGTCTGCCCCTTCAATGGATTTAAAGGGTCACCTTATGCCCTGGTTCAGTCCAAAGTAGTCTCAATTTATACTGTTCCTTCAAGGTCGTGTTTTTGTTTTTGCTTAAGGATTCTGAGAGGCCTAGAAATATCTAAGTACTAAAGCACTAGGTAATAGATGGAAAGCAGATTGTATGACAATGTGGTAGCACGGCGTAAGCCCCCTTCTGGGCCGGCTTTACTTCATTCATGCTTTTCCAAACCAGGGTTCCCGAGGGTACTATATATACCCAGTTGGGAGCAGCTCATCCACCCCGAAGGAGCCCGTCTAGGCCCCAGCTGGGCCAAGCACAGCTATATGCTTGACAATGTAATAACTTTGAAGCAGTGTATTGTCACAAGTCTACAAGTCAAACATGTAGGTCAAATACTAAGAGACATGGGCGAGCACAGAAAGAAGCAACCCCTGTGGGCTGGAGGCGTCGAGGAAGATCTCTTAAAGGACAGGGGAACTGGTGGGGACTTGAAGGGATGAGGAACTCCTGAGTGGTTGGCATGCATTATGTAGGGGTGAGAATCAGTCAATCAATATCTACCTCATTTTGGAGAGGAACGCATTATAGGGAGTGTCCCCAGGGTACGCTGAGGACCGTAAGCTAACCACACTGTTAGATATTGAGGGCTCATAGGAGAAATAGTTGGAAAGGTAAATTAAGACCAGTTTGCTGAGGGCCTTGAAGACCAAGCATAAAAAATGTTGCAATTGATCCTGTGGGCAAGAGTTTCCCACAAGTATGCGGTCACACTGGTGTAAGCCAATGGGTTAGAAGTGAGTGGAGGTATTGACCCACTTCAGGGAGGCTGGGGGGGCGGGAGGTGCTGGAGGTCCCAGGCCAGGGGCTTCTACTCAGCAGGCTCCTTTGTTTATCCCACTGTCCATGGAGATATTATCATAATCCGTATTTGCCATGACTTGGAAATGCTTGGCTGTCACTGCTCTATAGGCATGAGTTGCTAAAGATATTTGGACACGTGTGTGATATTTTGAGTTGTAATTTTATTTGCTTCCCCAACTGGACTATAAACTCGTCCAGGAGAGGAACTCTGTCATTTCTCTTCTGTTGTCCTCGCTTTCCCGCCTGAGGAGTAAATGCTCAAGAGATACTTAATAGTTTGAGTAATTGAATATTATGGCCTTAAAAAACTAAACTTCACAAATCATCTGAGAGGGATGACTGCTCTGCCAGCTTCTAAGAAGCCTCAGAAATCATAAAAGTCGGAGTGGGACTAACTCTAAGACGTAGGTCAGAAACCTGTGCTTCAGAGGAATGTGAAAACATTTCTGCTGGTGGTCACATTTAGAACTGTCAAGAAAGAAAAGGTCAGAGAGTCTCAAAAGGTTAATAGTATAAAGGAATAATTCTCTGGGTCAAGACCTGGGCGTTTGCTTTTTTTTTTTTTTTTTTTTTAAAGTCACCTACTTTATTTATTTATTTATTTATGGCTGTGTTGGGTCTTCGTTCCTGTGCGAGGGCTTTCTCTAGTTGCGGCGAGTGGGGGCCACTCTTCATCGCGGTGCGCAAGCCTCTCACTATTGTGGCCTCTCTTATTGCGGAGCACAGGCTCCAGACGCGCAGGCTCAGTAGTTGTGGCTCACGGGCCCAGTTGCTCCACGGCATGTGGGATCTTCCCAGACCAGGGCTCGAACCCGTGTCCCCTGCATTGGCAGGCAGATTCTCAACCACTGCGCCACCAGGGAAGCCCTGGGCGTTTGCTCTTGAAGAATCAAGTCTGACTCATTTGCATGTTAGAAACCTCCTGATCATAATTCTGGTAATATTCTATTCAGCGGTCATCAGAATAACAATATTTTCCTCCTTATTAATCTTTCTTCATTCTTAGGTGGGGGTGGGTCATGAAGTTCCCACTAAAGGTAAAGGGATGTGAACAGGCTGGCAGTCCCTCAAGATGTTAAGCATAGAATTACCATAAGACCCAGTAATTCCATTCCTAGGTATCTACCCAGGAGAAATGAAAATATATGTCCACACAAAAATTTGTATATGCATAGCGGCATTATTATAGCTAAAAAGTGGAAGCAACTCAAATGTCCATAAACTGGTGAATGGACAAGTAAAATACAGTATATCCATGCAATGGAATATAATCCAGCAATGAAAAGGAATTAAGTACTGATATATGCTACAACTTGAAAACATGTTAGTGAGACAAGTCATTCATAAGGGACCACAAATTGTATGATTCCATTTCTATGAAATGTCTAGAATAGTCGAATTTATAGACAGCAAGTAGATTGATGGTTGCCTAGGGCTGAAGTGGGGTGGGAGAAATGGGAGTGATTGCTAATGGGTATGGAATTTCTTTTTGAGGTGATGAAAATGTTCTGAAATTAGATTATGGTGATGGTTGCACAACTCTGTGAATATTCTAAAAAGCATTGCAAAAAAAGTTAACATGATGCTACAAAGGAGAGGATCTAATCACAGTGAAGGGAGAGTTGCTCGAGCTTAGAGGGCGAGGGGCTTTAACCCAAGGACTTGTTTTCCCAGATTTCTCCAAAGGAGAACCAAGGTTGGGCAGATGGAATAAGGGGCAGGTGGAAAGGACTGACAACGCAATTAACCCTAAGGAGGAGGAGGATGAAGGGTGACGGTCAGGTTAGCGTGGAAAAAAGGAGGTTAGTAGAGCAAGTTAGTGCTCTTGAGGGAAGGTAGGGGCAACAAACCGTAACCAGCTTTTCTCTTCTCTCCGGAGATCCTGGTCGGTTTCACGTGGGAGCGACCCAGCAGCCCCCCTAGAGACCAGCTCCTCCTGGCATGTTCAGCTACTAGACGGCCACCCTCTCTTCTTTAAAGGCAGATGCAAACTACCTTCCTGTGTTAAGTGAATACAGTAGTCTGATTTTGAGTTCTAGGGATTGGAATTGGGGGCACAGACTTGTTCCTGAACAGTAGAGGGCGCTGTGAGCATGTAAAGTTTGGGTTAGAGATTGCATTGCTGAAGGGCAAAGGAAGAAGGAAGTAGTTCGGTTAGAGTCTGCACTGCATTAGAATCTAATGCAATCAGACTAGAAAAACATACTTCGGTTTTTGGAACACAATTGCCACATTCTTGAAACAATGATTTGGCACACGTGCCACTGTATTGAAATAAAACCAAACCCCAAGAGCACTGTTAATTCTTAGAGGAATGATTTATTTAGACAGTCTGGACCTTGATTTCATCGAATAAGTATTTATTGAATGCCTACTATGCACAAGGTATTGAGAATTTTGATATAGCCTAAAACCATAAATCCAAAGAGATTGCCGAGCGCTGCTGTGGATGGATTTTAAAAATGAAAACCATATTATCTGTATGCACATTCATCATGTGAACTCATAATGCAATCGAATTCTATTCAAAGATGCAGTATTGTCAGGAAACATCTGATAGAGAAGGAGGAAAATTGTTGGCTTTTTAATCTAGTCTCCCTGCCAAGTCAACTGTGTGAAAGCGTAATAAGAGCTAAATTTATTCAGTGCATTCTGTGTGCCAGGCACTGTTCTAAATGCTTTACAACCTTGATATAATAGCGTGGTCTGTGAACCAGCAACAGCACCAGGAGCTTGTTAGACATGCACAATCTCAGGGGCACCCCAGACCTACTGACTCAGAAGCTGCAATTTAAAGTTTCAGAGGCACGTAGTAGAGTCTATGTATTACCTTATTTAATCTCCGTAACCATCCTGTAACAGAGGTATATTATTATCTCCATCTTAAAGTAGGAAACTGTGGGAAGAGAAGTTAAGGACCTTGCCCAGAGCAAAGTTGGGATTTTTAACTCAGGCAAAATAGTTTCCACGTTCATCCTCTTATTCATATCGCCAAACTTTTCTTCTTTATCTTCTCTCACCCAGATGGATGAAGCAGACATAATAAACATGTCTACTTATTATCATCTTGGTTAAGTAGTCACTGTTTACAAATCTATTTGAGATCCTTAAAGTAAAAGTACTTTTTATGGGTTAGTTATACAAAGTAAAATTTAAGCATTCCTTTCTTGGGAGTACTTTTTAACCACAAGTACTGTTTACAGCAGTGTGTTTTTACGTCTGCCTCACCTGCCTTTAACACACCAGGCACACTCCTACCCCAGGGCCTTTGCACTTGCCCCATATATTTGCATGCTTAGCTCTCTCACTTCCTCAACTCTTTGTTTAAATAGTACATTCTCTAGAAGCCTTCCTTGACTACCTTACTAGAAATTACAACTGTCCTTTTTTTAAAAATATTTATTTATTTATTTATTTGACTGTGCTGGGTCTTAGTTGCGGCATGCGGCATCTAGTTCCCCGATCAGGGATCAAACCCCGGCCCCCTGCATTGGGAGCGTGGAGTCTTAACCACTGGACCACCAGGGAATTCTCACAACTGTCCCTTTCTAAGGTGATTCAGAAAGGAAAGAAGAAGCCTATCCCAAAACTGAAGCAAAAGAGAAGGTTTACAAGCAAAGAAGGCCACGCAGAAAGAGGTCAACATATTAAAGAAGAAAAAGATCCATACATCTCCCGTCTTCCTGTGGCTCAGGACACTGAAACTCTGAAGGCAGGGCATGTACCTTCAGAAGAGTGCATCCAGGAAGAATAAGCTTGACCACTGGGCCACCCTTAGGTTCCCCCTGGTTTCCGAGTGGGTCACAGAGAAATGGAGAACAACAACACATGTGCTCACTGTGGTTGTCAAGGGCAGATCCAGCAAGCTGTGAAGAAGCTCTGCTACTCTGATATGGCCAAGGTCAACACATTGAGGAAGGAAGAAGACATACCTTAGACTAGACCTACCATCATGCTTTAAATGTGGTCAACGAAACTGGGATCATTTAAATGGAGTCCAGCACATCTGTTTTAAATATATTAATTAAGGTTTCCTGTGATCCAAGAAAAAAATTATAGCTGTGCCTTATTCCCCACCCCCAACACCTCTATTCCCCTCCTCTGCTTTGTTTTTCTCAGTAGCCCTTTTTATAACCTGTTTTTTTCCATTATAGTGCAAATTTCCATCAGGACAGAGATTTTTGTTTGTTTCATTCATTGTGCATCCCTCCCTACCCCCATCTGTTAGAAAATTACCTGGCACAATACAGGTGCTTTATAATATTTGTTGAGTGAATGAATGAATGAACAAATGAATAAGTGACTCGTTCCTACCTGACTGCAAACTTCTCAAGGTGCTGGATGATGTTTTACTCAGTTTTATATCTCAAAATTCTAGCAGTGTATTGGTAAAATAAATGTTTATTGAAATGGATTTGTTGCATTGAGAGCATAGCTATAGAAGTTTAATTTGGACATTTATGTCACCAGAATCCTTTTGCCTGTTGTTCAGAAAAGGTCAGATAAAAAATCTGGATATTGTACCACAATTCATAAGCGAAGCCCACTCAGCTGTAATAAAGGATAATTATATGTTGTGCATTTCATGTCTACAGTTTTGAGAATTTCATACTTGATAGGCAGTTTTTATTTGATATATAAACATCTTAATAGCTTATAAATGTATCACTTTTTACTTAATGATATTGAGTTACTTTAAGAAGGTTCTCTGCATGTCAAAATTGTAAAAGCTATTATTTGATGTAGCAGTTGCTAGGGTAACCATCTTAATGAGCAATTAAGCATGTGAAGTCAGTGGAACTCATCCATGTATAAAATTTCAACTCCAGTGGTTCAGAAAGAGACACATCATTATTTTCATGTTTTAAAACGAAATTAAAATTTTAGTCATGTGGGACTTCCCTGGTGGTGCAGTGGTTAAGAATCCGCGTGCCAGTGCAGGGGACACGGGTTCGAGCCCTGGTCCGGGAAGATCCCACATGCTGCAGAGCAACTAAGCCCATGCACCACAACTAATGAGCCTATGTGCCACAACTACTGAAGCCCACGTCCCTAGAGCCCATGCTCTGCAACAAGAGAAGCCACTGCAGTGAGAAGCCTGTGCACCTCAACGAAGACCCAACACAGCCAAAAATAAATTAATTAATTAAAAAAAAAATGAACCTCAATCTTTATTTCATACCATGTGCTAAAAACTAACCTGAAATGGGTCATAGACCTCCATGTAAAGCAAAAATTCTAAGACTTTTTAGATAAAAGTATAAGAGAAAATCTCAGCAACATTGGGTAAGGCAAGAATTTCTTAAATAAGAAAAGCATAAAGCAAAAAGAAAAAGTTGATAATTTGAATTTCATCAAAATAAAAACTTTTGCTCTTCAAAAGTCACTGATGAAAAATTAAAAGGTAAGCCAAAGCTGGGAGAAAATCTTTGCAAAACATATGTATAATAGAGAATTTGAACGCAGAATATAAAGAGTGCTTAGAGCTCAATAAAAACAAACAAAAAACCTTGATAATAAATTGGCAGATTTGAATAGACACTCCACCAAAGGCAATATATGGATAACAAGTAAGTCAACAAGCATATGAAAAGGTGTTTAGCGTACTTAGTATTTGCATGTTTGGGAAATGCAAATTAAAACCGAAATGAAATGCCACTGCACACACACACTAGTGTAGCTAAAAAGGTTGATGATACCAAGTTTGGCAGAGGATGCGGAGTGCCTGGAGCTCTCATGCTTTGCAAATAGTACAGACATATTGGAAAACACTTTGGCAGTTTCTAATAAAGTTCAACATACACTTACACAACCCAACACCTTGCTCTTATGTATTTATCCAGGAGAAATTGAAAAAAAGAGTCTTCACAAAGACTTGTATAAGAATGTTAATAGTTTTTTTCATAATGGCCCCAAACTTTAAATAATCAAACTGTTCATCAACAGGGTAAATTATAAAAATGCTGTAGAATATTCATTCATGTCTTCTATAGAAATTAAGAGAGGAATATGTTTGTATATGGGTATATGTGTATATGTGTGTGTGCATATATCAAAGGGTTGGTGAATGGGCAGGAAAGAGTAAACAGGAGGGCACATTTACCCACCCACTAACACTTTCCCATATTCTTCATTCTTTTTTCCCTGTAGGTGGAGTTTATGTTTGATGTCAATTCCCTTTGGGCTAAAGAAATTCTTTCAGCATTTTTTTAGTGCAGATCTGCTGACAATAAACTGTATCAGTTTGGGTTTATCTGTAAATGTATTCATTTACATTTCTTTTTTTTTATATAATTTTTTTAAAGATTTATTTATTTTATTCATTTATTTTTGGCTGCGTTGGGTCTTCGTTGCTGCGCACTGGCTTTCTCTAGTTGCAGCGAGCGGGGGCTACTCTTTGTTGCGGTGCACGGGCTTCTCATTGCGGTGGCTTCTCTTGTTGCGGAGCATGGGCTCTAGGCACACGGGCTTCAGTAGTTGTGTCATGCGGGCTCTAGAGCTAAGGCTCAGTAGTTGTGGCGCACGGGCTTAGTTGCTCTGCAGTATGTGGGATCTTCCCAGACCAGGGCTCAAACCCGTGTCCTCTGCATTGGCAGGCAGATTCTTAACCACTGCACCACCAGGGAACTCCCCATCAGGGCTTTAAAAGCTAAATTAATTTCTCTCCCTTCTGTTCAATTATTTTCTTCCAAGTACTTTCCTGTTCTCTTTTTTCCAGCTTGCCTCTTGGTGTTAGTTTTCTTTCACTCCTGACTTTTCATTTCTTGCACTTTTCTTCCTCTTTCTCATTTTTTCCTGTCTTTTCCCCTTTTCCCTCTGACCTCTTTCAACCTCCTTTCCGTAAGTTATTTTTGTTTTCCCACTTATAATTCATATTTTGTACCAGCTTTATTGAGATATAATTCACATACTACACAATTCACACATTTAAAGTGAACGTTTCAATGGTTTTTACTATATTCATGAAGTTGTGCAACCATCACTGCAACCAACTTTAGAATATTTTTATCATCCCCAAAGAAACTCTCTGCCCTTTAGCCATTGCTCTCTGATCCGCCCATTTCTCCCAGCCCCAGGCAAACACTAATCTAATTTCTGTTTCTACAGATTTGCATATTATGGAAATTTCGTGTAAATGGGATCGTATAATATGTGGTCTTTTGTGACTGGCTTCTTTCACTTAGCACTTTGTGTAATGTTTTCAAGGCTCATTTACATTGTGGTATTAATCAGAGCTTCATTTCTTTTTATGGCCAAATAATATTTCATTATATGGATATACCAATTTTGTTTATGTTTATCAGTTAATGGATATTTGTGTTGTGTCTTGGCTATTAGGAATAATGCTGTTATGAACATTCATGCACAAGTTTTTGTGAGGTTGTATATTTTCATTTCTATTGGAGTGGAATTGCTGGATCATATGATAACTCTATGTTAAACTTTTTTGAGGAACTGTCAGGCTGTTTTGCAAAGTGTCTCCACAACTTTACATTCCCGCCAGCAGTGTATGAGGGTGTTGATTTCTCCACATCCTCACCAGCACTTATCTGTCTTTTTAATTATAGCCATCCTAGTGGGTGTGAAATGGTATTTCATTATGGTTTTGATTTGCATTTCTCTGACACTAATGACAGTGAGCATCTTTCCATGTGCTGATTAACCATTTTCATATCTTCTTTGGGGAAATGTGTTTTCAGATACTTTGCCCAGTTTTCAACTGGGTTGTCTTTTTTAGTATAGAGTTATAAGAAGTTTTAAAATATGTATATTCTAGATACAAATTTCTTATCAGAAATACAATTTGGAAAAATCTTCTCCCATTTTGTGGGTCATCTTTTTACTTTCTTGATAGTGTCTTTTGAAGCAAAAAGTGTTTAGTTTTTAAGAAGTCCTAATTATTATTTTTTCTTTTGTTGCTTGCCTGTGGTGTCATATAAGAAACCATTGCCAAATCCAAGGTCATAAGGATTTACTCTTATATTTTCTTCTAAGAGTGTTATAGTTTTAGCTCTTGTATTTAGATCTTTGATCTATTTTAGTGAATTTTTATTTACAATGTGAGGCAGAAGTTTTAAATTCATTCTTTTGTGTGTGGATATCTTCTTGTGTTAACCCCATTTGTTGAAAAGACTATTTTTGCCCATTGAATAGTCTAGCACCCTTGTCAAAAAAATCGATTGATGGGTTTATTTCTGGACCCTCAATTGTATCCCTTTGAACTGTATGTCTATTCCTATGTCACTACCACACAGTCTTAATTATCATTACTTTGTAGTAAGTTTTGGAATTGGGAAGTGTGGGCTCTCCAACTTAATTCTTTTTCAGGATGGTTTCATAATTCATTTTAATTTGAAGCATGTTTTTTATCTTCTGTATACCAGGGAATATGTGAAGGGAACAAGACAAGAATGCTCAGCCAGGAGAGAGATGTGTTTAAAGAAGAATTAATAATATATGATGGAGAATTCCCTGGTGGTTCAGTGGTTAGGACTTGGAGCTTTCACTGCCGGGGCCTGGGTTCGATCCCCGGTCAGGGAACTAAGATCCTGCATGCCTCGCAGTGCGGCCCAAAAACAACAACAACGACCACAACACAACAATGTATGGTGGAGATTAAGGTAGGAGAATTATAGATACTTACAAAAACATAACAGGGAGTCTTAGCCAAATCTGGTAATTGTGCAAGACTGACTGAGGAAACAAGGGTCAGACTGAACGCTGGGGGAAGGAATAAGAGATAACCAGAAGAAGAGAGAATATACCGCATTCTAAGCCATTCCAAGGAATAGCTTTTGTGAATCCTGGGGTCAAGGCATGGCTGTAAAAAGACAGAACAAAGTTCAGAAAAGCTTTAGTAGAGAGTGCAAGAAGAGAGAGGTAAAATTTGAGTAGAGTAAAAAGGCAAGATCAGGCCTGCTTTTTGTCTCAAAGACAATGAGGAGTCATTGCGGGCACTGAAAGAATGACGGGAGCCTTGGAGGCATGATCATTTTACACGCACAAGAATCCCTCTGGCTGTAGAGTAGTCAGTGGATAGGTGGGTGCAACACCAAAGAAAGGAAAACCAGTTAGGGGGCTTTTGAAATGAAAGGTGATGATGGTGGCCAAAAAAAAAAAAAAAAAAAAATTGGAATGACTGTGAGAAACTTCCAAAGCAGAGTCTAATAGGACCTGGTGATTCTTTAGATATGAGGGATAAAAGAGAGACAGGAATCAAAGATGGCTCCTAATTTCTCATAATATATGGAACTTGTCTATATTTTGAGTATGTTGCAGATATTGAATAAAGGTGAGCCAATTTAAAAAAAAAATAAAATGAGGGGCTTCCCTCGTGGCGCAGCGGTTAAGAATCTGCCTGCCAATGCAGGGAGACACGGGTTCAATCCCTGGTCCGGGAAGATCCCACATGCCACAGAGCAACTAAGCCGTGTGCCACAACTACTGAAGCCCGCCGTGCCTAGAGCCTATGCTCCGCAACAAGAGAAGCCACCGCAATGAGAAGCACGCGCACTGCATTGAAGAGTAGCCCCCGCTCGCCACAACTAGAGAAAGCCCGCATGCAGCAACGAGGGCCCAACGCAGCCAAAAATAAAAAATAAATAAATAAAATTTAAAAAATAAAATAAAATGAGAGAGGAGAATGTTTTATTTCTCAAAAATCTCCCAACAAAAAAATTAAGTTGCCTGTAACTTGTGTGGTCTCTGAGTACTGTGCTTTGTTGTTTTTTTTTAAGGCCACTCTGAGTGATCCTTTAAAAAAAAAAAAGCAGGTGCAACCGGGGAATATGAAAACCAAGAGAGAGGGTGTGACTGTAGGAGTTTCGTGACACCCAGGTGGCATGCCTGGTGATAGACAGAACGGCTTCTCCCCATCTGCTGACGTCTCCTACCAGGACCGTTCCCCAAGTGGCCCCCCAGCTTCCTGTTTCCAGTCATGCCCTCCATCACTGCAGTGCAACCAGAGTGATTTCTCACAAAGGCACATCTCAGCTTGTCACCTCCTTTGCATAAAACTTTTCAGTGGCTTCCTGTTGCTGTGAGGACAAAGTTCAGACCTTTTAACAGTTTTCACGTTTCTGCATAATCTGGCTCCTGCCAGCCTGGCTGACCTTTTGCCACGTCCTCCCTTATGCTCTGTGCGCCAGGCACACTGAACTGGTGCTCTCAGTTCCTTCAACGTGCTGTGCTCTCTCTCTCATCTCTTGGCTCTCTTTTACATCAGCTTTCTTTGCCTGCTACTATGCCTACTTATCTTCCAGGTCTTGCGTTACACATCACTTTCTCTGGAAAGCCCCACTGACATCAAATCTGGGTTCGGGATCTCCTGTGTAGCAGCCTCGAATGCCCTAGGTCAGTGGACCTGCTGGGGCTTCGCTCTCTTTTGGTCTGGCTTGGTCCAGGCATAGACTTTATTTTATGTTATTTGTTTTTAATAAATTTATTTATTTATTTATTTATTTATGGCTGTGTTGGGTCTCCGTTGCTGCACGCGGGCTTTCTCTAGTTGTGGTGAGCGGGAGCTACTCCTCGTTGTGGTGTGCGGGCTTCTCACTGCGGTGGCTTCTCGTTGCAGAGCACGGGCTCTAGGCATGTGGGCTTCAGTAGTTGTGGCTCATGGTCTCTAGAGCGCAGGCTCAGTAGTTGTGGCGCACGGGCTTAGTTGCTCCACGGCATGTGAGATCTTCCCGGACCAGGGCTCGAACCCGTGTCCCCTGCATTGGCAGACGGATTCTTAACCACTGGGCCACCAGGGAAGTCCCGGGCATAGATTTTAGACTCTGATAAGAGTGAAGGGACTGTATTTCCTTCAAGTACCCATAACGAGAATACTGATGCTCTCAGCCACTGGGAGATAATGAGCTGGTGCCTGCCCTACAGATACCGGCAAGTATCTGCTCTACTGAGACTTGATTTTGCCAGGAGATAGTCTAAAGATAGAGTTATGTCCCTTTGTGAAGGCTGACTAGGGAATCAGGTCTTACGAGGCCAAACCACATCCATTGCACAAAAGAATAAGCAGCCAGTCCCCAGAGTTCTACCCCATATTTTTAGCCTGGGCAATTTTTAAAGCCACTGTATCCAAACCTCCTTGTCAACAGCAAAAACAAATCGTTTCCAGTAAGCCTATTCATCCAATACCCTGCACTGAGTAATGGTACTTGCTGACATTTCTTTCACCATCAACTCCCTACAAAATGGACTCCAAGATAGATAAATGAGGAAACTTGTTACAAGAAATTGTTACTGGGCTTCCCTGGTGGCACAGTGGTTGAGAATCTGCCTGCCAGTGCAGGCGACACGGGTTCGAGCCCTGGTCTGGGAAGATCCCACATGCCGCGGAGCGGCTGGTCCCGTGCGCCACAATTACTGAGCCTGCGCGTCTGGAGCCTGTGCTCCGCGACAGGAGAGGCCGCGATAGTGAGGGGCCCGCGCACCGCAATGAAGAGTGGCCCCCGTTTGCTGCAACTGCAGAAAGCCCTGGCACAGAAATGAAGACCCAACACAGCCAGAAAGAAAGAAAGAAAGAAAGAAAGAAAGAAAGAAAGAAAGAAAGAAAGAAAGAAAGAAAGAAAGAAATTGTTACTGTATTTATAAACCAGTTAAAAGTGAAGCAATAAAAATTGAGACAACGGAGAGCAAGAACAAGTGCTCCTCTCTGGGCACAATTACCCGGTAGGCCAGTTATCTGTTCAGGGTACTCCTACTTCAAGGTAGTATTTGTAATAAAAGGACACCAGTCTTTCTGGTCTCTTTAGAGGCAGGCCACCAACTCATCTAAAACTCCTATCAGTCTATTCACAACTGGCTTAAAAAATAAGGAATTAGGAGAAAGGGAAGGAGGGAGAAAACACATTTCTTCATTAGCTCATTGGGAAGTCTTAGGACCTCCTCAAGAAGCTCCCTTCTTTGATCCCAAATCTCACAATCATAGTGTAGTTCCAGTTCCACATAAGAATCAACTAATGGTTCTCTAACTGGAGCACATGCTGTGAAACCCAAAGTCAAACGCCCAGGCCAAGAAAACTCAAATCTCAAATAATCCAATAATATCTATTCCCCAGGTGATGGCAAATAGTATAACAATATTTGTGATCAAAGACCCACATTTGAGAAAGTCCTGCTGCGCCCTTATAAACACACACACACACACACACACACATACACCCACACACACTTTATCTTTGAGGGCCAAAGTTTTGAAAAGAAATCTAGACCAGGCTAGGCAGAGAGCTGGAAAAGGATAATAAAATCCTGGAGGGATAACTTACCATTAGGATAGGAGGAGGCAGGACAGGTGCGCTGTCTTCTGTACCATAGTCCGGAGGGGGAAAAGGGACTTGTTATTGGTTCTGGGTCTGAGAGGGGCCACATGTGGAACAAACTTGGTTTGGGATGACCTGGTGGCCAGCTTGAGCCCTAAGGAAAAGATTCTTCAAGTGCATCTGAAAGGTGGTTTCAGTGTGGAGAACCTCTTGGAAGTTTGATTGGTCCTGGGGAAAGGGAAGCAGGCAGCTCCCTTTCTTCCTCTGCAGAGAGTGCCACAAGCCCTCACTGCTTCCTGTTGAATGGGGTGGTGTACTTGCTGTGCGTGGTGGGAAGGCAGCGTGGCGGGGCCAGGACCTGGTGATTCCACAGCCAGTCCAGCAGCTTGTAGCCTGTGAAGGAGATCTGCTTGCCCATAATGCGGTCGGGCTTCTCTGGTCCTGGGACAGCAGGGCTCAAAAGGCTTCATGTGCCCGGGCAGTGCCTTCCCATCGTCCTCCTTGCCTACCTTGGGGCTGGTGTAAATCAGGGTGGCGTACTGGCAGTGGAAGGCCTCCACACTGTAGTTGCCCGCGTCCACCAGGGCTGCCTCCCTTTGGTCCTTCCCACACAGCCTCAGGGAGCAGGATGGCATTGGACTGGTACAGGGTGAAGTCTCCATTCTGGAACTTGGGGAGCTGCCCGTACAGTTAGGAGGCCTTGAGTGGGCACTGCAGCTGGGTCTCCTTGGTCACCACCTCCTCCTTCCAGCTCTGGCCCTGGTCAGCCCGCAGCACGTGTGTGGCCTTGGCACACCCTGGAACAGGGAAGTAGACAGTGGTGTGGGGCGTCAGGGTGGTGGCAGAGCTCAGGCCAGTGTGGAGGATCTTTCACAGAGGTTGACGTGGAGGAAAGGGACCACTGTGGTCTGCAAGGGAATTAGCATAAATACCATCAGCAGCAACCAGAGCAGGACAAGAGGTCTGAACCACCTCCCGCTAAACAGTGGGTTTAGAAGTGGTACCAATAACTTGGCTGCTAAACTTCTGTGCCACCTCCTTTCAGAGTCTCTCAGGTTTACCACCACCTACTTCCTGACCAAACCCAGGCCACTACCTGAACGTCCCTCCCCCATGCCATCACCACCTTCTGTCTTGTGGTTTAATATTGACAGTTGGCCTAAAATACAACTGGAGTCCATGGGTTTTACCACAGAGACATTTTTTTGGCCTTGCCAAGTGTCTTGTGGGATCTTAGTTCCCCAACCAGGGACTGAACCCGGGCCATGGCAGCGAAAGCACTGAGTCCTAACCACTGGACCACCAGGGAATTCCCCCTTAAGAGATTTTTTTTTTTTTTTAATTTTTATTTTATTTATTTTTTTGGCTGTGTTGGGTCTTCGTTTCTGTGCGAGGGCTTTCTCCAGTTGCGGCGAGCGGGGGCCACTCTTCATCGCGGTGCGCGGGCCCCTCACTGTCACAGCCTCTCCTGTTGCGGAGCACGGGCTCCAGACGCGCAGGCTCAGTAGTTGTGGCTCACGGGCCTAGTTGCTCCGCGGCATGTGGGGTCCTCCCAGACCAGGGCTCGAACCCGTGTCCCCTGCATTGGCAGGCAGATTCTCAACCACTGCGCCACCAGGGAAGCCCTAAGAGATTTTTTAAATGTAAACACCAAATCGCGTAACTTGTTGATAAGTAACACTTTTTAAGCACATCAACCGTGTTATTCTCACTGTGGAATTTATGGCCCTGGAGAGACTTAACCCTGGAGTTTGCAAAGTCCCCTCAGAACAAATTCTTTGGAGAGAGACTTGCTAACTGCCCTGGGAATTTGCTTTCACAGGAGGCCAAGGGAGCAGGTGCCTGAGCAGCTGGGAGAGAGTTTCCTGTTTACAATGTAAACCCTCCATGGTTCACGCTCCTCCAGGCCCAGATTCTGGCCAGACAGTACAAGGATGAGTCATCATAAAGGAATATAGGAAAAACAAAAGGGGACTGAAGCAGTATAAAAGAGGGGAAAGAAATTAAATAGATAAAATCGATAATGTCTAAAACAGGGCCTATAAGGGACTAAAAAGACAGGAGGTTAGATGGTTAGAGCTAAGATTTCCGACTTTAGGAATTAAAAAAAATGAAATATTAGGACTTGCCTGGCGGTCCAGTGGTTAAGAATCCACACTTCCACTGCAGGGGGGCATGGTTTTGATCCCTGGTCAGGGAACTAAGATCCCACATGCCACACGGTGCAGCTAAAAAAAAAAAGAAAAATATTTGGAGAGGGAATGTTCCAATATCTAATAAAATTTAAACTAGTCATAACTTTTGACCAAGAAAAATACTTCTCAGAATTTATCCTTCCGTAAGTCACATAAATGTATAAAGATAAATGTACAAATGATAGGGATGACTCCTGCCAAAAGCCTAGAGTTGTTCTTGATTTTTGTCTCCCTCACCATCGCCCTTCTGCCCCATTCAGTCCATCAGCATATCCCATGAATTCTCTATTCAATATACACCCTGAATCTGAGCACTCCTCACTATATTCCTAGAACCTCAGTGAGTCACAGCTTTTCTCAGAAATGGATTCCTACCTGGTCACTCTGCTTTTGTTCTTGCCCTCCAAACAGTCCATTAGCTATTTAGCAGCTAGATTGATCTTGTAAAATCTTAGATAAATTCATATCACATCCCTGCTTAAATCTTTCATGGCTTTCTGTTGCACTTAGAATAAATTGCAAACCTCTTACCAGGACACTAAGGACCTCTCATACCAGCCACCACTCTCCCTTCCTGCTAGCTCCATCCCAACCCCAACTGGTCTTCTCTGGGTTCCTTGAACAAGCCAAGTTTGCTCCCATCCCTGGAACTGAGCACCTGCTCTTCCCTCTACCTGGAAAGCACTTCTCCAGATCATCATGTGGTCTGACCTTCTTATTGTTTAGTTATCTGCTCTAGTTCATCTTCTTGAGGAGATTCCCTCATGACCAACCAAGAATAAAACTTCTCTTGTTACCTCTACCCCCTTTCCAGGTACCCCTTTACTTACAACTTATTTATTTAATTGTTTGCTCTCTTTTTTCTCCGTCTACTCACTTACATTGAGGTTAGGGACATCATCTATTTCACTGCTGCCTCTTTAGCACCTAGAACAAAGCCTGCCACATAATAGATGTTAAAATTTTTTGGATGAATGAATGAACAAATGCTGGAAATTTTCTTAAGATACATATTTAACTGAAAGAAAAAGCAAGCTTCAAAATGATATGCACAACACTGTTATATTTAAAATAGATAACCAACAAGGATCTACTGTATAGCACAGGGAGCTCTGCTCAATACTCTGTAATAACTTGAATGGGAAAAGAATTTGAAAAAGAAGATACATGTATATGTATAACTGAATCACTTTGCTGTATACCTGAAACTAACACAACACTGTTAATCAACTATACTCCAATATAAAATAAAAATTAAAAAAATAATATGTACAGTCAAGCCCCATTAATATTAATACAAATATCTTAGTATACATTTGTATTCATATTATATATAATATTTGAATGAATGCATGAAAATTTTTCAAAATATATTTGTTATTGAGGTATACGTGACATATAACATTGTGCTAGTTTAAGGTATACGATTTGTTGATTTGATACTTTTATGTATTGCAATATGATTACCACCATAGCTTTAGCTAACACCTGTACCATGTCACATCACTTCTTTTTCATAGTGAGAACATTTAAGGTCTAGTCTCTTAGCAACTTTGAAGTATATATGCAGTATTGTTGACTATAATCACAAGGCTGGGCATTAGATCTCCAGAACTTACTCATCTTTTAATTGTGAGTTTATAACCTTTGACCAACATCTCTCCAATTCCTCTACCCCCAGATCCTGGTATCTACCATTCTACTCTGTTTCTACAAGTTCAGCTTTTTTAGGTTCTCACATATAAGTGAGATTATACAGTGTTTGTCTTTCTCTCTCTGACTTATTTCACTTAGCATAATACCTTCAAGGTCTGTCCATGTTGTTGCAAATGGCAGGATTTCCTCCTTTTTCATGGCTGAATAGTATTCCATTCCAATAAATATATCATGGTACTGTTATCCATTCATCCACTGAGGGACATTTAGGTTGTTTCCATGTCTTGGCTATTGTGAATAATACTGCAATAAACATGGAAGTGCAGATATCTTTTTTTTTTTTCTTCTTTAGCCAAGCTGTGCAGCTTGCGGGGTCTCAGTTCCCCGACCAGGGATTAAACCCGGGCCATGGCAGTGAAAGCCTGGAATCCTAACCACTAGGCCACCAGGGAACTCCCAGATATCTTTTTGATATCCTGTTTTATTTCCCAGGACTTATTAACTGAATAAAGGGGAAAGTTTAAAAATGGTGTATAAAGTCAAGTACCATTTATCTTACTACTAATATCAATAAAATATCTTTTATGTATATGTATATATGCACCCAAATCTAGATGAATATACATCAGTTATTCACAGTGATTATCCCTGCTGAGGGGATTTGGGGATGATGGCTTTCTACATTATATATTTCAGTAAAATTTTTATTTTTATATTAACCACAAATTTTTTAATCTGAAAAAAATTTATATTAAAAATAAAATCAAGTAAAGTTGAAACATTTAGAATGACAATGATGCTGAAAGCCAATTAGATAAAAGGTTGAAATGTGGACGTTAAGTGATATAAAATTATGATTGTATAGTTTTATATGATTATATGAAATGATGAAATTAAAATGCATGGGTAAAAAGTTTCGTTAAAGTGCGTGTCTCCACTCTGCTCTCTGCCAGGAGCCTGTATGGTATGGATTCAATGATCTGTTCTAAAGTCTTCTGTCACTCTGGTTGGGTTCAGCCAGTGAGGAGTCACAGTAAGAAAAATGAAGGAAGAGGAAAGCAAACTAAGTCAGGGTATTTATCCCCCTTCCTCCCTCCCCAAGAGGTCTCATTGAGTTGGCTGTAACCCTCAACAGGAAATCCCCATTTTTCTTGGGGCCACTAACTGTACAGAGTCCTATTCTCTGTGATCCTGGCAGATATTCCCTCTCCTTACCCTTTCCAGTGGTGAGCCCCAGCTCCTAAATTCACACCTTTGTAAATAAACCCTCCTCAAGTTACCTGAGGCCATCGGTTTCTTGTTGGGACTCTGGCAGACACTTTTTGGATAAAAATATGCATGTTCCTAAATTGTTCTTCCTATTTCCCATGATCCAGAAATCATCCAGAAAAACAAGACTCCTTGTGAAGTTACATCTCTGGTATTAAAGCCTTCCTTCTCCATCTCGGGGCTTGGCAAGCTTTTTCCATAAAGGGCAGATAGTAAATATTTTAGGCTTTTTTTAAAAAAAATTGAAGCATAGTTGATTTACAATGTCATGGTAATTTCAGGTGTACGGCACAGTGATTCAGTTATACATACATATATATCTATTATTTTTCAGATTCTTTCCCCTTATAGGTTATTACAAAATATTGAGTATAGTTCCCTGTGCTATATGGTAAGTCCTTGTTGGTTATCTGTTTTATATATAGTAGTGTGTATATGTTAATCCCATCCTCCTAATTTATCCCTCCCCCCGCTTTCCCCGTTGGTTTGTTTTCTATGTCTGTGGGTCTATTTCTGTTTTGTAAGTTCATTTATATCTTTTTTTTTCAGATTCCACATATAAGCAGTATCATATGATTAAATATTTTAGGTTCGAGAGGTCTATCCTCTCTGTCGCAGCTACCCTGCCAAAGTAGCACCAAAGCAGCCACAGGCAAGAGGTAAATGAATGGCTCGCTGCAGACATTGAAGGAAGGCTCCTAAGGCATTATCGTTCAGTAACACGTTTGCTGTGGGGTTTTGTTAGAGTCTCTCCATAAAGTCTAGGAGCACATTATTTGTAAGCTCCATTTTACAGATTAGGAAACTGAAAATCATCAGGATTAATAGCTTGCTGTAAGTCTCATAATTATGCAGGGTAGTAGCAGTAATCCTCTGATAACAAATTCTTGGCTCCCATTACTATGCAGAATATCTTTTTTTTTTTTAATTAGGTGGGTTTTTTTAATATTTTAATGAGATTCTTGTCTGCTTACATTCTTTTTATGTATGTATGTATGGCTGTGTTGGGTCTTCGTTTCTGTGCGAGGTCTTTCTCTAGTTGCGGCAAGCGGGGGCCACTCTTCATCGCGGTGCGCGGGCCTCTCACTATCGCGGCCTCTCCCGTTACGGAGCACAGGCTCCAGACGCGCAGGCTCAGTAGTTGTGGCTCACAGGCCCAGTTGCTCCACGGCATGTGGGATCTTCCCAGACCAGGGCTTGAGCCCGTGTCCCCTGCATTGGCAGGCAGATTCTCAACCACTGTGCCACCAGGGAAGCCCCTATGCAGAATATCTTTAAACAAGGTATTGTGAAGTCAGTATTATTCTAAAGAATGGTAGGTTAGTGAGATTTTTGAGGCTACAGTGTTTGAAGGTTTGTTGGAATCATACTATCTATTGGTAGCCTCAGTACTAGCCAGATGTATCACGGCGGGATTGTATATATTATGACAGTAAGATTCTAGAAAAGAAATTAGTATGTAAAGGAAAAAGTGTGACATTTTGGTCTTCTTCCTAACTGGGTTCTTCTGATATCACAGAGCTGCTAAATTCAGGCTACCCTATCTTTAAGTTAGCTATTGTTATTGTTAACCAGTTCTAGTTATTGTTAACTGGTTTGAACTGGTCTCTCTGTCTTACAACTGGAAACATGCTAATAGAAGCCAGAGCTTCCTGCTCTTTATTGATCTAGAAACCCAAAGAGAATATTTAGCAGCCCAAAGCTATTGAATCTATAATACCACCGTTGTATGCTTATTGTCTCCTGATTTTGCTTTCTGCAATGCTGTAAGCTTTCCAGAAATAGATGAAAGTGCTTGTTTTTCATACTCAGGAAAACTTATTAAGTATTTTAATTACAAAGACGTTATTTAACTTGAAGTATACTTGAGTACATATATTGTTTGAAAACTATTCATAAAGTAGGGTGAAGGCAGGTTATATAAAATTATGCATTTTATCATTACACTCTCTTTTTAAAATGAGTGGTTATTGTTTAAATGGTGACACGCTAACTTTGTTATTTAGAAAATGAATTTGGGAAGGGGAAGATTGACAAGGTTTTTAGTTTGTTTGCAAGCAAAGCAATGGCAATCCTGCTGCGAGAATACTGTTAACTGTTGCTATTCCAATCAGAAAAAAGTGGGCACTTTGGGGAAAAAAAAATTCCAAATGTTTTTAATGCTTTGCCTAGTCTCTGAAGTTCCCTTTGTTCTGTTGGAATGCCCAAGTCAATGAATTCAGTATTGATTTATTTCAAAGGCCCTGAGGCTTGAAGCTTTGAGAGAGAATGAAAAGAATGAAAGAACGATTTTTCATAGACTGTATTAAGCCTCCAGGCATAGAAAATGTACAAGGGAAAAAGCACATCAGAGAATCTTTGCTCCTTGCTAAAGCCTGTGGAAAATAACTCTCTGGCCATGGTGGAAAGGTATAGTATTGATTACTGAGAAGATTTACAATTGAACCAGGATTTCTTAATTCCACCAAACTAAACAAACTAACATCATGACTGTTCAGTGCTCCAGCGTCACCTGCCCGCAGGTCACACGCTTTGCCACGCCCAGTGGCGCAGGTCCTGGCTTGCACATGCTGGACATCCAGTAAATAGTTCATGACTAGCTGGCTGGCTGCATGGATTAATGGGAGACTGTAAAATTCGTTTAACTATCTTTTTTTAAAATTAATTTATTAATTTTTACTTTTGGCTGCGTTGGGTCTTTGTTGCTACACGCAGGCTTTCTCTAATTGCGGTGAGCCGGGGCTACTCCTCGTTGCGGTGCGCGGGCTTCTCATTGCGGTTGCTTCTCTTGTTGCAGAGCACGGGCACTAGGCACGTGGGCTCAGTAGTTGTGGCGCATGGGCTTAGTTGCTCCGTGGCATGTGGGATATTCCCGGACCAGGGCTTGAACCCGTGTCTCCTGCATTGGCGAGCGGATTCTTAACCACTGCGCCACCAGGGAAGTCCCCAAACTATCTTTTTGATATAATTTTTACTCCAACATTGCCCACTGGGGCACATTAAATATGTTCACTCTCTGTTTTCAATTACAAAAAATAAGTAGGGTAATAAACAGTAAGGAGTTCCAAGAGTGTTTTGTTGCTGCTGTCATTTAACACTTTACTTGATACAATATATCACCTCTCTATAAAGAAAAATGTTGGCAATAGCTGATATAAATAGTAACATCTATCGAGTTCTTACTCTGTGCCAGGCAGGGAGCTGTATTCTTCACATGAAATTTAAGAATTCACCCTCACAACAACTTTCTAGGTAAGTAGTAGTATTTTTCTTGTTTTACAGTTGGGAAAACTGTGTAAACCATGTTCCCCCTTGGGCTATATGAAATATATTTGTTTGCAGAAGGAAAATAAGGACATTAATGATCCTTTTACAAAAAGATTCTTTTGAGTGACAGGATTCCCTCTAGTCTTTTAATGTAACAGATACTCCTAGGTCATTCAAAACCTTTCAATTATACTAGTTCAGTTTGCATGCTTTTCAGTTACAACAATTCTTCAAGAACACACTTCTATACATAAAAAGAGAACTCTAAGTTATTGCCCCAGTGATAATGTTTTCA